>NC_081412.1:273325698-273673198 GCF_030272615.1 Cryptomeria japonica
GGCATTTGAGTGTAGGGCTCATATTGAAGTGGATGAAGTTTTCAATAAGGTCTTGTTAATATTTCCTTTTGCAGGTGTAGCCAAACTTGATCATGAACTAGAAAGTTGTGCAGTGCCCAATGTTTGTCAGGGTGTTTCTTCAACTTTGCATTAGCCTTCTATAGAATTGTCTACACTTGCTATTGAATGTGCCCAATGAATTGAACAGCCTTTTTAACTTCTTTTTGAGCTGAAGTAGTTGCTATTGTTGATAGAGGGACAAGATAAGCTACATCAATGGGTGCTAAAGGTTGGAAATCCAAGAAAACTTGAAAAAGGCTGTGCGTTGTAGAGCTTTGCTGAGTCTATTGTAGTTGTGTTGAACCAAAGGTAAGCTTTCATCCTATTTGTGTTGCTTCTTTGGATTATACACTTTGAGAATATGCACTATCATCCTATTTACCAATTCTGTTCGTCCATTGATCTAGGAATAGAATGTGGTGGATTTTTGCTCAACTTTTTGTCTAGCATAGAGCAAAGTGTTTGTAGAAATTGCTTAAGAATCTTGTACCTCTATCTAAAAGGATCATTTCTGGGATTCCAAAATCGATCTAGACCTGTTGAAATAAAGGTAGTTGTTTCTAGAGATATGACTTTCTTGCAAGTAGGCAAAATTGCCGTTTTTGATGATCTATCCACCACTACAAAAACACAATGATTACCATGCTTTGTTGTAGAGCTTGAGAGAATTTCCATGGGAATAGATTCCCATGGTCTCTTTAGAGTTGGCAAAGGTGCACATAAACTCATCTTCTTGTTTATTGGTTTAGCAATCACATGTGATACAAGATTTGATGTATTTGGTGATGTTGGATTTGAGTTGTGGCCTAAACAAATACATCTGCAATGTTGCAAGGGTCTTTTCCACTCCAAAATGTCTTGTAGCCTTGCTGGAATGATCCTTCCAAATCAACTTCTGTTTCTCCATCTAACGCAAAACACACAAAAGGTGTTAGAGGAGGCCATCTTGCAAATAGAAATCTGGAATTGACTTACTACAAAGAAACTTTTGATAGATACCTGCAAAGTCCTTGTTACAAGGATACAATTTCGACCTTGTGTTAACTTCATGTCCACAAGTGCCAAGAACATAAAGGAGAGCTTGAACTAGTAGATGGCTTAGGTAATCAGAAACTGGATTGGTACTTTCCTTTGTATCTGTGATTTTAGGTAGAATTGTTGAAGATAAGACTTTTTTTGATGCCACTTGTTGGTATCCCTACAAACTACAAAACTTTGCCATTAGGCAAGTTTGTAGTCACTAAATCATGTCATTCTTGTTGTATTATCCATGTCAATCTACTTTTCGTTCCTAGCTAATTGCTAGGTCATCAGGCATTGGTCTAGTTTTTCCACTAATGATGTTTGCAGATTGCTTATGGATGAGGAATGATGAAGGAAGATGATCAAGTTCTTAGTAGTTTGATCTCTCCATCATAAAATGGAAGAGGATGCAATGACAAAGATTTGAATCCAAAAACAAGATTGACAATCATTAAGCAAACTTGTTCAATGCGCTTTTGGCTTGGCAGTGCCAGTATAATTGCATGCCCAAAAAGAATGACAAAAATAAATCTCAGAAGTTGGCTCTATTCCAAAGTGGCAATGCCAACACAAAATTTTGCTAAGGGTTGCTACAGTAGGGGAAAAGTGCACCCAAGGGAAAGAGCCCAAAAACTGGTTAAGAATGGTGCCATTTCGGGAATGTCAGATATAAATTTTGTTCAAGATTTCTTATTTGGCAATCTCATTATGGATCTTTACTAAGAAGGAAAGTTTGTTTAAGTGACAACTAGGTACACATTTGCTTTGGCAAAGCTAGTTAGACCTGGTGTCCAAAGTGGCATGAACTTTATGAAACCATTTGTTCATCAAGAGGGAATGAACAAGTAAAAGTATTGCACAAATTCGGTGACAATCATTATGAAAGTGTGCCCATGAAGTGGCAAATGACTAAAGAAATTGTGCTTGGTTGGAGAAGGTGGAAAGAAGTATGGAATGGCATGCCAACATGAAAATGGGCCTTGGCATTGCCAATAACATAAGTGAAAGGTGCCAAATAAAGTTGAATTATTGAACGCAGAGTATGGCACTCTTTTTACATGGTGCTTCCACCTCAAAATTGTGCCAACTTAAAACAAGTGTCCAATTTCAAAACCTGCACCTATCTGAAGTGTTTTAAATTTTAAAAAATGCAAAAAAAGATGCCAACTTATCTTAGTGGTCTATGTTTAGAGTAAAACAAGAAAAACTAAATATGCTTCTATAAACATGCTTCCTTTCATTCAAAATCATGAACGGTTATTTCTTCTACCTTGCATAGCAGAAAACTCCTCTATCCTCTTGATTTAGCTGGCATAGAAGCCTGATTTTGGCACAAAGGAGGAGTATTTGCCAAGTTGCAGCTATAGCAAAAAATATTTTGATATATATATTAGTTTTCCTTCAAATTCTTTCACTTATTGCTGCTGTTATATCAAATACCTTTTTTTAAAGTGCTGTTCTAACAGTTACAGTAGGTTTTTTCTTTCAAATTGTCATATTTCAAAGTCTGGGCAGCAAGAAGACTTTTTCAAACATGGAATTGCATGAGGATGTCATGGCACCTAAAACACTCTAGTCAAATAGCTTATAGCATGTTCAAGATTCTATGCATGGTCATATGAATATATTTGATTTGAAGATGGTTGAAAGGGTGAAAAGTAGGAAGCAATTTGTGTAATGTTCCCTATTGGGATATTCCTTTACTTTGCCCTAGAATCACCAAATGCGATATGAAGTATATTAAAGAAATGTAACTTTTTTCTTTAATAAGGCCGACAACCAAGTTAGTTATCTAATATCCTTGAAAGATTGGAAAGCATATAATCATCAATTTGTTAAAGAGATTCGTAACAACCATTGTAAATTACCTAATGTGTATGTGGGATTCAATAAGACTTCCCCTAACAACCCATCTACGTTGTGGAGTACCTTGGGAGATCACATAAGGTGCCTCAATCCTATCCCTTTCCATCAAGCCCAAGAGCATGGAATGACACCCACCATTCAGCCTCCTGGCACCACCCAAGGTTGGCGTACTGTTGTGATGTTTTCACACATCGCCCCATTGCAAATGGGGACCCATGTTTTTTTGCTCGTTTTGCTCGTTTTCGCTTTGCTTTTTCTAGGGTTTTGTTAGTTTGTTAGTTGTCTGGATTTAGGGTCAAGCCTTAGGGTTTTAATTACCGTCTTTTCAGGCCAGAATCCAGTCGGTTTTGGGAGCTTTTTGATTTTCCTTTTCTAGAATGCAAATTTTGAATGAAATGAATTCGCCAGAATGGTCTAATTTTCAATTGGAATGTTGATGCAGAGCTTAAATTTGTCTAAGTGTTGAAGATGAAATGTGAATTTTTGTCCAATTGAATATTTTTGACCAAATTTTGACTTTTTTGATGTTTGATCCTGGGCATTGGAAATGATTTGTTTTCGCCTTGTGAAGTGATAAAATGTGTAAAATCATGATATTTTGGCCTGTAGGAGCAAAATCGCTCCTGTCCCTCAGTGAAGGACGGGAGCTCGTTTTCAAATATCTTACTATTCCTGCAGGGTCAAGATGAATTACGAATTGGAAGTGATGGAGAAAGGCGAGATCTTTCCATTGAATATAAATTGAAGATTTTCATGAGCACAGAAATGCCTCCAGGGGAAAAATCGCTCCTGTCCCTCAGTGAAGGACCGGAGCTACAAATCCGATTTTGCTTTGTCCTTGCAGGATTTTAACGTCTTGACGATGTGAAAAGGTCCAAAGAGGTGCATTTTATCAAATGAATATAACTTGAAGCGTCGCCCAGGGGATCACATGGATAAACAAGTCCGGCTTGAGTGAGGTCCTGATCCTGAAATTTGGCTAAGTCTGGAATGCCCTGATCCTGAATTTGACTAAGTCTGGAAACTGAAAAAACCTCCAAAAACTAGATTTTGCAATATAACTCCTGGAGGTCTGAAACCACTCTCAAACATCCTGAAAGTATATATGGAATATAACTTAAAGTATAAGAAAGAAGAAACATAAAGGGAAATGTCACTTATACTTAAATGTATATTCCATTAAAATTGTCCTGATCGAGAGTGCGAAAAGTCAAATTTCGCTCGTGTCCTTCTCCAAGGGTCCAGAGCGAAAAGCGCTCGTGTCCCTCACCAAGGGTCCAGAGCGAAAATGCTTAGTTGAGCCATTCCTGACCTTGTTTGGACGAATCGAGATATCAAAGGCATGGTGAAGGACGAAATGAGCATGATAGAACACCCAGACTTGATCAAAAACAATGAAATGATGAAGTTTTGCCTAGAGGGTCAATTTCGCTCCTGTCCCTCACTGAAGGACCAGAGCGAAGTTCTTCATAAGGTACGTCCTGAACAAAGACCAAGCAAATTTTATGTTCGAAGGCAAGAAAGGAGGTCAATCGAACCCGTTGAAGACAAATTGAAGATTATCAAACGTCAACAAAGGACCAAAATGCTTAAGTTCGCTCCTGTCCCTCAGGAAGGGACCAGAGCGATTTTTGTTGTAGATGATTTTCTCGCCAAATTTCAACCGATCTCAAGGCATGAATGAATGAAAGGCGGCATTGCGAGTCCGTTGAATATAATTTTCGAAGGTGATGAAGTGAAATGAGGCCCACAAGAGCAAAATCGCTCCTGTCCCTCTCCAAGGGACCAGGGCGAGGTACCTTGTAGCTCTCGTCCCTCTCCCAGGGACCAGAGCGATTTCCTTCATTAGACAGAATCCAGGCAAATGTCAAGACAAGTGTACGTTCAAAGGCAAGGAAGAACATGAGATGGACGCATTGAATACAAAATGAAGATTTTTTGGACGTCCACAAAGGTCCTAAATGTCTAGTTCGCTCCTGTCCCTCAGGAAGGGACCAGAGCGATTTTTGATATAATTGATTTTCTTGCAAAGTTACAAACAATGTCAAGGCATGAACGAATGGAGTGAAGAAAGACGAATCCGTTGAATATAGACTTGGAACCTGACAAAGTGAGATAAAGGCTACAAAAGGAGGATCGCTCCTGTCCCTCTCCAAGGGACCAGGGCGATACAATGGTGATGTTACTTCCTATGCAAGTTCAAGGTCGATCCAAGTCAAGACAAGGTGGCGAGGGACATTTCAAGGCATCTTTAGCAAGCACAAACATTAAAAGGTCGTCACAATGATGAAATTCGCATCCTAGGACATAGATCGCTCCTGTCCCTCTCCAAGGGACCAGGGCGATGTTAGATGCATTGGTCATTTTGTGCAAGATTTACGTAAGAACAAGATTTCATAAGGGCGATCCTATCAAGAGCACTCATATTCCTTCAAGATCAAAGCAAGGTGAGGTTAAGCGAGGCAAGGGACGACGTTTGGAGGACATCACAATGAAGATCGAAGATAAAAGGATGCATATTGAACGTGGAAATTTGAAGATCGCTCCTGTCCTTTGGACAAGGACCAGGGCGATGAACATCCAAAGACACTCATGAACGCATGCAAGGCAATCAAATTCGAAGAGCTCATCATGATGATTAATGTTGAACGTGGAGATGAAGGAGTTGAACGTGAAAAATGCAAAAAACCAAGACAAAATCATGGATCGCTCCTGTCCCTCTCCAAGGGACCAGGGCGATGAGGTACGTCCCTCTCATTTTCACAGTTTTGGCGCCAAATAAGCAATTCAAATTTTCCTTAAATGCTAAGCTCGATAAAAAATTGAAAATCCTATTTAATTTGGCATTTAATGTGGCGTTGATCTTTTATTAATTATTTTGCCTTTATTAAAAATCGAAATTTGCAAATTAAAAACGTAAGGCATTAATAATTAATTAATTAATTAATAAAAATCGAATTTGAAGCGCTACAAAGGGAGGTCGGCCTTGCTAAATCATTTAAAAATCATTTAAAAAATTGTTTTATATCCTCAAGTCGGCCCAAGGGATAAATGCAATCCAAGCGCTACAAAGGGAGGTCGGCCTTGCTAAATCATTTAAAAATCATTTAAAAAATTGTTTTATATCCTCAAGTCGGCCCAAGGGATAAATGCAATCCAAGCGCTATATATGGGGAGTGGAAGATTTCATTTTCACATCATCATTTTATCCTTCTACATGCGAATTAAGAAAGACAAGGGAGAAGTGCGATTTGGAGTTTACTAATAAAGGTGGTGCGATATCTTGGAGACTTCGTTGGAGCGAATTTGTCAAGGATTGAAGACCACGTCAAAGGTGCGAGACTAGGAGGATTTGTTAAGGCGAACTTGAAGATCCATTTGAGCGAATTGTCAAAGAGGCAAGACTTGAAGATCACGTTGAAATCCAAAGGTGGTGAAATTGATCTTTTGAGGAGATAACATTGAAGACTATTTATACCTCAATTTCGCCTAGGCGATTTTATTCATTTTGCATTCTAGAGTTAGCTCTCTCCTGAGGCATCAAATGGAGGTCTCTTCAAGGAAAATCAAGCCGGATCAAGGACGGTCTTCGCCAGGACGGTCTTCGCCAGGACGATCAAGCCAAGACATGGGCGACCTCTTTCAATCCAGCGTTCCAAGGCGAGGTACATCGTCATCCTGCACATCAAGGACAAAAGGAGTTAGAACAAGAGTTAATTAAAGATAGCCTCTCAACGACATCAAATTGAATATCTAGCAAGCTTCAAGTGTCAGATGAGGTGGCGTCCTAGTCATCATTTCTCCAATCAGTGAAGTCCATCTCAGCATGTCCAGATTCAATGTACTTAACTCATGGAAGGTGGCACAAACTCCGATGTACCTACCCCGGCTATCCATTGGTCGATTTTTCTAAAAGGGACATGTGTCCAAGCAATACAATTTTATCATTGGTCAAGCATTAAATGTTATGTAATGGTTGTAACAAACCCTAATTAGGGTTTTCATTGTAAAATCTTGGCCATTGATCTTGAATTGATCTAAGCCATCAAATTGTATTGTGGGCACTATATAAGCCCAGACATTTCATTTGTAAAAGGATTAGAGAGAGTTGTAAATAGTTGGAAGAGTTAGAATATAGTTGATAGAATAGCAATTAGAGTAGAATAGGAGGACAAGGCAAGAAATTGTTGCCATTGATTGTAAACAAACTCCATTTTCATTGAAGTAATGGTGAAATATGTCGTTTTTCTTGCAATTTGCATGGTTTCTTGTTGAGTCTTCAATCTTAGATGGTAGATGATTAAATGAATGGAGGGAATGTGATTGATTGATGGTGGAATTCGTACATCCATACTACTAGCAGTTTGTTGATTGCAAACTTGCCTTGTGTAGTCGACTGGAATCGTTCAGCTTAAGCTCAATTTCAATTTGTCGCCTCTTCATTCATATGCATCAACTTGGATGGTATCTATGCCTGCGGTGATGATTTGAACATCATAAAGCTCCCTTAGAAGATCGCACTAGTCTTGTGTAGATGTTCCATTGATGTCAAAACAAGATCTAGTTAGAGTTTCATCAAAAGTCAAGTCATTGCTCCTACATTCTTAGTATTAGGATTAGATCCTCTCTTCGCCCTTATCCTTTTTTCATTTTTTTCAAATCTAAGTCAGTAAGAGCCTGTGTCCAGCAAAGCAGATCGGAAGTTCAATCATCACATGTAAGTCCCCTTGTGATCCCAGCAAATCACATCATACCACTGGAGCTTGTCCACACGTAGAGACCCTACATCAAAGAACCTTGGAGTCCACCTAACTGATCCTTTACGCGAATCTTCAGCAGTTAGAGACTATTTTCTCAAGAGAGGATAAGATGCCTATTGGTATTTTATTCTGTGTTAGGCTGTGTACAAAATACACGTCAACACGTACCCAATGGAACTCAGTGCTAATTGTATTCCTTATCATATGTTTCATTCTCCCCTCTATAATGAGACTGTTGGTTGGATAAAGTATTAAGGAATCTTCACTATAATTTATTACGCACAATATCATAATAGCAAAGAAAAAAATATGTAAATATATATTGACAATGCTATGTTAATTTATTATCATTATATATTATTATGTGTAAAACAAGATATCCAGATCAGATTTCTATTCCTTATGCATTGTACCAAATACTTGGAGATATATAAGTCTGCTGACTAATCTTATTAATTCTGAAACTGCTTGTGTTATTCCTTGATCAATTGATGCCTTCCTCTCAAATGCAGAATCATCCTATATTGCTTGAAGTGGAGACGTGGAGTTATCCCTCTTTGCAAAGGATGTCCTTCTTCACAAGGTGGTGTCTCATCAAATCATGGCTGTCTGGAACCGATTGACTAAAGTTGTGATTTGCTAACATTCATTGGCTTAGCCTTAACATATTTTTGTTTTAACCAATAGTTTATTATGGTGATCGCACCTTAACAAGGATCACTAACAATTGCTTTTAATGTGCACATAATCCACTGTAATCTCTTGGACATCCACTGTAATCTCTAGTCCAAGTGATATCTTGCAGTATGGTGGCTGTAGATTGCTGCATGCGTTACCTCTTAACAGAAAATTGTGAAGTCTTACGGAGTAAGACAATTTTCTGAATTTGTTTAATTAGGATAGTGACAATGAATGTATTATAGCCAGGGTCATGACAATGAAGAATGTAATCCTGATGGGGGCATGACAATTTGGTTGCTGAATTAGTGGAAAGTGGACTCTAGAGAATTGTGTCTTTTGACAACTGAGTGATTTGCTGTGTAGATGTTGAAACACTTAATGAATCAACATTTGGTTTTCAGCCCTATGAAGAGGCCCAGTTGATTGATTTAGAAGAACATGAACATTAATGGAACAATAATGTGCAGGATTGTTAAAAGGAGATTGAATGAAAATGGCTGATTGAAGCCAAGCGGCCTACCTGCTTACCAAAGATGTGCTGCTGAAAAGATTTTAGAGAATATCTGAGCTTGATGATCACCATGCTCAACTTAGTGAAAGGCCAAGTAAAAGCAAGGACTTTCAAGAATTAGATGTTTACATTATCCACCTCATTTGTGAAGGAAAGAGACTTTGACTAGGGTAATCTTATGAGTAACTCCATTCATTCCTAGTCGATGAAGCTCTCTGACTCTAGGGCTTTTCATATGGTGTCATATCTAATTTACTCTTTGGTGCAGTCTAATGCTTTTATAGGGTTGAAAAAGATCCAAAGATGAGAATGCTTTTTCTTGTAGCATTCATGACTAAAGTACAGATTTGGGTTGAATCACTTCAGAGAATCGGTAATGTTTTTACCTTGCTGATAGTTTGGTATTTGGAGTATGAAAACCATATTCAAATTTCAGATTAGGTGAGAATGGTTATTATAGATTGGGTGGATTGGTTCGTATAGTTTCCTACCTTCACCTAGATTAGAGTGTGCAGATTTAACTCATATCCTTACAAACTTCCACTGTACCTAATCAATCAAATCCTTTTGATGGAGTATTGCAGGCAGCTGCTGGTTGCACACAAGCACTGTAGGAATAAACACAAATTGGGTGCTATTTTTTCCATACAAATCAGGCCATATAGATGCATAATGCCATAGATGCTAGGAGCAGGGAAGCTGAATTGTCTAACTTCAATCTCAAATTTCATCACAAGACTAGATGCTTTGACAAACAATATAATGGTTAAGAGATTTGGAAGCAAATTTGTATATGTGCTTGATATCAAGGAGTTTTGGGAAAATTGCCTTGATCAATATGAAGCCCAGACATAGCTGAATGGCCTTAGATAAGCTAAGGGAATTCAATTTCGAGGCAATGTCAAATGAGTTAGTTGAATTAGGTAAAGATCTCTTATCTCCATGTTTTGTTTAGTCAAGTGGAAATTTCCAAACACTACCACTAGTTAATTGATTAGTGAGGTATGGTATTTCTGAAGATATGATGAATAAGGCAATGGACATATCAAGAGGATTCCTAGAAATGAATCTAGTAGAACAAGCAGAGATAGTGCCACAGAGAAAATATACAAGGCGAATAGTAGGAGTATAGAGGTAGTTCCTGATATAAGAGATACAATTGCTAGTATTAAAGATCAGAAGAAAAATATAAAATCTTCAAGTCCAGAGAAGTTCAAGGCCTAAAAAGTTGTAAATACTTGCTAAGAAGAAGAAGAAGCCTCCTTTACTCATTCTCATCAACACTTTTCTTGTTTTTGAAACAGTGGTAGTCACTCTTCCAACTCCAAGTCCTATTCAGCTAAAGATAGTTCATGGAACTTCTGAATCTCCTATTCTTACATCTCCTACTCCAATGGTTCAACCTAGTGAAGAAATTACAGCTATGGAGGTAGAGGTTCTAGGACCAAGGAGATATAATGAAAAATGCATCTAAGAAACTCCGAACAAGTAGAGGCGAGTAGTGGCTGCATGACCATGCAACTTGAGTGCAGTTGCCAACTTAATGCAAGAGGAAAAGACAAACAAGATGTAAAAAAATGAGGAAGGACATATTATTGCTTAAAATGCCATTCCTTGCATAGGTAAAATTATGAAAGATGTATAGTTTGCCGATTTTCAGTTTTCAGAGGCCAACCTAGGATCAAAATGTTAGAAATTGATGGCAAAGTTGGAGGTAGCAAAATAGAGAATTCAGAGAATACATTGCTCATCGTGTAAATCCAATGTCAAAGCTAGGAACAAGCTCACCACCAAGACTGGATGGAAGACTCCCAAAGTGACAACTTGATGAATTAGTGACACATGGAAGGACAATTTAGTATTTATTGGTTTCAAAATTCTTGTGAGGATTGTTTGAAAGCAATTGATGATTAATTTATTTTCCTAAGGGGGGTATGAGATGCCATTTGACAATCCATTGAGTTGCAGTCTTTCATGACTACTAGTATTTGACCCTATAGCAGTATTTTGACCAGCCTGGATCTAAAGGAGTTTTTGGGAGTTGAGAAATTAGTGAGATTGAAATTGATAGCTAATTCTGAAAATTATCATACTCCTAAATGGGTAATTGGCTGCCAATTTCTATTTGAGATGCAAAATCTGGCTCTTAGAGTTGTCAAGGGAAATATAGAGAAGTTGCAAATTGCAGAGATTTTTTATAATCTTTTTGCACTTCTCTTCCATTCACATTCACAAAAGATAACCAGAATTCAGTAAAAAATAATTTGAGTAACTGGTTATGACATTGTTTGGGGTTTCAACTTTTAGTTTCATCAATATGGAAGAATTGATGAGAATTTCAGTTAGCATTGCAGCATACGAACTCAAACTGTCAGAATACCATATGTTGTTTATACAGAGTAGAAGCTTTGTTTGATGACAATTAAATAAAGAAGAGTTAGCGCAAAATCACTAATTGTTGAAATTAAAGAGTTTATGGATAGAGTTTGGCTTGCAAAGGAAAAAGATAGTATGCTTTCTCTTGAATCATATTCAGTCAAATATGTCAAGCTTAGATGTAAAATTAGATGTCAATGATTAGGATAGTCACTTAGGGCTATTTTGTAATGTCTCCTTTTGATGCTCAGCCAATTCGTGCACATTTAACTAGTTTCCAAGTCTTCTGGAGGCTACCTGGTTAGTTAGGGAGAATTCCAATGTTCTCGGAGAAGCATTTGATTAGTCTTGCAGAGCAATTGTTCTTGGGTTTGAGTTTAGTTGGTTAGATGGAGTCCTCTGATGCTTTCAAAATTGATTTCCGACCTTTTGGGTGCTCTTCAAACTTCTTGGAGGAGCAAGATATTTTTAGAAAAAGTCACCTAGTTGCCTCCTCCAATCATCGTCCCTAGTCTTCAATATCACTTTTGTATGATCAAAGTTGCAGAATTATATCATTTGGGTGCTTTCCGCAACTTGGATATATTATTGAATTATTTAATTAATATTTCACTTAAGCTGTCCAATGTTGGAAATATTAAAAGGGACAACTAAGTGTAATAGCTCATTTTAAAGGTGTTGAAAAGTTACTTCTAATGGACCCCTTTGAAAAGGGACTTTATTCATGTGAAAACATTACTATTTTTTCAAAAAGGTGTATAGTATGCACGAAGTATAGGTACTCTATAAATCAAATCAATAGTTTGCCTTACTACATAGTGTATAGGTACTCCTTTTGGTGGCTGAAAGATGTCCTTGCACTTTGCCAACTTGTGGTTCAACTCAAAGGTATTTCCCAATGTTGCTGGAGGAATTGTGGAATGTTTTGTTGCCCCAAGAAGATTCTTATGTTTAGGTCTCACCATCAAAAGCACAGACTTCTTAAGACTTGATTAGCTTCTTACGCTGCTTGACTTTGATGAGTGAAAGTTTAGGTACTAACTTCAATATTCGGTATGTCTTGTCACTAACAACTATGATTATGCTTCTTGGATTTGCTTCATAAACTACATGTTGACGAAAAATATATGGCTTCCTAAGTAAAACATCACATACCTTTGATGCCACAATGTTGTAAAGGACTATATCTTGAAAGGTTTGATGTTGTACACTAGTTGATACTGTTGAGGAATGTGTCTCTTAGAGCCTGCACTGAACCATTTGGTGGAGTATGGATGTGGATGAGGTGTTAGTGGCAAGGTCAATCTCCAAATTGCTTAAGGAGAAACCACTTTGTTGTCAACAATAAAGGACAGTGGTTGCCTATTGATCCACAATTGAGAGTGAGACAATCTTTCTACTTACTTGGTGTCTTGCAAGGGAAGTGCAAATGTTTATGGTACCCACCATGGCACTAGGCTCAATATCCTTGATTTACTTTTCTTGTATGCTACAGTGCTGGTACTCTCTACTTCAAGCCCAGCAATTAGAGTCTCCCAAGTGTGGCATTCGTCTTTGAAATGAGTGTTGAAGTTGTGAACTGTGCACTACTTGCTAGTTTTGGAATGTTAATTGTTCTGGTCATCTGTGGTTGCAGTTTCTTTTGTGGATGATACTGAGAGCCATTTATTGATTTGAAATTTTTCATGGAAGGCTTAAAACTATGGCCTGCTTTGGGACTTAGAATCTTTTTTCTCTGTCTTTAATTTGTTCTTTGCTTCAAATTTGTAGGCTTCTGCAATTGAAGAGATCTGCAAAAAATCCATATCTGATTGGAAATGGTCTCAAGCCTAATCAATACTTCAAAAAAAGGTTTTGCTTTGAATCTTGAATACCTTGTTTGAACTTTGGACACCATAATATGAAAAGTATTTTTATTCTTGCACTGATTGATCTCTGCTGTGGCATTTACATTGAGAGATGCCAAAAAAAGAATTGTTGCTTCATGCATAGTAGATGAGTACATTGAGCAATGAGTTCAAAAATCGAAATCATCATTTGATTGATATCTCAGAAAATTGTTATGTCCCCTTCCTAGGCACTTTCTATTTTTAGTAGGGTTAGCCAAATACAGTGGTTCCCATAGGCTAATACAGTGGATAGGGAACCCAATCCGAGGGCTGGTGGGCCTTGCAAGGGGGTTATTTGGCGTTTCAGGAACTCAGAGCCAACTTCCTATTTTTTAGGAGGTACTGCTATTTTCAGATGTCACTAGTGGGCTGCAGGCGTAACATCCGTTGTTAGTTTTCAATGGATAGGAGATGATTATGAATAAATATTTAAATATTAAAGTTAATATAAAATTAACTTTAATGTTTTATTTAAATAAATTAAAGTTACTTTATTATAAAGTGACATTAAATAAATTATAAAGTTACTTTATAAAATAATAATAAAGTGAATTTATAGCGTCATATTGAGCACCCACTTTAGAGAAATTCAATGAAGTAATGAAAAAATAAATTTAATGATTAATGGAGAAAAAAGGTACATGGGTTTTTTGGAGGAGATATAAAAGTTTATTTGAAACTTTATTTTGGCATTCTTGAACACAAAATTGGAGCTCGAGGAGAAACAAGGGTTTCTGGAGAACTTTCAATCTTTGAGAACAAAATCTCTCATAGATTCGTGTATCTGCAGGTGTGAGGGATAACCCAAGGACATCACTACAGGCCTCTTCAATCAGAGGTTGCATATGAGCTTTCAATTACAGAATTTGGTTGAGTATTAAGAGAATTTTTAGAAGTTATTATCAACAGATTGGATTGCTGTGTGGGGTAGTGTTGACGTGTATTTTGTACACTATCAAACATAGAATAAAATACCTAAAGGTACCTTATCCTCTCTTGAATAAAGCCTCTGATTGCTGAAGATATCGCGAAAAAGGATCAATCAGGATGACTCCAAGGTTCTTGTATTCAAGAGAGGATAAGGTACCTTTAGGTATTTTATTCTGTGTTTGATAGTGTACAAAATACACGTCAACAGAATTGGTGCTAGAAGGAGGGCGGAGCATTTGAAAGTCCGATCTTGTCAAGTCACATTGCATTTGAAGAAATTCTCAAGAGCTTTTTGTCCCTCCTCCACGCTCGACAGAATTGAATTAGGAGTGCCTGACAGTGAATACGAACTCTTGAATCCAAGGAAGATCAGTGGAAAGCTTTTTCTCAAACACTCGATGGAAGGTGATCGTTGGATCGTCAGTTGGACTTGCACAAGAAGAAATCAAGCTGGAACTAGTTGAACGTTCAAGTTGAATCCGAGATATTCAAGATCTCTCTTATTCCAGAAAATCCAAAAAAAAGTGAAAATAGAAAATCCAAAAAAATCAAAAAAATCAAAAAATCAAAAAAGAAAGATTTCTCAATGGAGCGACAACAGTTTCATGAGGAGCAACAAGTTGATTTTCCTGAACTTTGGTGGAGATTAGATACACAACTTTATCCACGCAGATTGTCCGAGTTCACAAGACCAGGGCAGTGTCGAGTCCACGAGACAGAGGAACATGATGAAATGCATTGCTTGAAGTACTTATCAAGGATGGAATCGGCAGCACAGGGAAAAATCTTCTTTTGGGATGTCCCCAAGCCAGAAACAGAAGAAGGCAATTTCAGTGTCCCAGAGAGCAAAGATCCTCTTCTAAGCTTCATGTGGATGATCGAGAGTCAACTCATTTTGGATGGCGGAATGCGTCTTGAGAACATATTGCTACCATTGTGGTGTAGAATTCACAACTCACCTCACTCTGAATTTACTTGCTCAATATGTGAAATGGCTATCAATCAAGTCAGAAACCAGTTTGGAATGCCAACTTTGTCCGAGGAAGAATGTATTATGAACAAATCTTGGGGTGCACATCTTGCAGTTGAATTCTGGAGAACCTATGAACAAGACATTGCTCCAGCATCTGGATATGAGAAGGATCAATTGTACGTTGACGATACAAATGCACCTGAGGAACAATGTATTACAATGGATAGCTCGCCATGCCTTGCACCTGAAAAAGAATACCATGAAACAAAAGTTGAAGAATCAGTTGAGAATACCCAAACAGTGACAAAGGAAGGTCTAGGAGTTGAACAAGCAATTAAAGAAGAAGACGACTCATCCCTTGAAGAATTCTCGTTTATGCTACAAAAGGAGATCCTTGAGAGTGAATTGCAGGAGTTTTCAAATGGCCCCATTGAAGAAGACAATCAAGTTGAGATGTTGAACAAAAAGATACAAATCATCACGAGTGAGCCCAGGTATGAAGAACAATTCAAAGGGGCGCTTAAAGATTTCATCACTCTCGTAATATTTGAGGAAGCATTGAAGGATCTTGTAGAGGAAACACAAATGGAATCACTGCCAAATTTTTTTCTAGATAAGCAAGTTACTGTGAGTGATATGATCCATCATCAGCTCCGACCTCTCGAGACTATACTTGAAGACGAGACATCACCTGAGATTATCTTTGATCCACTAGAGGAGATGTTTGAAGCTCAATCCATCAAGGAGACTCTCATTTTTGAAGATATGCTAACAAAATTTCATGAAGATGCTTGGTTTATGCAAGATATCTCAGTGAAAACAGAGAATCTTGAGCTATTCGAAGGGGCGCTGAGCTTGTTTCAAGAGGAACTTCCTAATCTAGATCAACATGTTGTGGATGCTCGTGGAATAGTTCATCACCAATGGCGACCTCCTGAAGCAGCTGGTGACCTCGCTTCCGACAATGCAGTGCCGTCTGAGCCTGAAATACGCCAGGTTGTCTCTTTCCTTAATCCTAGCCTTAAAAGTTATTATGATTTTGATTATGGGGATTTTGGGAAAACAACTTGCATTTGGATTGATCATGGTCCTAACGAATTACCTCAGTTGATCATTTTGAGTGAAAACTTGCTTGAGTATAAGAAATGCGTGGTGGGAGTTTGCCTTTCTGTGTTTAAGGATGAATTTGCCCGATTGAGAACCATCACGTTTGCCATGCTCCTGTTGCACAACCTGAGAAATCATGTAAAGTCATGTATATATTTTGCTTCTTTGAGTCGTGTCGAGTCTAGGACTCTTGTATATAAGTTTAGAGTAGGTTTTCTTTTCGTGTTTTTAGATTAGAGGTCTTTTGAGCCTTGTTCTTAATTTGCCTTGAGTCATTTGACTCATGATCTAGTGTGGCTCAGGTAGTTTAGTTGTTTGCTTTCTTTAGATAGTTTGCTTTTGGTGTGCGTTTTAGTTTAGTTTGCTTTGAGTCGGTTTGTCAGTCGGTTTGCTTTAGTTTAGGTGTCTTGAGTGGGAGCCTCCATTTTGTGAGAAAGGTGTTTGTGTTGTTGCTCACATGCTGGCAACATCCTGGATCTTATGTTAGACTCATTTCTTAGATATCTATTCATGAAGTGCTTGGAATCCGAGGTTGTTCCTCTTCAGCTTTATCATCTGATCAGGACCTGTATTTGACTTGGAAGGGAATCATTTTTTGTGTCTTGATGCCGACATCTGTTGATTACTATATCTTCACACATTAATAGACTCCGAGTCATTATGGTTTTCAGGCAAAGCTGTGATTGGTGAAAAATCTAAAATCTGGCTTCAGCGCCACCGCAATCCTCAAACCCTAGTAAGCTTTACTGCTTACGAGCCAAAGGAATTGACGGAGTGAAAAAGCAATATCAAAAAGAAAAATGAGAAAATGAAAGAGAAAATGAGAAAAAAAATAAAAAATGAAATGAAATGAGATATCAAAATTGGCTAAGGGGAATATGCGAGTAACTCCATCGGGGCTATAGACGCCTGGCTGACAATGGAGCAATGTTCGTGAGCTTGCGGCGATAACCTCGTCGGGACTATGGACGTTTGACTGGCAGCGAGGCTCTATCCAGGATGCTTTTGAAGTTCAGATAAACTACATAGCTAATCACAGGGGAACCTGAAGGCTATTTTGCCTTGAAGAAACGAGTTGAACATGCACTGAAGGGACGAAAGAGATCATTGCTTGCCCCACAACATGAATTGGTAATTTGGAAGATAAAGAACAAGGACAAAAGACAAAATCGCTCCTGTCCCTCTCCAAGGGACCAAGGCGAAAATGTCCTAAGGCACACTCCTTCCAAAGATCGAATGAATTAAGCACGAAGTTCCAAATAACAATGCCATTTTGGACGTCCAGGAAGAGATTTTGGACGTCCAGGAAGAGATTTTGAACGTAAAAGCAAGGAATACAAGGCTAAAACATGAAAGAGCGCCCCTGTCCCTCTCCAAGGGACCAGAGCGAGGTTATTAACAAATTGATATTTTTTTACCATGCCTGGGCGCCAATTTCCTCCAAATCGCGTTAAATGCCAATTTCGCTAAAACTCCAAGATATTTTAAAAATTAAATTGGTATTTAATAAAAGCGCATAGCATTTAATAATTAATTTTTGAGCCTTAGAAAAATTGAAATTTTTAATTATAAAGGCATTTAAAATTAATTTTTATTAAATTAAAATTGAAAATGGAGCGCTTTGAGGTATTATTTTTGCCCATTTTATTAGGTCGGCCTCTTGTTTTTGCAAATTTATTTATTTTTTGGCCTATTTTGCCAAGTCGGCCTATGGGAAATGAAATGGTGAGCGCTCTATATATTTGGGGTGTGTTTTTTCATTATCCAAATCATTCACTCATTATTTCAAAGTGCGATTTGGAGGGCAAAGAAGAAGTGCGAAAGCTGGCCTATTTGGAGTGAATTTTCCTCAAGTGTTGAAGACTAAAGGTGGTGGAGTTGATGCTTGTGAAGACTAAAGGGGGCGCATTTTGCTAAAGGCAGCCTTGATCTACATTTTGCCTGGCGAATTCTCCTATTTTTGCATCACTTTTTAGAATTAATTCTCAAGTGGAGGTATGGCGAGATCATCCTAGTCCCAATGTTGAAATTTTGAATTTTGAACTTCAAGTTTTGAAAATTGCGTAGATTTATCATGAAGTTTCCTAATTAAAATCTTGAATCTTCCTTTTAAAGTTTAATTTTTAGATTTCAAGATATATTACTAATTTTGAAATGTTGTGTAGGTACCAAGATGGCGACTCCAAAGCCCGGAGGATCTACAAGTCGGCAGGTTCTCATCAAGGACGATCTAGCAAGGACAAGGACGACCTTCTTCGATCCAGCCTAGCATCGACAAGGACGGCCTTCTTTGGACTATCGTCATCAAGGGCGACTTCTCCAATCCAGTATTCCAAGGCGAGGTACATCAATCATCCTGCACATCAAGGACACAAGAAGTTAGAACAAGGGTTCGTTGAAGAAGCAGATAGTTCCAGATGAATTAATTAAAGCTAGCTTCTCAACAACATCAAGTTGAATATTTACCAAGTTACAAGTGTCAGACGAGGTGGCATCCTAGTCATCACTTCTCCAGTCAGTGTGGTCCACCTTAGCATTTCCAGATTCAATGTACCTAACTCATGGAAGGTGGCACAAACTCCGATGTACCTACCCCGGCTATCCATTGGTCGATTTTTCTAGAGAGGACATGTGTCCAAGCAATACAATTTTATCATTGGTCAAGCATTAAATGTTATGTAATGGTTGTAACAAACCCTAATTAGGGTTTTCCTTGTTGAATCTTGGCCATTGATCTCGAATTGATCTAAGCCATCGAATTGTATTGAGGGCACTATATAAGCCCTGGCTTTTCATTTTGTAAAGGATAGGAGTTAGAATATAGTTGGAAGCAGTTAGAAGACAGATAGAGAGTAGTTAGAAGGTGATTAGAATAGCAATTAGAGTAGAGTAGAGAGAGAAGGCAAAGATTGTTGCCAAGAGGTTGTTGTAAAAGACTTGTGTAACTTCATTGAAGAAATGGTGAAATTTATGGGTCGATTCGAAAATTTGCATGGTCTCTATACTTCTCGTATTTGATTTCGTGTTATTAGATGAATGGAAGAAATGTGCTTGATTGATGGTGGAATTCGTATATCCATACTACTAGCAGTTTGTTGATTGCAAACTTGCCTTGTGTAGTCAACTGGAATCATTCAGCTTAAGCTTAACTTCAATTGTCGCTTCTTCATTGATATGCATCAACCTGATGGTGTCTATGCCTGCAGTGATGATTTGAACATCATAAAGCTTTCCTTCGAAGATCGCACTAACCTTGTGGAGATGGTCCTGGGATGTCAAAACAAGACTTAGTTAGAATTTCATCAAAGATCATTCATTGCTCTTACATTCTTAGTGTTAGGATTAGATCTTTTCCTCGCCCTCATCTTTTTTCCTTTTTCCAAGTCAAAGCTAGTAAGAGCCTGTGTTCCAGCAATATTCAAAGCAAATCAGGAAGTTCAGTCATCAAGTGTAAGTCCCCTTGTGATTCCAGCAAATCACATCATACCACAGAGAGCTTATCCACACGTAGAGACCCTACATACAAGAACCTTGGAGTCATCCTGATTGATCCTTTTTCGCGATATCTTCAGCAATCAGAGGCTTTATTCAAGAGAGGATAAGGTACCCTTGGGTATTTTATTCTGTGTTTGATAGTGTACAAAATACACGTCAACAGGTAGATTTTGTTCCCTTATTCTAGCTGCAACCGTTACCAGTGGGGAGAAGGCCCTACACCTACCAAAGGCTTGCAAGGGCCACGATTTGGTCATTGATTGCTGCAATTAGGTCGAGTTTATCTGCACAAGCCAACCGCCCCATTTCCAATGCTAGGATGTGGTCATCACAGGGATGTTGGGAATTAGTGTGTGCATATACCAGTCTACGTGTGATCTCAGGGTTGATCAATTTTCCAGACTTTTAAATTCTTGCTTGTAGCTGCTATTAATCATCATCAACAATCGTGTAAATTCAATTGGCAGGCAACTTGGTATGTTTAATGATTTAAATATTGCACTTGGCAGTCAAGGGTTTGAAATTGTTAAAAGGGTGTTTAATTATAGTTTGCAATTTTTTTTTGTTAATTACTTCCAAGTCTTTGTATTTTCAATTCAAAACCAGAAAACACGAAAGCAAAAAAATAAGAAAAAGAAAAAAACGAAAGAACTAATCAAAATATCTCAAATTCTAGAAATTAAAAAATACAGATTAAGGAGGGATATTTCAGTGGTATCCAAGCAGAGTTTTTCCTGCTAGCTTATGAACAGGGTTTCGATGAGTGAAAAACAGTATCAAACACACACTAGGGAAGAACATCACGTCCAGTGGCAGCCACCACAGGTTCCAGAGGGTGAAACCACTTAAGGAATTTTGGGTTTACATAGAAGTTCATCTAGTGATAGTGACAGTATTTTAGGACAGATGACAGAAAGGGACAAAGGATGTGCTTGGTTTGAAAGTCCGAATACTAGAGCAGAGAGGAAATTCGATACTATGATGGACATGATGTCGTAGTTGTTGTCTAAGTTTAATGAGAACATGACTTCGTGTCAGACAGGACATACAGGTGAGTCGAGTGAGTCCCATAGGGTGAATGATCAACATGCTATAGAGAGTAGGAGACCCACTACTGGCTCAACGTCCAAAGCCCTACAACCAACCTTTGCTTGCAGAGAGGTTCCACAGTTTTAGAGGCAGGAACTGCCAGTTTCTATGGTTGAGGAGATTAGATCATATCATACAAAGTACTGCCTGAGATCCGGGAGATGTTGATTCTGGAGTAGTTCATGAACGAGAAGAGGCATAGATTATGAATAATTGACAGGACAGAGACCAGGGCGACTCACAGGTAGAGAGACTTCCAATAGGTAGTGAGTAAAATAATGTTGGAACACTTTGATGGTAGTGATAGATGTACAACATGTGCCTGGGTACAAAAACTAGACAATTACCTTTCCTTGAGACCTATGCCTAAGGACGAGGGGATTATATTTGCCACCTTACACCTTGACATTCTAGCTCATGAGTGGTGGTACCATGGGTTAGTCACGTTGGGGCACTACTTGATCACTACCTATGATGTGTTCACTAATAGACTCATCTAATGGTTTGACAGGAAGGATCCAAATATGTACTTTAGGGAGCTTGCACAACTTTTACAACATGGTTCTTTGGAGTCCTACATTTCAAAGTTTCAAAGGCTATCCGTGATGTTTCCTAGTATTACAGAGAGGAGACTTATGATCTTATTCAGTGAGGGATTGATGGAACCCTTACACGGATGGATCAAGGCATTTGACCCACCCAATTTGTACAAGGCCATGAAGAAGGCACGAAACATGGAGCTTGATGCCTTAAAGAATAAATTTAAATCAAAGACATTCAGCTCCTCAAAAGATAAGCTGCAACATAAGGTTTCAAATCAGCAGAAGCAATCAGCACCAAAAATCAATGATGAGACCTTAAATGATCTGAGAAGGAAATTGTGCTTCAAATGCAAAGGTCCTTGGGAATTGGGTCATATGTGCCCTATGAAGGGGAAAGCAAACCAATTGGAATACTATTATGCTAATGAAATTACTTCTGAAATCCCAGAATAGCAATCTGATTCAAATGAAAATAAAGTGGAAAGTGCATGTGGAGAGCTAGAAAGAGGACTTGGGGATAAGGTTCCCATGGCACATCTCTTTAGCATTTAGAAAGAGGGTTCATTCAGGATGAGAGGAGTCTTGGGGGGGCAGCGAGTTATCACATTGCTTGATACAGGTGCCATACATATCTTCATTGATGAAGGGCTTATGGCTAGGCGTGGGATCAAGACATAGGAGTTTGAGGGTTTAGAGTGAGAGTTGTTGATGGCTTCATTCTGACATGCACTTGAAGGATTCTCAATTTCACCATGCAGTTGAGTGATTATGAGTTCTAGGCTGATTATTATGTTGTTGGTTTATGTGAGATGGATATTATCTTAGGCATGAAGTGGCTTCATGCAATTGAGGAGTTTTACCTCAACTTGTGGACAATGGAAATGAAGTTTGAGGTAAATGGCAAGAAACATGTTTTGAGAGAGATGTCAGATGGTGTTTTACGGGTGATCTCCCTTAAGAGGATGGAGAGATTGATTAGGTTGAGTGGGTTGTAGAATGTCTTGTGATGCCATCAAAGGTGGAGCAGAAGAAGTGGGATTATCCTTCGAACGTCCAAGAACTTTTGACTAAACGTAGTAAGGTGTTTAGTGCTATACCACCTGGGATACCTCCAGATGGGGGCATAAAACATATCATTGAGTTGGAGGAGGGTGCAAAACCTGTTATCATCCATACACGCATTCTAAGTGGGTTAAGGATGAGATAGAGAAAACTATTAAGGAGCTGCTTGAGATTGGACATATCCGATCTAGCAAGAGCCCTTTTGTATCAATTGTTGTTTTGGTTAAAAAGAAGATGAGACACTTCGTATGTGCATTGACTACCATGCTCTAAACAAGAAGACTACCAAAAACTAGTATCCCATCCTTGCATTGATGAGTTGATAGATGAGTTACATGGGACATGTTTCTTCTCCAAAATTGATGAGGGAGGAGGATGTGGATGCAAACACTATGAGTTCCTAGTTATGCCTTTTGGCTTAACCACCTACTACTTTCTAGTCCTATATAAACATGGTTTTTCAGCATCAGCTGAGGAAGTTCGTCCTCATCTTCTTTGATGATATATTGATTTTTAGTTGTGTTGACGTGTTTTTTATGACAACATCTAACACAGAATAAAGTTGCCCAACTGTCGCTTTACTCTCTCTTGATCAAAGTCTAATTGCATGCTAAGATTGTGATAAGTTCAAACAATTAACTCCAAGGTTTTGATTATGCAATGGACATGACTCAGTTGGCTTGATGTGATATGTTGGTAATCCAAGGGGACTTACGTTTGGATCGTTCTTTCACTTATTTGATGTGGCTGGAACTTCATCAGCAGATATAGCAATTCTATGATGCTTCTACTTTTAATGAACTGAACTAGAATGGACTGAAATTAAAGGGGAAAGGGTTAGAAGGATCTAGATCTACTCCTAAGGGCAGTGATATCAATAGATAATGCTCTAATAGATGAATTCCAAATAAACCAAGTTTTGCTTCGCCAAGATTAACTACAACTCCACAAGAACTGGTGCGATCTTCCAAGGATGTTGAAGGATTTTCACATTGAGAAAGTGCATTTGAATACCCAAAACGATGCAATCCAATTGACTATCCACAATTGAACTTAGCACAAATTTAGTGGCTCAGGCTAACTTTACATTGCAACTTATAATCAACAAGATGCAAAAAGTATCAACTATGGATATTCATCAAACACCATTACATTCTCCATTGAAATCAAAGCACTACTCTACTACTCTAAGTGAGGAAGGTGAAACCATGCAAGTTTTGAAAAATAAATTAAGTGGTCACCATCAGAGAACAATGTTTCACTGTTATAATCTCAATAACTTATTGCAATAATTTCATACAAATCTCCCTTCTTTTACAAATGAGGGGGGTCACCCCTTTATATAGGCTTCAAGCCTTGAGGACATGCAAACCCTAATTAGGGTTTTCCCTAAAAGATTCCCCACACGATGCAACAAGGTGGGAATCAACAAAAAACGCCCATTATGCCCATATACAATTAATTCTAGCCTATTACAATTGGTATCCAAAATGCATTAAATGCACCACTCTTCACTAAATTCGCCCAACATGCAATGAATATTCCCGCATGCAAAAATTGCCCATGCTGCCATAAATGTCCATCATCTCCTAAATACGACGGCTACATGCAAAAGATGCTCCATTACTTCAGTATGCGTTGATCTAGTTGCCACTTGGTCAAATATTCCCACCATGAATGCGCCACTATGTCATATAGCCAAAAGATTCTCACCATGCAAATGGATTATGCCGTCATAGGCACTTTATAATTTTTTGGGTTGTGCTTCATCAATGCGGAATATTCTCCTTGCTTGTCGCCAATTCATCCTTTACAAGAATCTTTCAATTCCGGGTTCACAAAAGACACTTTAGAAGATTTTCCTGCCTTGGAACAATCTTTTCACTTCTGAAAAATTCCTGAATGCTTGGAAATTTTGGAGAGATAAAGCCCCAGAGAGAATTTTCTATCTTGAAGGATTTTTTTTGTGTTTTTGAGTTCATCTTGTCCTGAAAGGTATTTTTTATCAATTTTCCACATTTCCTATTTTTAGGAATTTTTTCAAATTTGAGTTCCGAGATCTAGGAGAGAGAGAATTCTCTCCCTTGGCCAATTTTGTGATCGCCTCAAATTTTGGACGAATCTTCATGCCTGAAAGAGGATTATTTTGAAATTTTTCCCGAGGGGATTTTCCTTTCTCATTCTTATCCTTGACTTCAAATTTCTATGCCCTGGGATTCAACTTTCAATCTTGGGCGCTGAAATGATCCTGTGGAGGAATTTTCTTTGGAAGGAGAATTCCTTGACTTCAAATTTGCATGCCTTGGAATTCAACCTTCAATCTTGGGTGTCGGAATGACCTTGTGGAGGAATTTTCTTTGGAAGGGAAATTTCTTGACTTCAAATTCCCATGCCTTGGAATTCAACCTTCAATCTTGGGCGTTGGAATGACCTTGTGGAGGAATTTTCCTTAGAAGGAAAATTCCTTGACTTCAAATTTCCATGCCTTGGAATTCAACCTTCAATCGTGGGCGCTGGAATGACCCTATGGTGGAATTTTCTTTGGAAGGGAAATTCCTTAACTTCAAATTTCCATGCCTTGGAATTCAACCTTCAATCTTGGGCGTGGAATTCATGTCCGGAAGGAATTCCTTCCTAACCTCTCCCTAGCGCTCCACAACATGTTTGGGCATGAATATTACCAACCGGAGGAATTTATGCTTGTGGATAGAATTCCATTACCCCCTCTGTTTGGTGTCCTGAACTTGCCTTGGGTGGAATTTTGGTAGCATGGAGGAATTTGTGTTGTGGAGGAAAATTGCTTCACAACCATGTTTTAGCGCTCCCCCTTGCTCTTGGGTGTTGTTTTAGCGTGGTCATGAAATTTTTGGGGTGGAGGAAAATTCCTCCAACACCCCATTCTAGCGCCCAGTTCTCCTTTTGAGTGCCAAATTCACCTTGTGCTGGAAAACTTGCCATAGAGGAAAATTCCTCCATGGCCTCATTTTGGCGCCCACTTACATTTGGATGCATTTCATTGGTGAGGGATTCTTGCTTGGTTTTTACCTAGACTTAGCCATTTTTTCTCTTTCTAGATCACGATACCATCTTGGCTTGAAGTGAATTTTCATGCCAGACTTAGAAGACTTTCCAATGCTTTCCACATTTGGATTGAATTCCTGTTGTGACCATTTCACACATCGCCCCATTAAAATGGGGACCCCCTCTTTTTGCTTTTGTTTTGCCTGTTCTTCTCTCTGTTTTTAGGGTTTTGAGTGAGTGAGTGAGTTGTTTGGGCTAGGGCTAAGCCTTAGGGGTTTCTTTTGGATATTTTTCAAGCCGAGTCCAGTCAAATTTTGAAAGTTATTACGCATCCTCCCAAAGATTGATTATTGAAGTAAGGTTAGTCTGTCAGGAAAGTCAGATATGTCTCAGGTTAGGTCTAGTCAGGGTTCTTTTGGGAAAATTCAAGTTTTGTCTAAGTGTTAGCATTTTGAAGATGAAATTGTATATTCTTGCTTAGGTAAATTTTGATCAAATTTCGGAGGCAAGATGATGCCTGAAACACAAAAAAGTGCTCCCATCCCTCACTGAAGGACCATGCCACTTTTTCAAGATAACTGATTCCTGGCCTTGAAGATGACCTAATTATGCCTTGTGAAATGATTGGAGACCTAAATTTTGAATATTTTAGCCAGAAAGGACGAAAGTGCTCCCGTCCCTCTCCAAGGGAACAGAGCACAAATGTTATTTTATGCATATTTGTCACTGACTTTTCTATTTTGTTTTGTGCAAGGTCTTCTGGAATGATAATTGGACACGACTTGATACTTTTGAAGATTTTTGAAGGCACAAAAATGGTGAATTTTGAAGGTTAAAGGAAAAAGTGCTCCCGTCCCTCTCCAAGGGACCAAGGCAAAAGTGCTCCCGTCCCTCACTAAAGGACCAAGGCGAAAAGACTTATTTGAGACATTCCTGGCCTTGTTTGGTTAAATTGAGACATCAAAGACATGGTGAAGGACGAAATGAACATGATAAAGCATCCAGACTTGATTGAAAACAAAGAAATGATGAAGTTTTTGCCTAGAAGGTAAAAGTGCTTCCGTCCCTCACTAAAGGTCCAGAGCACTTTTCTTTATATGCATAATTTTAGACCTTTATTGGACATTAACTTCTATTCATAGCATGAAGTAAGATGAAATCTTCCCTAGCAAAGAAATTTCGAGGTGAAAAGTGAGACAATTTGGCTTAGAAGGTAAAAAGTGCTCCCGTCCCTCACTGAAGGACCGTGCCACTTTTTTCAAATTTGCACTATCTTTGCAAGGTTAAGGTGATTTTATGATTTGAAGAGGTTAAGGGAAGCATGTTTTGTCCATTGAATATAATTTAAGCAGTCTACAAAGGTGTAAATCAACCCAAATGACAAAAAGTGCTCCCGTCCCTCACTGAAGGACCGTGCCACTTTTTCAAGTTTCTCTTCATTGTTCGATATTTTATGATAAAACTTGACTTGGATGGGAAAGACGAAAGGTGTTTTATGCCTTGGACGCAATTGAGAGGTTTAAAGAGCAAAAAGTATGCCAAAATGACAAAAAGTGCTCCCCTCCCTCACCAAGGGACCAAGACAAAGTGCTCCCGTCCCTCACTGAAGGACCATCCCACTTTTCTAAAATACAAATTTCTTGCAAAGGCAAGGCAAGTTGCGTGATTGAAATGAATGAGAGAAGGCAAGATTCATCCATTGAAGATAATTTCGAAGGCTAGCAAAGGACAAATAAGCTTGTAATTGCAAAAGTGCTCCCGTCCCTCACTGAAGGACCATGCCACTTTTTCAAAGTGCTCCCGTCCCTCACTGAAGGACCATGCCACTTAATATGTTATCTTCCCTTTCTCACCAATTTTGGACAAATTGAGACCAAGGCGCAAGTTTGAAAATGTGTTTAAAATGCCTTGAAGTTGAATTGAGATGCGAGAGTTGCAAATTTTGATGACAACTGGCAAAAGTGCTCCCGTCCCTCACTGAAGGACCGTGCCACTTTTTCCAAATATGACCATTTACCTTGCATTTTGAAATGATATTTTTATTACCAAGGCTCAAGATGGTGTGAAATGTGATATTCTACGCCTTGAGGGTAAATTGAAGATTAATATGATCAAGAATTCATGCAATGGACTCAAAAGTGCTCCCGTCCCTCACTCAAGGACCGTCCCACTTTTTTTGAAAACAACAAATTCCCTCCGAGATTATGCTAAGGCAACGTTGTATGAGATGGGAAGAATCTTCTAAAGCATGGTGAACAAAGGTTTGACTTCAAAAATTGAGAATCCTAGCCTAAAAATGAAAAAGTGCTCCCACCCCTCTCCAAGGGACCAGAGCGCTTAACATGTGCATTCTTTATTTTGCAATATCCCAACGTTGATATCCTCCAAATCGCATGAAATGCCAAAATCATCAACTTCGAAATATTTGAAAAATTTAAATTAAATTGGCATTTAATAAAAGTGCATTGATATTTAATAATTAATTTGGAGCCTCCAAAAAATCGATTTTTTATTATTAAGGCATTTAAAATTAATTTTTTATTAAATTAAAATTAAAAAAGAGATCGCTTGAGGTATCATTTTTATTATTTTATTAAGTCGGCCTCTTCCTTTTTTTAATTTTATTTATTTTTGGCCTATTTTGCCAAGTCGGCCTATGGGGAGGTGAAATGGTGAGCGCTCTATATATTTGGGGTGTGTTTTTCATTATTCAAATCATTCACTCATTGTTTCAAGTGCGATTTGGAGAGGCAAGGAAGGAAGTGCGAAAGCTGGCCTATTTGGAGAGAATTTTCCTTAAGTGTTGAAGACTAAAGGTGGTGGAGTTGAGACTTGTAAAGACTAAAGGAGGCGCATTTTGCTAAAGGAAGGATTCCAATCTACATTTCGCCTAACCAAAATTCACCTCATTTTTGCATCGTTTTTTAGAATTAATTCTCAAGTGGAGGTATGGCAAGATCATCCTAGTCCCAACGTTGAAGTTTTAAGTTTTGAACTTCAATTTTTTGAAAATTGCGAGTTAATTAGGAAATGATAACTCAAAGATTTATCATAAAGTTTCTTAATTAAAATCTTAAATCTTCCTTTTTACTCTATATTTCTACGTTGCAAAATATATTACTCATTATGAAATGTTGTGTAGGTGTCAAGATGGCGACCCCAAAGGCAGGAGCATCCACTAGTCGTCCAACTCTCATGAAGGAAGATTAGAGGAGTGAAGAATTGGAGACTAAAATCGTGTCAAAGTGGAGCAACATTGGAGATACCAACTTGGGAAACTTCAGTGTGAAGAAGTTTCGAGAGGTCCCTTACATTGGAAAGCCATCACCCGTCGCAAGGAGAATAATTGAAAGTGGCATCATCAAGGCAGCCGGTTTCCCTCCAGCAGTCCAGTGCCATGAGCTGATGATCGAGTGTGCTCGCCATTATGACCCACAATCAAGATCAATCGTGTCCAAGGAAGGGAACACTTTGGCTTACCTTTCAGAGGAGGCTATAAGTGAGGCTCTCCATCTTCCAGAGCATAAAGATATGATTTACAAGAGCCTAGAAGGAGCCAGGTCCATGTATGAAGATGATCCAGACTCTTGCTTAAGCGTCATCAATAAGAATTGGTTACTCAAAAGTCGTCCTTGCCTGAGCAAGATTCCCAACACACCACATAGGATCGACTTCCAGGAGGAGTACAGAGATTTGATAACTTTGCTCAATCGAGTTACAGGGGCACCTCAAGCCTTCTATTTTGAGAAGTGGATGTTCTACTTCATCCAAGTGATAGTTCAAGGAAAAGGAACGATTCATTGGGCTAGAATTATTAGCCATTGCTTGGACGTGTAGTTGAGAAGACTGAAGGCTACCAAGTCATTTCACATGAGCTCATACGTCATATATGCCTTGATCAGGAGTTTCGAATATGCAGGACTACCTCACAGAGGAGTAATCGGAAGAGGACCCGGAGAAGTTAGAGTTTGTGAGTCTTATGTTCATTTGCATCATCCACCAGGAAGTGACTACAAGTTAGTCAATGATACCTTCACGATGAACATCACTAGGATATTGCAGGGCGGGATTCACAATCGACTATCTCAAGATGCACAAGAACTTATAAAGAGGTACGGTGCTTGGTTCATCCAGTTTCAAAAGTTTACATATATCAGAGTCCATGGATGTCCTTCACCCCCCTACATGTTGCCGAGGTATCCGACAGACAAGATAGTGCTACTTGAGGTGGCTAGGCAGTTGGCAGACTATGCGAAGACATTCAGACACATGCATAGAAATGGAGCTCCCGTGCCCATCATATTGGGGAATTCAATTGAGGTATGTCCTAATGCTCTAGCCTTGGATGATGCAGAGAGGGAGTTGGCCTCATATTCATTCAAGTTCTTTGCCTCAAGGGAGAATTTTGATCCTTATGGGTATATAGAAGAGGCATATGGTAGGAAGTACAAGCACGAATTTCAGGTAGAAGACTTTTGGATGAATCTCTCAAGTGACTTAGAAGTGAAAAGAAAGATGCATTCCAGATTGCCTTTAGATTTCATCAGGAAGTGCAAAGTTTACAGAGTGGCCGATCAAGCTCAGGACAGTGGCAGACATCTCCAGTCATCCTATGATAGAGAAGACAAGGCAGTGAAGATAGATTGGAACGAGCCTGAGATTACAGACTTGAGAGCTTTGATGGCTCCAGTTTTGTCATGTACTCGCAGATGGGTGGATGTGCAACATCAAAAGTTAAGAGAACAGAACGTACCAATGACTTATACTTTGGAGGAAAGACCAGAAGAGGGAGGAGCAAGCGCAAGTGAAGACAATTCTCATCCTAGAGGCATGAAGAGGAAAGAAAGACCTGAGAAAAGGGAACCCTCCAAGAAGAAGCAAGAGGCTAATCGAGATCGCTCATCAGGTACATCATCTCGACATGAGAAAAGGACAAGTCAAGTTGAAGGACAAGAAATGACGATGCCTGAGGTAGATGAATCTATGGAGTCAATAGTACAAAATGAAAGACCTGAAAGAGGGAAGGCACCTCAACATTCATCAAGTCGATCTCCCCAAGTCAATGAGCTACATGAAGACAAGAATGATGATGAAGTGACATCTCCTCTCCGAGAAGAAGAACCATTGCCTAAAGAAATACAAGTCAGAGAGACAAGATCCACCATTCCAGATTGGTTGAAGGAGAGATTGACAAGGGTGATTGTGATTGAGGATGAAGATAATGTGATTGACTTAGAGAGCTTTGTAGGGAATTCTCAGGAAGTAACGGAGAGGAAGAAGGCCACCAAGATGTCCAAGATGATCAGAGATGAGACAGGGTCCAGGAAGTTACGGATAGCTACACTAGTAGTGGACAAGTATGGAGGTGAAATCCTTGTAGAGGAGTATGATGTAGAAACATTTGGACTTGGCCCACTCACTGCTGAGCAGGCACTAGATGAGGCAACTGATTCATTTGAGGCACTTAAAGACAAGCTTAGGGAAGAAATGGAAAAGAATAGAAAGCTTGAAAGAGAGGTCGGTGCTTGGAGAGGCTACTTTAGCCATCTCAATCAGCCCTTGGGACGTCAAGATCCAACAGTGTCTCCTGTGCAAGCACTTCCCCTTGAATCAGTTGGTGAGGCAAAGAGAGTCAAGAGCTTGCTTCAACTTATGAGCTCTTGGATTGACAAATCCCACACAGTTGCTATTGAATTTGCAACAAGAATGATGCAAACAATTCACCAAGCTATCCAGGTCCTTGAGATCATCCACAACCTAATGATAACAGTAGCCGCTTTTGCCCACACTAGAGATGTTATCATTCCTGTTCTACAAGTAATTAGGCAAACACCAAGGAAGATCCTAGCACAAGAAAAGATAATGGATGGAGGAGCTCATAGTTTACTTCAGTGGTCGACTCTACTCCAGATGAAGGAGGTTCTTTTCGAAGACATCAGCACCAAATGCAATCAAGTTGAAGGAGTCATCCATCCAATTCAAGACAAGGTGTTTGAGGTGTTATGTACCATTCTTGGCAGGAGGATTGAAGTTGAGACAGATGTGGACCTTCAAGAGTTGGAAGAAAGGGTCAAGGTCATCTTTTGCAAAGATGAGAATGTCATCACAAATGAACAACGGGATCAAATGTTCGCTACTATGCTCCTAATTGAGAAGATCAAAGAACTCGAACCTGGATGGGATGCGGCTCTTCTCAAGGCCTTTGATCAAGTTATCCACTTGGAGGAACGAATGAGGAATCTTCCCGAGATTCCTATTGCTGAGATTGAAGGAATTGTGTCCAGATTCATTGCATATGCTAAGAAAGAGCATTGGAAAGGGAATAAGGTTCTAGAAGAGAGGTTGTTGTAGATGATGTGGCACCTTAATTATCATTGGTCTATGTCTCCTAGATTTTTGTGCCAATTAAATATTTGGCTATGCATTTAATATTGTTCAATAAAAGGGGAACTTTTTGTAACAAACCCTAATTAGGGTTTAGGTGTCAGAATCTCAGCCGTTGATCTTCTTTTGATCTAGGCCGTTCATTGTAATTGAGGATGCTATATATAACCTCACTCATTTTCATTTTGTAATTAGAATAAGATATTAGAGATTGGATAGTTAGAGGTTAGAAGATTAGAGCTTTTGGAGAGAAGAAAGTTATTTTGTAGCAAGATTGAGCATTGAAGAAAGAATTTCAAGCAATTGTTGTCTATTTTGGCTTTGAGATCAATAAAATATTGAAGTTATGGTGTTTTATTACAATTCTTGTGGCTATCTTCATGGTTGTTTACTTTCTTGAATCATTCTCAATCGAAATAGTATTTAAGTTTGAAGGACTTAAGTGTTGGGCTTGATCTTTGGTGAGATTCACGTTCCAAACCACTAGCTTCTTACTGATTGTAAGAACGCCTTGTGTGGTCAATTGGAGATATTTGGATTGCTTAAACCTTCAATCATTATTGAACTATTGATATGTACCTTCATGGTAGTGTCTATGATTCTTGATGAATTGAAAAATCATTAGTCACCTTAGAAGATCGCATCAATTTCAGTAGAGTTGTTATTCCTCGACAATACTGAAATTGGTAGAATCTTATCAAGTCTAGCCTACATTGAGTCATTTTTAGGATTTGATTAGAATTCATCTCTTGCAAACCCTATCTTTTGATCTTTTTTGAGAACTTGTTAGTTTAGGAAAATTCTGTTCCTGCAATTCGGATACGTAAGGCCCCTTGATGAAACAGCATTCACAATGACCACTGGTGCTTATCCACACGTAGAGACCCTACATTGAAGAACCTTGGAGTCATCCTGATTGATCCTTTTTCGCGACATCTTCAGCAATCAGAGGCTTTATTCAAGAGAGGATAAGGTACCCTTGGGTATTTTATTCTGTGTTTGATAGTGTACAAAATACACGTCAACAATTCCACACAGCTGTTTCTTGATCAATTAGCCTGCTTTTTCAACTTTTTGGATTTAGAGTAATATTCAGGAATGCTCAGTCTTTAGTGCCGGAACCCCTGCCTGTGTAGAACCTGCCAAAAATAGACTTACTAAAAATAGTAAGTACTTCAAAATGTTTAAATTAGGACAAAATAGGATAGGATAATATTTACCAACAATAGAAACTTCTAAAAATAGTAAGTTTGATTTTTGGCGAAATAAAGACAATCCGGGAGGTAGTGAAATCCCTAAAAAATAGAAACTTTCTAAAAATAGAAAGTTGCTCAGAATTTGCACAAATTTCACTAGCGGGTTCCTTGGAGGGCTCTAATTCCAATGCAACGTTCAATTTTTCCAAAACCCTAAAGGAAAGGCCTCAAATCCAAGTCTGAAGGGCAAAACCATAAAATGGACAAAACAGGTTCTAGACTTAGCCAAATTTATTCAAACAACTTGCAGACTTGATCAAATTCACCCAAAACATATGCAAACCGAGGAGACCGAAGAGATTGTTGCGAAAAGACCAAAAGAACCAAAACCAAAAGACTGAGAGGGCCTAAAATGTAGGGGGTCCCCATTTGCAATGGGGTGAGGTGTGAAAACGTCATAGATCAAAACTTTGTACCATCAAAGATTGGAACTTTGTAATGCATGTCTTGCGCCATACCGTATCTACCTCAATCGGTTAAGCTTACTCAAGAGGAACCTTGCTCTGATACCAATTGTTGAACCCAAGGCAGGATTGAAAGGGGGGGGGGGGATGAATCAGTCCAAAACAGAAATTAATGTAGCACATAAACAATTAAACATCAACACATGAACGCCAAAATTTTCTATGTGGAAAACCCAAACAAGGAAAAACCACGATGAGTATTGACTCACAAAATAATCCATTAGATAGAAATGATTACAAAAGGGAGTTCACTGCTTCAAACGTGCAAATAAAGGCTAACTGCTCATGGCACAAGATACAAAAGAGGACTTGCAAAACTTTTTAGCTAATTGCAACAGGGGCAAGATACAAAAATGATATGAAAGAAGGATCTCCTGATCATGAAGCTGTCCTTGAACTCTGCATCAAGTGACCAACATCAGAACACACGCAACTCAGACCTCAACTGTCAACACTCTGTCTCATATCTCTGCCATAGTCTCAGCACAACTTGCATATCATTCAAACACAACTCTTCTTCTTTGCACTTCATCGAACCTCATTGATTATCTTCGCATCATCTATATTCCACACCTCATCACACTCACTTAACTCAATCACATTCATTGTTATATACACGATAGATCATCAAAGCTTGAACCAAGTCGTCTTGAATCAAAATATACCTTCCGGACCAAAAATACACACGCTGATCCACTCTAGGAGAAAGAGAAGACAAAAACACATCTTCCAATGATCAATTCACTGATCCGCAATCATCGGAACATAACCAACAACATATCCACACACTATGGATCCATATAAGCAATTAACTATCAAAACATACTCTCCAATGCAAACAACTAAAATCTGAATCTCCAGACGATACGGTGAGACCCTTAACACATCAAACAATCTCCCACAACTCATATTCGGACCTAAGAATAGGTCTAACATAGAATATCACGACTAGCAACAAACAATGCTGCAACACCTGAAGAACACAAAGATGTTTTTGGACCACTCAACAATCATATCCATGGTACCAAAACTATATCCAACAAAGACAACCATAGTAAACAATGTCAGCAACACTTTTCGGACCCAAACACTTCTGGAACAACCAATGAACACCTGCAACGCCAACACAACAAGATATCTCTACACCTCAGACATTCTAGACCAAACTGGAACAAGTCTGACATCAATGACAACCACAACAATACATACTTCCACCAAATGCCCCCTTCCTAGGTACTTTGTATTTTTAGTAGGGTTAGCCTATCAATAGTGGTTCTCGTAGGCTAATATAGTGGATAGGGAACCACATTTGGGGACTGGTGGACCTTGCAGGGGGTTCATTTGGCATTTCAGGAGCTCAGATCCAACTTCCTATTTTCTAGGAGGTACTGCTATTTTTAGGCATCACCAGTGGGCCACAGGTGTAGCATTCGTTGTCCGTTTTCAGTGGCCAAGAGATGACTATGAATAAATATTTAAATATTAAAGTTAATATCAAATCAACTTTAATGTTTTATTTAAATAAATTAAAGTTACTTTATTATAAAGTGACTTTTTAAATAAATTATAAAGTTACTTTATAAAAAACAATAAAGTGACTTTATAACATCATATTGAGCGCCCACTTTAGAGAAATTCGATAAATTAATGAAATAATAAATTTAATGATTAACGGAGCCAAAAGGTGTGGTTTTTTTTGGACGAGATAAAAAAGTTTATTTGAAACTTCATTTTGGCATTTTTGAATGCACAAAATTGGACCTTGAGGGGAAACAAGGGTTTCTGGAGAACTTTCAATCTTTGAGAACGAAATCTCTCATAGATTCATGTGTCTGTAGGTGTGAAAGATCACCCAAGGACATCACAACAGGTAGCTTCAATTAGAGGCTGCATATGAGCTTTCAATTACAAAATTTGATAGAGAAGTTATTATCAGTAGATTGGATTGCTGTGTGAGGGGCAGCTTTTCTATTGATTTTGCTCCCTTATTCTAGCTGCAGCCATTACTAGTGGGCCGTACCATTTAGAGCAGGCCGTACACCTGCCAAGGGTTTGCAGGGGCCACAATTCGGTCATTGATTGCTGCAATTAGGCCAAGTTTATTTGCACAAGCCAGCTGCCCCATTTCCAATGCTGGGACATTGTCATCACTGGGACGTTGGGAATTAGTGTGTGCATCTGCCAGTCTAGGCGTAATCTCAGGGTTGATCAACAATTTTCCAGACTTCTAAATTCTTTCTTGTAGCTGCTATTAATCATCATCAGCAATCATGTAGATTCAATTGGCAGACAACCTGGTATGATTAATAATTTAAACATTGTACTTGGTAGGCAAGGGTTTGGAATTGTTAAAAGGGTGTTTAATTATAGTTTGCAATTTCCTTTCGTTAATTATTTCCAAGTCTTTGTATTTTCAATTCAAACCAGAAAACACATAAGAAAAAAAATCAAGAAAAAGCAAAATCAATAGAACAGATCAAAATATCCCAAATTCTGGAAATTAAAAAATATAGACAAGGAGGGATATTTCAAAAATTCTCGTCTTCCTCTTCTTGTTGTTTCCCTTTCCCTTTTCCTCCTCTTTTGGTAAATGCAAAACAGCAATGGGCATGGGTTCTAAAATCTTATTTGAGCTGGGCAGCTTAGGATTTTATTTGTTTTGCTTTATTTATGCCTTTGATGTGTGGGGTGCCCCATAGTCTTTGGAATGGCCAAGGTATGTTGAGACGTCCAAGGGATGACTAGGAAGTCCCCAAAAAGAGCAATAAAAAAGAAGAATGCCCCCAAAACTTTAGAATAAACGGGGGATAGAGGGAACAACCTCTCCAACTCCTTGCCAGATCTGGGATGTTTGGGACATCATTCAGATCCAAGGTACGTGCTCCCTTGGAACATTGGATAGGAGTGGGTAGTGTTTTATTTCATCAGTTTTCCATTCTACTTTATTAGAGTTACCATATTTATTATATTTGTTTTTTGAGAGGATTTGAATTTTGTATTTGAGCACCTTTAGAATATTTTTGGAATCTAAAAGATTTTCTTTTAACACATCCTTTTTAGTTCATGTCACTTCTTTTTACCAGTTACAACTGTATCAACCAGTTACTATGTATAGAGAACGTTAATAAGTTTACAATTTCATTTTTTCTTGCATACAAGGAAAGAGTGGACTAGAATTGTGTTGGTGACAAATGTATATTGTATAAATCTTAATGGAGTATTGAGGATTTTAATTTCACTTGTGGTGGAACAATACCAACATCTAGGTAGGTGTCTTCTGCTTGGCAATATTGCTAATAGCTTCCTCAAATTTTTATGTTCACGAAGGCTCAAGATTTACTCCGAAGGAAATAATTGGTAGAAAGATTTTACCCTGCCAGTTTGGATCTTCCTCAAACTGCTGGAGTTTAGGAACCAATTTTCAACATTATAATACACATATCAATTCTAATAAATTACTGGCTATTCGAATGACATTTTTGTTGCAGATTTTATATTATCTTCTTTTGAGCGTGCTATCATTGTGACAAATTTTAACTTGAGCCTATACTAGCTTTATATAGTGTGTTTTATCAAACAGGTGAGGTTGAATATTTTTCCCAACTGTTGGGTGTCTACGTGACTATCTCTCATTTACATGAAATATTGGAAGCACTTTGATGATTAATGCAAAATTTTTCACACGATCTAACCCAGAAGCAGCATTGAACTAAACTATGGATTGTGGAAAACTAATGTCATTAAGTTACAACTCTTAAAATATTTAAAATCATTTTAATTAGAATGTGAAATGGGAAGATCTCTTCTAGATTCTATAGCTTATGCCATGTTCTTCACTTCAGGGCTGCCTGCTATCATTGCAAGGAATATGATGCAAAGTGCTGGATTAGATTCTACACTTCTTCCATTGGTGGCTAGAACTGTAAGAAGTTCTAAGTCTGCCCAGAGTGCAAGTGCTACTGATGGTGCTGATTTCGTAATGCTTGTCATTGAGAACAAAGAGGAAGCAGATATATTGGTTGATAGTGTTTGCCAAGTCATTACCATACCAGTATTTGTCATGCTCGACTCAATTAAGTCGAGCACTGTGGTTAGCTTAATTTCTAGGTTGAGAAAAGCAGGTGCCAGTGGATTGGTAATTTCAGCAGCAGATATAGAATACTTTGGAGATGACATCCTTAAAAAAGTGAGACCATTACTTTCTAGTACACAAACTGTCAAGGATGCTAAAGAAAATAGTGAAGATGACATCCCTTGGATGAAAATAGCAAATGATAATTTAAGCAGTGATTTAACAAAAGCTGTGCAGAATGTACAGAGTTTAGATCTAAAGGTCAAAGAGCTTTTAGATGAGGAACGGTGCTTTCTGCTGAATGTGATCAATGTTATTCATGAAGCTGCCCCACAGGTATGTCTGTTGATTCTGGTTCTATTTTCTTTTCTATTTACCAATCTCTCTGTTTTCAAAATTCAGCTATTTTCAAATTATACCTGAAAGAACCTCTTGACAATAACCTGACAAAAAACATACTTCAAACCTTGCCTCAATTTTCTTCTTTTTGCATGTTTCTTTACAGATGCAGGAGATTTCACTTCTTGTGGATGCAGTTGCCCAGCTGGATAAATTGTTTTTGCTGGTTATAGTGGTAATTCTGTGTTGAATTTCAACATACTCTGGTTGAACGGCTTATCAATTGGTATTAGCTCTATATTTCAAGTCATTTTTCGTGATGTCTTTGTTATGTCAGTTTATGTGTCCACAATGAAAATTTTTGTAATCATTTAAATTTTTTGAATTTATTTTAAGCACGTTAGCACTTTCATCTATCACAGAGTGTACTTTTAGTGGATTTTTGATCCATATTTCTCCAATTCAGTCAGTCCATGTGTTTGTTGAATTGAAGTTGGGATTTCTTTGAGAAGATGACATCTACTATTGTTAGAGATTATGAGGAAAGAAGTTTCAGCTTTTAGAATTGATGTCTTGTACTCTTTATTAGAAGTATAGTCGCTTGGAGATAGGAGGTGTCCCCAGTGGGGACATTTTTCAGAAGTAGGATATGAGGTTATGGAGGAGCATAAGAATACAAGTTTTTTAATGTCAATAAACTTAATAAAGTAAAAGGATTCTGTAGTTAGCCTAGGTGTTCTACAGCGGAATCAAAGATTCTCATGTTGCTACTGCATAAATAAAAACCAAAACACAATTGACCTACATTAAAAAAAGGGATAACTATAAAATTGAACTTTTAAAAAGAACATATAAATATACAATATTTTCTACACTTTTCAAAGTAAAAACAAAGAAAAAGAATTACCACAAGTAAAATTAAAATTTACATACAAAAGTATAATAGTTCTTCAAATAAAATAAAGTAAACAATACAATAAAATAAAATAATTAAAATTGAATGGCACTTGAGTAAATAAAATAAAATAACTCTTAAAGTAAATAAAAATAGCTCTTAAAATAAAAATAAAGTAAAACATGTCAAAAAAAGAAATTCTTAAATAGGTCCAAAGTAAAATGAAAAACTCTGAAGTAAATAAAAATAGCTTTTTTCAACATGCATCTTTTCTCCCATGACAACCATGGAGCAAAAGCCTAAGTTTGCAGCCAGCTTTCCTATTGTAGTTTTGCCCATTAATGGGATTGATGGTTTTTGGTGGGTTTGTGATGCCACGAGTTAATTGATTGGCCTTTTGCTATAATATGTATTAGGATGGGTAGTTTTTTGGTTTGGGTTGGATATGTTCCAAGGAGGGAAGTCTAGTATTAGATGAGTAGATATTATGTGATTTTGTCTCTATTTTGGTTTGAGAGACATCTTGTTGTGTCTCAGATACCTGTTAAGGGTATGGTGGCTTATGTCATTAGTGGAATGAGGAAGTAGTCTGAAATGGCTGGTCTAGTATGACATTGGCCTTTTCAACTGTATGTAAAAACTCTTTTTTGGATCTAATATATGGGTACAGACCCTTAGCTGCTATTTAACAATAAAAAATTAGCTTTTTTCAAATAAAAATATAGTAAACAATATAAAATAAAATAATTTTTAAATAATTCTAAAGTAAAATTAAATAACTTTATAAGTAAATAAAAATAACTCTTCAAATTAAAATAAGGAACAATGTAAATAAAATAAAATAATTCTTAAATAGTTCTGAAGTAAAGTAAATAATGCTTGAGTAAATAAAATAATTTAAGATTGATATCTCTTTGGCAATTTTTAAGATAGATTTATTTAAGATATTTATACTAGTATAGGTGTAGTCATTATCAACTTAGATGATGAATACCCTGTATGTAATGTGATTGAAGGAGGCTTGAATGCACACCAAGTTGATCTTGCTGTCATCTAAGGTAAAAGCTCAGATACTAGGTTCATGCACTTAGGGGTGGAATTGGAGCCGGGTTCGATACGGATTCTGGTACGACCTGGGTTCATTCTCTTGTTCCTACCAGGTCTGGTCCAGGCGCTTTGTTTGGTACAACTCAAATTGAACTGTGGAGATTTCATTCGTTGATAAAACTTCACTGCTAGATTTCAACGACATCTTTCGAAGGAAGATATTAATGGATTGTAGAATGAACTGCCCTCGATGGTGTTTAGATATGTTTAAATAAGAATTAGATTTTAGATATGTTTAAATATCTAACATTAGATTCTAATTATCGATATGCTTAAACAAGAATTATAACATATTAAAATTAGATTCTAAACACTGATTGTAAAATTAGATTCTAAGTTGCCCCTGTTGGAATACCCCGGACCACTAGGGGGGGGGGGGGGGGTGAATCGGTGGTCAATCTTTTAACTTCTAACTCATTCAAAATCTGTATACTTAAAATCATTAAAACCAAAACATAGATCAGCATAAATCAACTTTGAGAACTCATGAATCACATACACACACACACACACACACATACATATATACATACATACATACATATATTTATATACATATATATATGTATATATATATACATACACACACATATATATATGTGTGTGTGTGTGTGTGTGTGTGTGTACACACACACAATCATTAGGGTTAGACAAATTGCATCATAGTCATATACTATCAATAATATTATACAAACATATTAGGGTTTGGAGGAAGAGACATGATGGGTCCACCCAAAGCCAGAGCCCTCTTGCTTGCTTAGCAGCTTGTACCTGCTTTCCCCGACCATGTCTCGTCTCCCTACAAACAGTTGCCATCTTGTGGAGTTGGGGGGAGGTTGTAAGGGGGTTCACTTGACTCTGTATGTGCCCTCTTTGACCTAGGCCGCAATGGTCCCTCTAGGATGGCCTACTTACAAGCCCGCTCACCATTGTTGTCTTACACCTCAAGCCCTCTCTTGCAAGGTGGATTTCAGACAAAATGTATATACCTATTCTCATCTTCTTGAAGACACATGCCCTCTTGCAGGATTCAAGGGAGGTCGTAAGGGAGTTCCTTGACTCTATAAGTGCCCTCTTGTCCTAGGGGTCACTAAGGTGATCCTAGGACAACCTACTTACAAGATCGCTCATCACCCATCTCTTACTCTTGAGGCCTTCTCCCACAAGAGGGATTTCAGACAATCAAGCATATCTTATATTCTATCTTATAATCATACACTTAAGCATTATCTATTATGCATAAGCAACATGTATATATATACCACCAGTGGTTGTGACAGTATAGAGTGCTGAGAAGGGCAGATCTGAAAATAATATCAGATTGCTATTTTAAGTCTGATCTGAAGATTAATTCCTTTGATGTATTTGATGTTGCATGACTAAAGGTTTGATCTAAAATTCCTTTATTTCCTTTATCAGAATTATTTCTTCTTCGATCTGCTGAATGAAATCTTTGGTGTGATTTTGGTTGTGTTTTCTTCCTCCCTTCCTCCCTTCATTCCATATTCTTTTATTCTATCCTATTTTATTGAGGAAACACATCTCTTGGAAAACAGAAATCCATTTAAAGGGTCACGCCTCATTGTTGTCTAGTCAGATCTGCATTTATTTAAATCAGATTTGCAGTTCTTATTTAAATCAGATCTGCACTTCTTATTCCCTTCAGTATTTTCCTCTCAAATGAGGTTCTCTTCTCCCTTTTATATCTCATGTTTGAGGGAGTCACAACGCTTTATTTCATGTCTTTTGACCATTCATTAACTTAATTAAATTTTAATTAATAATTATATTGAATTATATTTTAATTTTATTTTTTATTTTTTATTCTTGTCTTTTAATTTTATCATCATTATTATTTATTACTAAATTCTATCTCAAAGTGGGGACATTACACTCCACCCCACCCAAGATTGCTTGTCCCCAAGCAATTATCATGGAATGTTCAAAATGATTTCCAATATGAAATGGCTTTGGAAACACACATGGAATAAACATGCTGAAAACACATTAGGTATGAATCAAACATGGAGCATACATGCAAAAACACAAAACATACACATGGATATATGCAAACACGGAGCATACACGCGAATACACGTATTGTGAGATTCCTTCTTATTGACTAGAATGATTCATTGATTCATCTTTACCTTGTAGGATGGTAGGAGCATGCTTTGATACCATTTGTAATGTCCCCTTCCTAATTTGCCCTAAAATAACAACTGCGACAAATTAGGGTTAGGTTTACATCTTACAAAACAAATATTATCTTTAATAATGCGATTTTGGATTTGTAATATATATATATAAAATCATTAGGATTAGACAAACCACATCATATTCATATACTATCAACAATATTATACAAGCATATTAGGGTTTGGAGGAAGGGACATGATGGGTCCACCTGAAGCCATTTCTACACTAAGCCCAAGAGTGGATGTCTGCTAGAGCCCTCTTGCTTGCTTAGCAACTTGTACTTGCTTTCCCCAACCATGTCTCGTCTCCCTACAAATAGATGCCATCTTGTGAAGTTGGGGGGAGGTTCTAAGGTGGGGTTACTTGACTCTATACATGCCTTCTTTGTCCTAGGCCTTAATGGTCCCTCTAGGATGACCTTCTTATGAGCTCGTGTTGTGACTTTTTCACACATCACCCCATTGCTAGCGGGGACTCCCTCTTTTCCTGCTTTCTGCGTTGTTAGGTTAGGGTTTTGGTTGCTTAGTGGGCAATTTTGTGTTTCTCATGCCCGAGTCTCGGAGTTTTGATCATGCCTAGTGCCGTCTAGGGTTTTTGAAGTGTTAGGATCAAGTTGCTAACGTTGATATTTTAATGATCCTAAATTTTGTCTAAGTGTTGACCTTTTGAGCGTTAATGTGTTTTTAAACACGCGCATTGGTGATTTTAAAGTGCAATGGTATTCCCATACCTTTTTGGAGTTGTTTTCTCGCTCTTAGGTATTATTTAGGTTGATTTCGCACTTTATCCCGATAATTTCCTAGCATTTCGCTCATTTTTTTTGGAAAATTTGCCCAAGTCCAGTCTAATTTTGAAGTTTCTAAGTGATTTTGAGTGGTTAAAATGCCAAATCCCTAAGGGAAATCCATATTCCAAGGGTTAGAAGGTCAAATTCCATGCTAGAGGTGCTTTTCCCCCTCATATTCCAAACCACCCACCCTTTTCCCCACTCAAAATCCACACTACACATGGGTTTCCCTTGAAATCCATACTGGCTATGATTTTCCACCACTGTTATCCATGCCTGGATCGATTTCCCCTTGGAAGTGCTAAAATTTGGCGCTGTGTCAGGATTTTTCCAGACTGCCATCGATTTTCCACCAGGAGTGCGAATTGGAGTGCGGACTATAGTGCGGACAATGTTAAGGATGATTCCGTGCCTGGATCGATTTTCCACCAGGCTGTTTTGTGACAAGTTAATGCGCATTTTTGTTCAGACTCTCAGTCCATACCCAAGTCAATTTTCCACTGAGAGCATTTTGATGAGTTTTGAGTCCGGATTTTCATCCAGACTGAGGTCGAATTTTCGTCAGGGTGTGTTTTTTGCAAATGAAGTGAATTTGGAGTGTGGATTCCTTGTCCAAACTGCCATCGATTTTCCCCTAGCCTGTTTTGTATGCATTTGGATGAAATTTTGCATGGATTTTTATCCAAGCTAAGATCGATTTTCCCTTGTGGGGATTATTTTAACGTTTTAAGTGATTTTAATGGGATTTTTCAATCCCAACCCAAGTCAATTTTCCCTTGGAGGCTCAATATTGATTTAAAATTGAAATATTTAATAAGTGAGCCCCATTTAATTGCTTTTAAATGATGATTAGCGATTATTTAAAATTTTAAAAGCAAAAAATTAAATAACTTGCAATAAACATTTAATATTTTAAACCTGCTAGAAGTAAGTTAGTTTTGGCAATCAAGTATATAAGCAAGTGTTTTATCCCACATTGCTTGTGTGGTGAAAGTAAGAGGCAAAAGCAAGTATAAGAGAGGAGTTTCCAGCAATATTTTATTATTTAAGTCTGCCAGGTGTCTCCATGAAAGACTATTTTTCTCCCTTATTGGCGAATTTTGGCAAAGTGCTGAAGTGAAGTGTTGGGTTGAGGATTCTTTCCTCCATTTTTTCCAACTTGGCTATCCATTCCCTTGCTGCCATTGAAGACCATTTTTAGATTTATCGATTTTCCCAAGTTTGGCAATTTTTCCAAATTTGGCGATTTTTGGTGAAAGGTGGCGATTTTTAGTGTTTGAGAGTTTGGCGATATTTTTCCTCTATTGTTGCTTGTTGTTCCAGACCTCCATTGTTGTAGATTTGAGCTACATTGAAGACATTTTCAGAATTTCAAAAATGGCGCTATAGCTGGGAAAGTTCGATTTTTATTTTGCAAGTGCTGGGAGCTATCTTTGGTGGATTCCATGCATGCTTGATGTCATCTTTGCCTCCCCCTTGCTGCCATTTGTTTCAGATCTGAGGTTTGCTTCAGATCCAGACCTCCATTGTTGACTGCATGCTTAATTTTTATTGCCCAGCCAATTCCAACTTAGGCGATTTGGATTTGGAGGTGTTTTGTGGAGTTTTAGTGCATTTTTCAGACCATTTCATTGCTGTTGCAGGTCTGAAAACTCCATTGTAGGCAGCTGTTACTCAGAATCTTCATTTCCAGCCACCTAACCACTTTGGCGATTTTGCTTGGAGCTAATTCCTTAGTTATTTTCTATCATTTTCAGGGATCTTTCACTACTTTGCAAGGTGCTGGTAAGTCTGAAGTAATTAATTTTCAGACTTGTCCTCATAAATTTATTTTTTACCAGCCACACTTACATTCTTGGATATGATTGTTTTCATCATCAAAACTGATTTTTATTGAGTTTGTGCATATTTTGAAGGATTGCAACATGTTGTTTGAAGTTAATTTATTAGTTGCAAGTTGTCTTTAGATTTATGACCTCCATTGTTGACTACGGAAGGTGTCCTCAGACATACTTTTTGTGTGAAAACACAACCTTTCACACCTTTCCTTAGTCATCGTTGATCCGGTATACTCCTTTGCACTTTAGTTTGCATAATTTCTAAGCATAAGGAGGTATTAATGAATTTTATAGAGGGTTTCCATGCCCTAGCATTGTCACACTTTGAATCTAATTGTCAAAATCTACAAAGTGTAGGACTATTCTCTTGACTTTATGCTCTAATTAGCTAAAATCTTTAGAAAGTTAGGAATTTTATCAAAAACATTATTTATTTTCCTAAGTCTAACTTCAAGCTTCGTAAAGGTGCGATGTCAAAGTCTGGATTTAAGGAAAGAACTATTGAAGATGCTGGAGACTGGATTCTATCCAGAGCTCAAGATTTCATCCAGATGGAAGGAGATCACAGATACAAACATAGGAGATCACAGATACAAACATGCATTTCCTAGACTTGGACCAGAAGCGACAGTGGATGTTCGGAGTCGGAAATCAGGTTCCCCAGCATATGTGAACATTATGAAGAGTGGTATTTTCCATGCCGCTGGATTTCCACAGTCCATACAGTGCAGTGAGCTCATCCTGGAATGTGCACGATGTTATGATCCGCTCATGCGAATGATCAAAACTCCTAAGGGCGTTATTGCCAACCTTGCTGAGGACGCCATTGCTGAGGTGTTCAGAATTCCACGCGGAACAAATATGAAGGATGTGACCAAGGATGAATATACAGAAAGATACACGAAAAAGATGGGTGCATGCAAGAATATGATAAGCAAGGAGTGGATGATTGAGCCTAGGTCTCATCATTCCAAGGCTCCCAAGACACTCATGTGCATATACTTCAAAGAGGAATATAGCGACTTGATATTCCTACACAACAGAGTGATGGGGATGCCACAGGGAGCAATATTCGATGGATGGATGTTTTATTTCATCCAGGATTGTCTTAGAGGGACATTGGTAAATTGGTCTAAGATTATAAGTGACAATCTGGACTTTGAGCTGAGGAATGTAGAGCGGTCCAAGTCATTCGCCATGACTTCTTACCTGGTATACCTGCGTGCACGGTTTGTTTCATACAGAGGATTGATATGCAAAGGTGAAGTCGGGAATGGGCAAGGACAATTCAGGAGTCATGAATGCTATCCCCAGTTGAGCATGTATAGAATTGAAGACTATAAGAGAGTGTATGATGCATTCACTATGTACATCACACGAATGTTGCAAGGTGGAATCCACATAAGATTGTCCAAGGAGGCAACAGAGCTAATAGAGAAATATGGATCGTGGTATATTAAGTTTCCCACTTTCACGTACCTCAGGATTCATGGGTTTCAATCTGAACCATACAGACTTCCTAGGTATTCGACCGACAAAATGATCTTGTTGGAAATAGTGAGACATCATCTAGAATTCGATGTCATTCAAAGAGAAAAGCATAGGATAGGCATGACATTCCCTATTTCAGTTGGGAAGACATCAGAGGTCTGCTAGTCAGCCATAGCTGCTAGCACTGCGAGTGAGGAGCTTGCATTCTATCGATTTGCTACATATAAGAAAAAAGAAAGATTTGATCCAGATAAGAAAGTAGGAAGGATCAGGGTGGAGAAGTTCATTCACAAAGTTGACATAGAAGATTATTGGGCCAACTTGATGGACGAGCAAGCAGTGAAGAGAAGAATGTGGTCCAGAATGTTAGTGGATTTCATGAAGAAGTGTGGACTTTTCCTCATTCTTGATCAAGTGTTAGATGACAGAGATTACACGCATCCACAATATGAGAGTGAAATGAAGAAGGCAATCTTATTGCCAAATTGGTCAGAGTCAGAAGAGACTGACCTGAATGTATTGATGAGAGAGGTCTTGAGTTTCTCCCGTGCATGGGTAGATATACAGATGAATAAGTTAGTTGATATTGGTGTTCCCTTCACTTATGAAAGGATGCAGCCGAAAGAGTCTATTTCCGAGGATGATTAGAGGACTATCAGTGATACCAGGATTCATGCAGACGAAGAGAGTCAAGCTCCCAAGAGAAGGAAGAACACGCCAGAAGAAGTCAAGGCCAGAGGGAAGAAGATTGAGGAGGTGAAGAAGAAACAGAGGACTATTATTCCTCCACCTATCACTCCTTCACCACCTCTCAGTGTCTCATCAATCAAAGTGATTGAAATAATAGAGCAGAACAAGGAAACCCAACAATGTTCCAACACAGTGATACTACCAGAGAATACTCAAGAGTTACATGCCACGGCGACATCTGCACCTCCAAATGAGAATAATGAGCAGCTGGGATCCCCTACTGTCCTTTTGGAAGCTAGTTTGGGAAATGAGATATACGATTTGACCAAGAATAATCTTGATGATGATGATGATGTTATCTCGGCATTGAAAGGACTTGATCGAGAAATGTGTCTCAATGATGGTATGGAAATGGCCGCTATTCCTGAATGGCTGATAAGAAGTATGGAGAAAAGTAAACAAATGATAGAGGTACAACGTATTGACGACATTGATGATTACCTAGCTAGGAGTGCTAAGGAGAAAGAACCCAAGAGAGCGGAGATTTTGTCGCACATAGCTAGAGATGAGACAGGAATGCGGATTGCGCAGATTGCTGTTCCTATTGCAGCCGTGACAACGGACATTGCTACTCCTATAGATTTCCATATCACTTTGGTTGCCCTTGGTCGTACATCCAGAAGACAAGAATTTTAGTAGGTTGGTGAAAACCTCATGACAATCGATGCAAGGTTAGACAAAGAGATTGCGGAGAAAGAAATTATAGAGAAGAGAATATCAGACTTAGAGATTACATTGCAGGGATAAGGCATGAAAATCCCACCCTTATTTCCCCTATTGCAGTTGACCATGGAATACATTCACACTATGAGGCAGCGAGAGATACACTCTCGAAGGTGGAAAAGTGGATTGAGAGTACAAGAAAGCAGGCAGATGATTTCCTTACTCAGTTTGTGCAGGACAGAAGGGCTCATGTTTAGAATCCACTATTTGGAGGGAGTTTGGGAAGAATTACGGCCTATTCAAGAGAAGACTATTCCATGCCTCCAGGCCTTGAAGAAGATTCCTAATTCCACCTTGGTTAGCGAGAACATTGTGCACAGTAGAGACAAATATGATTTCCATGGCTGGTATTGTTCATTGGCCGTGAAGAGATCAACTTATGAGAACGCCCAGTCGAGTTGTATGGAGATGGAGGGATTGATTCAGGACATTTAGATGAAGATCCTTGCCTCGATTGAGGAATTATTGGGTGTTGATGTTAGTGATGCAAGTGGTTTACACTTAGCCGAATTAAGAGACAAGATGAAATTTATGTATTTTTGCTAGTTGGACTCTTTGAAGAAGAGTCAGATAGACGACTTGGTCTCTTTGTTGATTCATGTTCATAGTTCGCAGAAGCTCATGCCAGATTGGGAGAACACTTTGGATGCTTGCTCGGATTCACTGGACGTGATTGATTTACAACAGGATACCTTGCCTAGCATTTCCATGGAAGAGTTAGATTTAGTATTGGCTAGATTCTTGGAATATGCTAGGAGAGAGAGAGATGCAGGGAGGAATTCTAGGGTTTTGTTGGCATGATCTCGGCCGTTGATCTTGGATCAATCTTAGCCATTCATTTTGTAAGAGACTCTATATATGCCTCCTTGTCTCTCATTTGTAAGGGAGAGTTTTTGTAGAATTGTTGGTATATACTGCAGCTATTTGAATCATAATCATTGTTCAATTGTTGGTGATTTTGCTTTTCAAGTGTTGTCTTTGCATTCATAGTTCTCAATTCCTCCAAGTTAGATTAGAATTTATTTTCATGTATGTTAGATTGAGTGGAAGATTTGTTGAGTATATTTGTGTGGAATCCTTAGTCCATACCACTAGCCTCTTGCCGCTGGTAAGTGCACCTTGTGTGGTCAACTGGAAATTTAAGTAAGCTTAACTTCAACTATTACGTGTCCCTTGATAAGCATCAACTTGGATGTTGTCAACGTTTGATGGTGATAGCCTGAAAATCTTTAAGTATACCTTAGACGATTGCACTAAGCTTGTGTCAATACCTGTTTGTGAGACCTTGCCTAGTTTGATTCCACTAGATCTGTTCATCATTTCCTACATTCCTAGGCTAAGAATAGATTTCCTGAACCCTATTCCTTTTGCCCATTTTTTAGTAAGAAGTAAATCCAGAGCCATATTGATAAACCTTAAGTTGTCAGCACACCTATTTCGCATCATTCATGATAATCCAAATATTTGCGTAAGTTCCCAAGTGAACACAACAATTCACATCGACCATTGAGTTACCCACTCGTCAAGACCTGACATGTAGAAACCTTGAAATCATTTTAATTGATCTCATTCTTAGCATCTGAGGTGATTTTGTTCAAGAGAGGGTAAATTACCTTGGTATTTTATTCTGAAATGTTATGTGCATAATACACACATCAAGAGCTCGCTCACTACCCTTCTTTTACACCTCAAGCCTTCTCTCACAAGGCGGATTTAAGACAATATGTATACCTATTCTCATCTTCTCTAAGACACATGACCTCTTGTAGGATTGTGGGAAGGTCGTAAGGGAGTTCCTTGACTTTGTAAGTGCCCTCTTGTCTTGGGGGCCACTAAGGTCATCCTAGGATGGCCTACTTATGAGCCCGCTCATCACCTATCTCTTACTCCTCAGGCCTTCTCCCACAAGAGGGATTTCAGACAATTAGGCATATCTTATATTCTATCATATAATCATGCACTTAAGCATTATCTATTATGCATAAGCAACATGTATATATATACCACTAGTGTGTTGGTGTTGGAAATAAGCCACACCCGAACCGACGATGGACTGGTCCAAGAGGGGCTAGTAGCTCGGTGGTAGAGCACTCCAGCAGCGTATCGAAGGTCCTAGGTTTGAGTCCTAGCTGGTCCATGTCTCAACATGGTATCGGAGCCAGGTCCAGGCTAGGAGCCCCAAGCACACGAGAGGTGTGGCTTAAGGGGGCGTGTTGGTGTTGGAAATAAGCCACACCCGGACCGACGATGGACTGGTCCAAGGGGCCAGTAGCTCATTGGTAGAGGACTCCAGCAGCGTATGGAAGGTCCTAGGTTCGAGTCCTAGTTGGTCCATGTCTCAACATGGTATTAGAGCTAGGTCCAGGCTAGGAGCCCCAAGCACACAAGAGGTGTGGCTTAAGGGGGGGTGTTGGTGTTGGAAATAAGCCCACACCCGGACCGACGATGGCCTGGTTCAAGAGGGGCCGGTAGCTCAGTGGTAGAGCACTCCAACAGCATATGGAAGGCCCTAGGTTCGAGTCCTAGCTGGTCCATGTCTCAACACAATGGTTGTGAGAGTATAGAGTGCTGAGAAGGGTAGATTTGAAAATAATATCAGACTGCTGTTTTAAGCCTGATTTGAAGATTAATTCCTTTGATGTATTTTCTGTTGGATGGCTAGAGGTTTGATCCGAAATTCCTTTATTTCCTTCTTCAGAATTATTTCTTCTTTGATCTGCTGAATGTTTTCTTTGGTGTGATTCTGGTTGTGTGTTTTCTTCCTCCATTCCATATCCTTTTATACTATCCTATTTTGTTGAGGAGACATTCTTCTTGGAAAAGAGACATCCATTTAAAGGGTCATGCCTCCTCATTATTGTCTAATCAGATCTGCACTTTTTATTCCCTTCAGTATATTTCCCTCAAATGGGGTTCTCTTCTCCCTTTTATATCTCATGTTTGAGGGAGTCATTTCATGTTTTGACCATTGATTTACTTGATTAAATTTTAATTATATTTAGTTATATTCTTTTATATTTTAATTTTTTATTCTTTTGTATTTTAATTTAATTATTAAATTCTATTTCGAAGTGGGGGCATTACAAACTCTATTGCATAGATGCAACAAACATTAGCATTACAAACTCTATTGCATAGATGCAACAAACATTATCTCAAGGAGACTAGACATCTGTGGCAAACCAAAGGTTTCAGCACTTTCAACATCAAACAAACGCTAGAAGGAACATGGAGATAAATAGTACCACTGACACTGCACAAGCACCTTGTTGGTAAATAGATTTGTCATTGTGATTGTTTCTCTGAAACTCACCTTGTTTGCCCGAAGAGCAGTGACAACCGCGCCAACAGTTGGAGAGGTTGCAATTAAACTGCAATCTTCCTCTGCGTTTGAGAGGGGCAGCTCCCTCGCATGATGGGGTTTTTTATGATTTTTGTGTACTTTTTACCTAAAAGTACAAAAAGGAGAGAAAACTAAACCAAAGAAAGGTGAATAACAAAAACCCCAATGGTAGACATACAAATACCAACTAAGATTCCACAACTGATGACTAATTCCAAAGGGGGTTTTAGCACAAAATATGTTTGATATGCAATGACAAAAGAAGGATAAAGAATCTCAACATACGAGGAAATAGGTTATCTTATCACATTCAAATGAAGATACCAGGGTATGATTATGGTTCATCATTTACATATATCATTTAAATTGAAGACCAATGGATTCCACCAATACATAAAGGGATTAATAATTTAACATACGAGAAATAAGTAACAATAACTCATGAATACATTCAAGACATACGAACTCAATGCATTCTTCATTATCATTTTGAAAATATACAAGTTCAAAAACCCTTAAGTACAATGTGTAAACACAAAAAATTTCCAAAAGATTCTCCAGAGTTTTCCCTTCATAAGAGTCCTCCGTTTTACAATGCAAAAGCCTTGTATTTATAGGCTCACTTTGATAGCCAACCCGTAACCACTTTGTGTAACTACTTAGGATAACCAATTAAGTTAACCACTTACGATAACTTCCTAAATAGCCACTTATGATAACTACCATAAGATAACACTTAAGAGTAACTACCCTTTTCGGAGACAAGCTAGGATTTTTCTAACTTTTACAAAAATCAAGTCCAAATTCTAACTTTAATTGTTACAATGATTGACATAAGTCACTTTTACAAAATACAATTTGAAACCTGTAACTTTCAAGTTAGGGTCGTGTTGAGGTACTTTTCTGTTGTCATCTGCATCATTTGTTCTTGTAACCATATCACCATCTGACCAATTGTGAGCATAAAACTTATATCTTTCCATTTGAAACGAAAAGACAACTCCAAGGGTCTCCATAAGGACGAAAAGGATCAGGTGTTGCAAAATGCCCATAAATTGATACCCTGATCATTGAAAGAAATATTCGTTCACCAATAACCAGAATTCATCTCCACATGCTCTCCAGCTGCACGTACATCTGCTAAGCATCCTTTTGTTCTGTGAACCTATAGTAATACACCTTTATACCCTCAATAGTACACAATGTCGTCTCCATCAAACCCGAACATGCAACATCCATAAGGCCTTATAGAACATCATAACCAATGAATGAATTATGAGAAGGTAAGGATTCTGCATCTTAACTTGCATGAGCTAATACAGATGTTGTCAAAGGCATTTCATATCATTGACTAATATTGTGTGTACATTATGGCTTGATTGGAAAAATATCATGATGACCTCTTAAATGTCATCAATTCAGTCACTTGTTTTGACTCCTTAAGATGCCACTCTCGCTTACATGAAACATAAGACTTATGTCAATGTAGAATGAAACAAATTTACCAATTAGAACGAATATATTCTCTTTTAAAAGCATCCTTGGAATCAACCATTGCATGCCCATGGGTCCAATCACCTTTGCTACTAGGACCACCATTAGGCATATATTCATATACCGATAATTGACAAGGTTCCTTTCAGTGGAATTTTATGCAATACCCAATAAGTGGAACAAGATGAAAATGATGAAGCCCGGATAGAAGCTCAACCTTGATTAGAAACTCACAATTTGCTTCAGGTCCATTTCAAGTTTCAAGTTTCTTGACAACAACAACTCTTCTATCTCCAAGTTAACCTTGGTAGACATTGCTGTTCCCTCCAATGCCAATGTTATGGAACCTTGAAAACTGTTTAGTTGCCTCTACATTATGTGTGCTTGGCTGCAAGCCATATCTTCGATAAATTTCTGCATTCCTTTATGTATTGTTTCATCATGCCATTTCATAGCGCAGATTGGAGGGTACTGGAAAAGGTTGTTGAATTCGACTTTACTCCAATACATATCTTTTGTATTCCATGAGATGACATGTCTATGAGGGATTATGTCAAACAGTTTTCATGCCTTGTCTATGTATTCAACGAGATGCAATCACGAAATGATATGAGGTCTCATTTCTTCACAACATTCTGTCAAAGAGCCCACTGCCTATATTTATGTTTCCATGCTTAACAAGCATGCCTACGATGGCAGCAAAAGACTACAATCGTTTGAGACACTCTATCAACAACTTACGTATCTTTTCAATTCCTCAACAAGTTGCATTGACATATGGTCTACAGGCACGAAGAAAAACACGTCCACACAATCACCATAGTTCTATAGGCATTCAGGTGCCTTGGAGACAGTCAACTGCATGGAGGCATTCTATCAAACAAGGAATGCTGTCTATTATTTCACAGTTGTCATGCATGTATACAGGCATAGTTGAAACTACAACGTCTGACAAAAATTGTCTATTCAATGTACTTGCAGCCATCGCATTTCATGAGGTGACATCGATTTGAGACATTCAGACAAACAATTTGGGTTCGTGGTCTGTCTCTTACAAAAAGCATGTATCATTTTATGACCTGTGATCCAGCTACAAAAGGAAATGTCATAAAAATACAGCCTATATTTATATATGATCTGCAGGTTCCAAGAAAACACATACACACAGATGCCACAATTTAAATGTCACACATCATCAATTCAAAAATATTGAGAGCTTCCTTGCGAAATCCAGTCCGTGTTCATACTGCAATTGTTTCATTTCATTCCTTGAGGTGACATATCTTTGAGGTGCTTTGTCCAACAGGCCATGGGCCTTGTTTATGATTTCTGCATGTATTTCTACCAGAGCATTTCCAACTATAACATCTAACAAAAATCTCTCCACCATTATTCGTTGATGTGTGTCTATACCAGAGTTCCCAAACTCGCCACGAGTCAGGCGAGTTTGCCGAGTTGGTGAGTCGAGCCAAGCTTGACGAGTTTTGACAACTCGTGACTCGGACTCGGGTGACTCGGGCTCGGCGAGTTTTGCTCATAACTCGCTTGACTCGGGCGAGTCAGGCGAGTTATGGTAAAACTCGCCGAGTCCGAGCTCTAAGACTCACGCCGTGGCATGTCAGACATGGCAGACAAAGAGGCTGAGGCTGTGGCTATGGCAAAGGAGGAGGATAGAGCACGATCCGGTACAGGCACAATTGATGTTGATCATTGTGGCACCTCACAGGCGGAGACTATGGCTACTCAGTCATCCAGGACCTACCTTAGACGCCTTTGTAGGAGGTAGACAAACTACTCTGAGGCTGAGGCTGAGGATGAGCTAGAGCTTCTATTTGATGATGTTATAGTGTCTTTAAGCTTTATTCAATAATGGGTGCATGAAACAAGCTTTAAATCATTAGAAATCTCTAAATTTCAAGGGTTTTTTTATATTTTGCCAGGTCATTGCCAAGTCGTTGCCGAGTCATAGCCGAGTCACGAGTCGAGTCGGCCTTGTCGAGTTCGAGCCGAGTCCGAGTTTGGAAACTTTGGTCTATACTTTGTTCAAAGCTCCCACTTTTGCACATAGGTAGGGAGGACGTTGAGAAAGGTCATGGAGTTGGGATTTACACTTGCAGCTTTGCATTTGTTAAATAGTTTCTAAAGCCTTTTTATTGGTCCATTTTGTGCATATCGTGCAATTTAGCATGCTAAGAGATCACATCTATTTGAGGCTTTTTGTCCAAACTGTTCATGCATCTTGTGTAATCTTCTATATTTATATGCATGTTGACTGGAGCATTTACAACCACAAAAATGCATATTAATATAGTGCGAACTTAAATTTCGGATTGTTTCATTTAATATTATCAGTAACTTCCAAAAGGAAGATTGGTACCCGCTACCTTCATTCGCGCAACCAATTTGTTTTTTAAAGTTTGCATAGATCTCCTATCTCTATGGCTTATATTCATTGGCAATCTGTTGGCACCAAGAAAACATACCCACACATCCACCGCAGCTTCAACTCACATCTTTCATAATATGTAATGTCCCCTTCTCAACTCTAGACTGTTATATGGATCTTTAGCTTATTTTGGAAACTAGTAGGCTAATCAAAGACTAAATTAGGGTTTCCATCTTTAGGGTGGATTTCAGAGAGGTGTTTGCTGGAGTTTGGCAATTTGCCCTCTAGGTTTTTCTGGGTTTCTTGACAGCTTCAGAGTGGTATGACATGCAAGATCATCAAAGAAGATTTCTGAACTTACTATTTTTACTAAGTCACGACGGCTGGTCAGAATATGCTCAAATGGAGATTGGAGTCACTTACTCTTTTTAGTAGTATGCTATATTTAGTAAGTACTATTTTTAGCAGTAGGGTACAGTACTTGGTTTCTATTTTTGGCAATCCAGTTTGAGGGGTGATTTATTCAGGTTTCTTGGAGTTTTTTTCTGGAAGGTAATAACAAAAGTGATTTTATAATTTCAAGTTGCTTTTTGACCCCCATGCCTAGGCTCAATGATTTTTAAGATGTTCTCATGTGGGTGCCCAAGTTGGGAATTATTAATAATTTTTATTAAGTTATTAGTGCACATAAAAAGGGAAATAAAATAAAGTATTAACTTTTAATCCCACATGGCTTAAGGAAGAGGGTTGATTCTTGAGAAAAAGCTATAAAACAAGTTTGAGAGGCTCATTTGGGCATGCTGAATATTGAGATAACAAAGTGCTGTTGAAATGTTTTTTAGAGTCTTAGCTTCGGGGTTGCGTGTCTTCCTAGCTTGTTGCAGTTTCAAGTTTGAAAGACAACTCCTAGCTGATTGGAGCAGCTTCATTCAGAGGTTGCCATTAGATTCAATAGAGAAGTTCTTGGTTTTTTCAGTTGTGGAAACCCTTTGCTGATTTCATGTTTTTACTCACCCTGGTTGGAGGATTGAATTGATTTTTGTGGGTACGGATTCATTCTTCTCCTATGCCCTAGGAGTCCATTTGCTCCAGTTTGTGTGATTTTTAAAGCTGATCGGACCAGCTTGGTGTTCGTACTATGTTTTTGGGGCCGCATTGGAGTGTGTGCCATCTATTTGAGTTGTTCTTTGAGGCGGCTTACTGTCCTTACCTGGTTGTCCAGCCTCTGTGCTTTATTTTCTTCCATTTTGGGCTCATTCGGAGGTGATTCAAGAGAGATATGAACATAACAGTGATTTTTTGGGCAGCTGTTCAGAAAAATCAGAGTATTGCTCTTACAAATCAGAGTTGGTAAATGCTGTCCAAATTCTTTGTTTTCACTATATTTCATTTGGCATTGAGTTTGGATTAGACGTTCTATGGATTAGCAATGATATTGAAATATTATCTCTGAGATTTTCATAGTTAGCTTATTGTATCAGCTGATTTAGTAGTACTAAACAACTTGCTTATTTCAGTTTTGAAAGCTAACTCTTTCCCACTGAATAAGTGGAAGTGGCTGGTTATACTGCCAAGATTTTGCTACAATAAGTTTCTAGCTATTTCTTTTTGCATCCCCCACTGAAAAAGTGGAAGTGGGTGGGTGGTTACATCGCCAAGTTTTGCTTTTAATAAGCCTTTAGTTAATCTTTGTAATCCCCACTAAATATGTGGAAGTGGCTGGTCATACCGTCAAAATGTAGTGCTCTTTCAATGTTATGTATTATCCGCCCACTGCACAAGTGGTTCAGATGGTTTTCTTTGCTTATTGCTAATGCTAATGGGTGTTAGTGTTGTGTTCAAAATCATTAACTTCAAAGTTTTTAAGGTCTTTTCAACAAAACCATTCCTCCGCATATCGTGTAGAGGTATACCATCAACCAGTTTATCAACGCTTCATTATGCATGCATTACGAATTGATTTTCGGTTATCAATAGGTAGTTATGATAACTACCTCTATTTTGGCACAAAACTCCCTTTGTCGGCATCTTTTGCAAGGTGGCCAACTTGAGCATGTTGTTAAAATTACTGATGAAGATATAAAATATAACATTTGCCCTTTCAGTAAGTTGTGAGCCTTGGGGAAAACACCAATTTATAATGACTTGAAACTATTTTACTCATTATCCTCCTTGACAACATTTTGAACAACTTAGTCAACTTAGCCAAATAGCTAATCAACACTGTCACTTGTTATCGGCTTCTTTATCCAATGTATGAACTTGCCGATAAGACCTTACCATCGATAATGTTTGAATGACTTTTTAACACCAAACTACAAATAAATTCTTCTTTGTGGGGATTAATAAGATCACTAACTTCACAACATGCATCAATTCACCAATCATAATCACATTGCCGAGAGATTCAATAATCTTCCACATGGCGCATTTGGAGTTAGTGACCAGTTTTGCATCAGTGTTTTTGAGGAGTTGTGAAACTTATGGAAATTGCCGATGAATATTGGTTTTCTCATTAATAACTTGTGCATAACTACCTATGAGTTCATTGTAACCATTCCGTTTCGACATTTGAAGAAAGTTACGAACTTGCACAAAAGTCTGATAAGAAAATATTTTCACCATATGATTGGTATTTTGTTTGCTATCAACTCTTTTGTCCTTTGCAACAACTTACCACCTACCCTTTCTTTGCCGAGAAATTCCATGTTTTGCATGCAAATCTATATGGATCCACAAGTGTAATAGTTGATGAAAGTTCGCCTTGAATCATTCTTTGATCGATGCTCATATCTTGTCATCCCATTGTGAATCAAGAGCAAAAATGCCCATGATAGAAATTGTAGCTGTGTTTTTTTTCCACCATGGTGAGGTATTTAACATCTTGAGATGATGGGGGATATGTATGACGAAAAGGCTATCAATTCGAGGAGTTTGACACAAAAGTTCAAATTTTTGCAAGTTTAAAAATGGGGCTAACATGCCCACAATGATTTTGAATGTAATGAACAACTTTGTTGTGTAGTCCACATAAAGCCCCGCACAAGCAAAAGGCTAATATAGATGCAATGTGTTTGAATGCTAACACCTCTGTCACTGTCATCTTTGAAGAAATAGAGCACTAGACTTTGTTCTAGATGCAATGCATTTTAGTGCTAACATGTTTCTCACCAACATCTGTGAAGAATACTATCACAAAAGAACATCATCATGCAATATGATAGTCCTTGTGCCAAAGAAGGATTGTTCATGGAGCCTTTGCATTGACTATTACACACTCAACAGATAACAATGAAGGATCGATATTCTTCGCTGCATATTGATGATCTTTTGTATTAGTTACAAGATCCACAATGGTTGAACAAGAATGGTATGCTGAGTATGAGAGTAGATTGGAGCAAGTTGTAAAGCATATAAAGCTATAAGAATATTATTGATTTGCTGTCTTTTTAAAGCCTTATGTCATTTGAGATCTTTGTTTTAATGCATATAATGAGCATGTCTATTTGGAGACCTGTTGATGTGTGTTTTATGCACATAACATTTCAGAATAAAATACCAAGGTAATTTACCCTCTCTTGAACAAAATCACCTCAGATGCTAAGGGTAAGATCAACTAAAATGATTCCAAGGTTTCTACATGTTAGGTCTTGACGAGTGGGTAACTCAATGGTCGATGTGAATTGCTGTGTTCACTTGGGGACTTGCATAAATGTTCGAATTATCATCTTTGATCATGAAATATGCAGAATAGGTGTGCTGACAACTTAGGATTTAGCAATGTAGTTCTAGACTTTAAAGTTACTAAAAAAAGGTCCAAGGAAAAGGGTTTAGGCAATCTATTCTAAGCCTAGGAATGTAGGAAATGATGAACAAATTCAGTGGAATCGAACTAGGCAAGGTCTCACAAACAGGTATTGACACAAGCTTAGTGCAATCATCTAAGGTATACTTATGGATTTTCAAACTATTACCATCAAACGTTGACACTATCCAAGTTGACGCTTGTCAAGGGATGCATAATAGTTGAAGTTAAGCTTACTCAAATTTCCAGTTGACCACACAAGGCGCACTTACCAACGACAAGAGGCTAGTGGTATGGATTAAGGATTCCACACAAATATATTCAACAAGTCTTCCACTCAATCTAACAAACATGAAAACAAATTCTAATCTAAAATTCTAATCTAACTTGGAGGAATTGAGAACCATGAATGCAAAGACAACATTTGAAGAGTAAAATCACCAACAAATTGAACAATGATTTAGATTCAAATAGCTGCAGCATATACCAACAATTCTACAAAAACTCTCTCTTACAAATGAGAGACAATGAGGTATATATAGAGTCTCATACAAAATGGATGGCCAAGATTAAAACTAAATCAAGGGCCAAGATCATGCCAACAAAACCCTAGAATTGCCCTAATTAGGGTTTACATAAAAAATGGTGCCACCAACATATGGCCCAATAGAAAGATACCTAGTCATCAAATAGGGAATCTTTTAGAAGATTCCTCCCGTATCTCTTTCTCTCCTAGCATACTCCAAGAATCTAGCCAATACAAAATCTAACTCCTCCATGGAAATGCTAGGCAAGGTATCTTGCTACAAATCAATCACGTCTAATGCATCCGAGCAAGCGTCCAAAGTGTTCTCCCAATCTAGCATGAGCTTCTGCGAACTATGAACATGAATCAACAAAGAGACCAAATCATCCATCTAACTCTTCTTCAAAGAGTCCAACTGACAAAAATACATAAGTTTCATCTTGTCTCTTAATTTGGCTAAGTGTAAACCATTAGCATCACTAACATCAACACCCAATAATTCCTCAATTGAGGCAAGGATCTTCAACTGAATATCTTGAATTGATCCTTCCATCTCTTTACAACTCAGCTGGGCGTTCTCATAAGTCGATTTCTTCATGGCTAATGAACAATACCAACCACGGAAATCGTATTTGTCTCCACTGTGCACAACATTCTCCCTGATCAATGTGGACTTGGGAATCTTCTTCAAAGCTCTGAGGTGTGGAATAGTCCTTTCTTGGATAGGCCAAAATTCTTCCCAAACTCCCTTCAAATACTGAATTCTAAACATGAGCCCTGTTGTCCTATCATATGCCTGGACAAACTGAGTAAGGAAATCATCCGCTTGTTTTCTTGCACTTTCAATCCATTTCTCCACCTCTAAGAGTGTATCTCTGGTTGCCTCATAGTGTCAATGTAGTTCACGATCAACTGCAATAGGGGAAATAAGGGTGGGATTCTCACGCCTTATCCCCGTAATGTACTCTCTAAGTCTGATGTTCTCTTCTCTGCACTTCTCCTTCTCTTCAATCTCTCTATCCAATCATGCGCTGATTGCCCTAAGGTTATCACCAACCTCCTGAAATTCTTGCTCTCTTGTAGTACGACCAAGGACAACTGAAGTAATCTGGAAATCCATAGGAATAGCAATGTCCGCCGTCACACCTCTAATAGGAACAACCACCTGCGCAATTGGCATTCCTGTCTCATCTCTAGCTATGTGCAACAAGATCTCAGCTCTCTTGGGTTCTTTCTCCTTATTGCTCCTAGCTAAGTAGTCATCAATGTTATCAATAGGCTGTACCTCTATCATTTTCTTACTCTTTTCCATACTCTTCATCAGCCAATTAGGAATAGCGGCCATCTCCATACCATCATCGAGACACATATCTCGATCAAACCCTCTCAATGCCGAGATATCATCATCATCATCAGGATTGCTCCTGGTCAAATCATATACCTCATTTCCCAAACTAACTTCCAAAAGGATAGTAGGGGATCTCGAGTGATCATCATTCACATTTGGTGGAGCAGATGTCGCTGTGGCATGTAAATCCTGAATATTCTCTGGTAGTATCACTGTGTTGGAACATTGCTGGGTCTCCTTGTTCTGTTATGTCATTTCAACTTCCTTAATTGATGAGACAGTTAGAGGTGGTGAAGTAATTATAGGTGAAGGAATGACAGTCTTTTGTTTCTTCTTCTTGACCTCCTCAATCTTCTTCCCTCTGGCCTTGACTTCTCTTGGTGTGTTTTTCCTTCTCTTGGGAGCTTGACTCTCTTTATCCGCATGAATCCTGACATCACTGATAGTCCTCTAATCATTCTTGGAAGCAAATTCTTTCGGCTTCATCTTTTCATAAGTGAAGGAAACACCCATATCAACTAACTTATTCATCTGAAAATCTACCCATGCACGAGAGAAACTCAAGACCTCTCTCATCAATATCTTCAAATCTATCTCTTCTGACTTTGACCAATTAGGCAATAAGATCGCCTTCTTCATTTCATTTTCATACTGTGGATGCGTATGATCTATGTCGTCTAACACGTGATCAGGAATGAGGAAAAGTCCACACTTCCTCATGAAATCCACTAACATCCTGGACCACATTTGTCTCTTCATTGCCTGCTCGTCCATCAGGTTGGCCCAATAATCTTCTATGTCTTCCTTGTGGATGAACTTCTCTCCCCCGATCCTTCCAACTTTCTTATCTGGATCAAATCTTTCTCTTTTCTTGTATGTTGCAAATCGATAGAATGCAAGCTCCTCACTTGCAGTGCTGGCGGCTAAGGTAGACTGGCAAACCTCCAACGTCTTCTCAACTGAAATAGGGAATGTCATGCCTGTCCTGTGCTTCTCTTTCTGAATGGAATCAAACTCTAGAAGCTGTCTCACCACTTCCAACAAGATCATTTTGTCGGAAGGATACCTAGGAAGCCTGTAGGGTCAGATTGAAACCCATGAATCCTAAGGTACGTGAAAGTGGGAAACTGTATATACCACGATCCATATTTCTCTATCAGCTCCGTTGCCTCCTTGGACAACCTTCTATGGATTCCGCCTTGCAGCATCCGCGTGATGTACATTGTGAATACATCATTCACTCTCTTATAATCTTCAATTCTATACATGTTCAGCTGTGGATAGCACTCATAACTCCTGAATTGTCTTTGCCCATTCCCGACTTCACCTCTGCGTATCAATCCTTTGTATGCAACAAACCGTGCAAGCAGGTACACCAAATAGGAAGTCATGGCAAATGACTTGGACCGCTCCACATTCCTCAGCTGAAAGTCCAGATTGTCACTTATGATTCTAGACCAATTTAGTAATGTCCCTCTAGGACAATCCTAGATGAAATAGAACATCCATCCATCGTATATTGCACCCTGCGGCATCCCCATCACTCGGTTAAGTAGGAATACTAAATCACTATATTCCTCTTTGAAATATGTGCGCATGAGTGTCTTGGGAGCCTTGGAATGATGAGGCCTAGGCTCAATCATCCACTCCTTATTTACCATGGTCTTACACGATCCATCTTCTTCTTATATCGATCTTCATATTCATCTTTAGTTACACCCTTCATGTCTGCTCCACGTGGAATTCCAAACACTTCAGCAATCACATCCTCAGCAAGGCAGGCAATGATGACGCCCTTAGGAGTCTTGATCATTCAGGAGTGAGGATAATAACATCGTGCACACTTCAGGATAAGCTCACTGCATTGTATGGACTGTGGAAATCCAACAGCTTGAAAAATACCACTCTTCATAATGTTCACATACGCTGGGGAAGGAATCTGACTTCCAACTCTAAACATCCGCTGTCGCATCTGGTTTAGGTTCAGGAAATGCATGTTCATGTCCATTATCTCCTTCCATCTGGATTCTGGATAGAATCCAGTCTCAACAATCCTTTGTTGTTCTCTCCTTTCCTTAAGTCCAGACTTCGACATCGCACCTGTATGAAGCTTGAAGTTAGAACTTAGGAAAAATAATATTCTTAATAAAATTCTCGACTTCCTAATGATTTAGACTAATTAGGGTATGGAAATCAGGAAAATAATCCACACTCTGGATTAGATTTTAACAATTTAAATACAAAATGTGACCAGGTTAGAGTATGAAAACCCTCATGAAATCAACACCTCCTTATACTTAGAAATTTTGTGCAAATTTTGTGCAAAGGAGTATACCGGATCAACAATGACTAAGGAAGGATGTGAAAGGTTGTGTTTTCACACAAAATTATGTCTGAGGACACCTTCCGAAGTCAACAATGGCTGCTGACAAATCTGAAGACAACCTGCAGCTATAGAAATTAACCTCTCAAAACATGTTGCAATCATTCAAAATATGCACAAATTTGATAAAAATCAGTCTTGATGGCGAAAGCAATCAAACTCGGGAACATAGGTAGTGCTGGTAAAAGATAAGTTTTCTGAGGACAAGCAGCCAAAACGAAGTTGCAGACCTGTAATAGTTCTCCAATTGTTTGAGGGTTGACTGAAAATGATCCCTAAAATGCCTCCAAGTGTAAATCGTTGAAGTTGTGGTTGGCTGGGCAATAAAATATAAGTCTGAAAATCGATGATCAGCCAACAATGGAGGTCGAACTAGCTGTAGCAATGGCGTCAAGACTCAGATCTGAAGTAATCACAGCAAATAGGAACAATGGCAGCCACCAAACACGAAGGGGAATCCACCAAAATATGGCACCAAACCCTTGCAAACCCAAAATTGAAATTTTCCAGCTATGGAACCACCTCACACAAGTCTGAAAATGTCATCAAAGGCATTCCAATCTGCCAACTGGGGTCTGAGAACAACAAGTAAAAAATGGCGGCATCAAGGAAAATCGCCCCAAGTTGGAGAAAGAAACTCCAAACACAAAATCGCTACTTCATCAAAAAATGGCGAACTTCACCAAAAATTGTGGCATTCAATCATCAATGGCAGCTACCAAACATGTCGCCAAGCTGGAAAAAGAAATGGCAATGAGGAAAAATGGCAGCAAGAATAGTCTTCAATCAATCACTTTACTTGAACACTTCCTCCAAAATCGCCAACTATGGAGAAAATCACCCTTGCATAGACACACTTGGCAAACTCAATAATAAAATAATGTTGACTAACTCTCTATTTGAACTCACTTTCATCATCAAATCTCACCACACAAGCAATGTGGGATAAAACACTTGTTCTTATACTTGCTTGGTAGAAACCGATTTGCTTCTAGAAGGTTGAAAACATTAAATGCTTATTGCAAATCATTAATTGTTTTTTATTTATTTTAAATAATTATTGCCTTTCATTAAAAAACAATTAAATGGGGCTCACTTTATTAAAATATTTCAATTTAAAACAAAACTGGGCCAATTGGGGAAAATCGATCAAAGTAAGGATTAAAAAATCCTCACAAAAATCACTTAAAATCATAAAATATCCCCTTAGGGGAAAATTGATCCCAGGAGGGATGGAAAAATCCAGAGTTACCCGGGGACGCGTCCCCGACCTGAAAACCCTCGTCCTCGTCCCGGGGACGTTTCAGGGACTTGGGGATGGCCAGGGGACATTTCCCCCCGTCCCCAAATTGCCCTTTTTTTGAGGGGATGTCCCCGAAACGGGGGCACGCCTGCCTTAGCTCTAGGGGACGTCCGTACGTCTCGGGGACGGCTGGGGACGGCTGGGACGTCCCCAATCCGTCCCAGGGACGGCCAGACGTCCCCCATTCTAAGGCCCTTAAAAAATATTAATTTTTTTTAAAAAGTTGTATTTTTAATTTTTTATTTAAATTTTCTAATAGAGGCCCCTTATTGTTTCAAATTGTTATTAAAAATAAAAAAAATTAAAAGATAACATTAATTAAATTTTAAATTTATTAATTTAATTCATAATTTTGACAATGAAACTATATGGCAGCAGTGTAGCCTTTGGGCATTTTGACACAGAGATTAGAAAATCTCCAAACTCGGCGAGTCAATAGAAAAATAACACCCAACGCCTTTATTATAGAGTAAGTTTTTTTGGCCTTGCGGGGCGTTGCCCCTCGACCCCGCCCTGTATCGCGACAGGGAGCGCGCAAGGGGCACTGCCCCTTGACCCCACCATGGGGGCGCTGCCCCCAAACCCCCTTTGAAAAATATGGGGGGAAACTGCGTCAATAGAAGTAGGGAAAATTTAACCTCCGAGTCTATTGATATGCATATTGACAATGTGAATGAATTGAAATTCTGATTTATGAATGCATAATTACATATTGTCTATTGAGTATTAACAATGTTGTATATTCAAAATTTACATTCTAAAATGTTTTCAACTTTTCATAGTATCATACACATGCTATATCCATGTTTTATTGTTTTCATATGAATATAATGTATGTATGCATGCTTTATCCATGTTTTCATATGAACATTTAGAATTTTGAAATTTTCCTATATATTTTAAATTTTTCCTATATTTTATATAACTGTCCCCTTTGTCGTCCCCCGCCGTCTCCAAATTTGGCAAAAAAATTTGCCGTCCCGGAAACGCGTCCCGCTGTCCCCTGCCGTCCTTGTCTCGGAAACTCGGGGTAACTTTGGAAAAATCCCATTGAAAATCATCAAATGTGCATAAAATGGGGGTCTAGGGGAAAATCGATCTATGTGTGGAATGAAAATTCCACGCAAAATTACGTCATCACACAAAAATACCCCTCTGGTGGAAAAACGACCCTAGTTTGGATGAAAATCTGGACTCAAAACATTAGAAATCTCTCTCAGTGGAAAATCGACTTGAGTTAGGATTGAGAGTTTGCACAAAAATCCTCAAAACTTGTCACAAAAGACCTGGTGGAAAATCGACCCAGGTGTGGAATCAAGACAATTGTCATCCGCAATCCCATCCATACTCCCTAGTGGAAAAAAGTGGGTAGTCAGGATAAATCCTGACACTTAGTCAAAATTTAATGCATCCAGGGGAAAATTGATCCTAGTATGGATTCACAGTGGTGGAAAATCGAGGCAAGTATGGATTCCAAGGGAAATCCATGTCCAGTCTGGATTTTGAGTGGGGAAAACCATGGGTAGTTAGGAATATGAGGGGAAAAGCATTTCTAGTATGGAATTTTGACCTTTTAACCCTTAGAATATGGATTTTCATCCGGAAAATGATGATTTTTCCACTCAAAATCACTAGGAAACTTCAAAACTCAATAAAATTCAACTGGACTTACGCAAATTCATCAAAAATTGGAGCGTAACACAAGGAAATCTATCGGGATAAAGTGCGAAATCAACTTGAATGACTTCCTAGGAGCAAGAAAACAACTCCAAAAGGTCTAAAAACACCTTAGCACTTAAAATCACTGACGAGGACATTCAAAAACACGTTAACGCTGCAAAGGGTCTACACTTGGACAAAACTAGGATCGTTTAAAATCTCAACTTTCACGTGCTTGATCCTATAACTTAAAAAACCCTAAACGACACTAGGCATGATCAGAACTCCTAGACTCGAGCACAGGGAACACAAAATTGCCCACTAAGCTACCAAAACCCTAACCTAAACACGCGGAAAGCAGGAAAAGAGGGGGTCCCCGTTAGCAAATGGGGCGATGTGTGAAAAGGTCACAACATGACCCTTGGTAGTGTCTTGTAATTCTTCTTGTTTGAGAGTTTTTCAGGGCTTTAGCATGTATATGCTGAGTATGAGACTATATTGGAGCAAGTTGTAGACCATATAAAGCTATAAGAATACTGTTGATATGCTAATGGTGCACTTGGAGGGTTCAAGAAATAAAATTGGTTTGTAAAGTTGTATGAGATAGTGGCAAGTCCTTTTGCAGTATTCTCATATTGAGTTTTTCCAAGTTAATCCCTTATCTCATGAACTTTGTTTTACTGTGATCTTCAGCTCATACTTGTTTCCTTTCATGTTCACTACTTACAATTGATTTCAGTACTTAAGTAAGTTCATTTCTATTGCATTTACTAAGCAGACACTCAGATGCCAACCAACATAGCCAACCAAGATGAATTTGTGAGACAAGATTTGTGTTGGTAAATTATCCTGTGGAATACCTATGCTAATAGTGGATTAGTGAGCGATTCCTTTCAAATATAAATTTTTGTTTTTGGAGTCTGGACATACTGTTTCTCCATTTGTAAGGCATAGTCCTTCCAAGGTTCAAGTTATTTTGCTTTTAAGGGTCAATTGATTTGAATATGTTAGATATTTGTAATGTCCCCATTTTTGTGCCTTCCTAAGTATTGGTTATTTTTCAAAGGTTAGCTTATTATCAGTGGTCCCCATAGGCTAATGTGGTGATTAGGGGGGCCTTTGTGGGTGATTTAGGGTTTTTCGGCTAACCTTAGGGTTGTTTATTTCAGTACTCTCCATCTTAGAGATTCAGTTTTTTTTGATGGTTTGCCTTCCAAAGGTCTTTCAGGCTCCATTTGTACATACTATTTTAGTAAGTCTCTTTAGCATTTGGTCCCCTACTTACAATTTATAGTAAGTCATGTGGAGGTTGGAGGGTATCACGACTATTACTAGGTAGTTGGCAAAATTAATTAAATGTTCCGATATTGGCATTTATTGGAGTTATTGATTAATATTAATTTATTAAGTTTCGACTTTAATAATATTAATTAAATTAATGACTTTATATTAAGGGATCTAAGGAGTATTAGTCGCATAAGTTTTTTTAATGATTATAAAGTCATTTATTAAGCCTTTATGGTGGTGCCAACTATATTAAATGATTATTTGAGATGAAATGAAATTATAAAAGTGCATTTCATTTCCTCCAAGTCATGGATTTTCGAGAAGGTTATAAAAGGGCTCTTGAGAGCTCATTAATTCATTATTATTTTGCAAATTGATGAAGTTTTTTGGAGAGCAAGGGTTTGCTGCTAAATATTCAAGCTTATTGAGGATGAAATACCTCAGTGAGGATATTGTTTGCAGGTGTGAGAGATCACCCAAGAGCACTCAGTTGATAAACTCATTCAGAGATTATACCAGTGCATAATTGTTTCAGATTTCCAAAGTTATTCAGGGGTTTACAGAGTTGTTTGAAGGCAAATTGAAGAATTTATTGCAGATTGGAGGCCATTAATCATTTCAGTAGCCCAACCATACCTTTCTCAAGGTTGGCCATACTATTTTATGGTCCCAGCATAGGGTTTTGTGAGTTTTTTCAGATCTGATTTTGAAGGGTTTGTCAGCTGTGAAGGACGATTATAATCAGTGGTATTTTCAGGGCAGATTAATCTCTTGTTTGCAGTCCCAGCCTGGCTGTACCATACCAACTAGCTGCTGTACTTTCATTCCAGCCTGGCCATGCTGTGTAATCTGCTTATATGTAATTCGGATGGTTCTTGAGTCTTTGTAAAGTGAATTAAAATATTAGTGTTTAGAAAGGTTCTCTAGCATTTGTCTTTAAATTCCTGCAATTTATTTTGTTATATCTCAAAAATAAAAAAATAAAAAAATAAGAAAAAAACAAAAAAAAGACAAAAAATAGAAAATTAAGTATCCACAAAGGGGTGGGATATTTCAATGATTATATCCAAAAATTTGAGACTTCGCAGTTGATCACCTTGCTTAACAAGAAGGGATCTTTTCCACAGCTCTCAAACTTTATAAAAAAACTTTTTTTTATTGTATACTCTATCCCACCAACGTAGACAAGCTTGTCGGTTTCTGATTTCCACGTGGGGTCGGTTCAAGGATGCCCTCGAAGATCATTTGATGATCAAGCCAAGATATCTTTGCTTGTATCATTTCAATATAAGTGCTCGGTGTAAGAGATGAGTTATAATTGAAGCCTTAAAGCATATATACACCATTCATCATGCATTAGGTAGTCATAATGTTATTTGGTAACAGATCAAGAGATACCACTGATAATTATTTGCTATTTAGTTATCTCAAGATTATGTTCGTAGTCCTAGTATAGCAAAAAATATGGTAATCAGATTATTGGCAATGGTTAGCCTAGAGTCAAAACCATTTTTTGGCATTATCTGTTAATTCTAAATAGCAGTAATTTGATTGTGTGTGGGAACACCAATGCTTAGGCCTTTGTTTTCTACTTCGAAACAACTAATGGCACTAATTTCTTTGTTAATATGTAACCGAGTTTCTATATCCATATAAATTTACAAAATTATAGATTTAAGGGTCATGAACTTACCCTGAAATTCAAATGGTAGTCTTTTGTATGTATGCATATTGGGATTTCACATGGTTCACCACTGTTAGATCCCATTCTTTCAGGAATGATTGGGTAAGGTTTATAATAGTGGATTATTCTTTCAATAACCTCATTTTTCATGAGTAGTGATTCACAAGAAATTTCTTGCATGAACTTGATTGATTCACTTGACTCTCATGCATCAAATAATACTCATAGGGCTAAAGAGGTGGGACTGAAACTAGCAAAATGAACCTTTTCATGGCTTCAGTTGTGACTTTCTGGACTTGCACTTGGTAGCCAGGGATCCTTGAAAGGTCACCCGTTCCAGTACTATTCTAGTTTTGAATCATGCTGAACCATAGAGTATTCCCCACAATGAAAACTGCTTAACCATGAGCGTGATTTGGGGGAAACTTCCATGCTTAATTTATGTTGAGCCAGAATAATACTGGGGTGGCTGAACTCTCAGAAGTCTTGTTTATCTAGTGGAGGCCTCAGCGATTATGATTGAAACTGTGCAAAAGGTAATTTTCTAGTTTTGATCCCATGTAATGCTGTGCATGTCAAATGGAGTATTTAAGATCAAGAGAGGTGAGTTATAGTGAATTACTATGAAAAATGGGTCATTGGAAGAGCATTTAATACTTTGCATATCTAATCTCATACTGACATCTAATTACTTATAGTTATATTTACAAATTATATAACTGTAAAGATTTTACATGAGAAACAGTGTTGGATCATGACTAATATAGTTTACTTAGTTATTTACGATTGTGAGTTATGGATAATAGTGAAAAATGGTAGGAACCTGTTGGTAGTCATGATCTTGTGAGGTTAGTAATTCTTTAAAATTGAATAAGAATGATTAATCTAAGCTCACATATCGCCCTCTTTTGTATTCATTGCCTGAACAAACTTCAACACCTTGAGAATGGATTTTTTGTGTGCAGATCCAAATAATTGCATGTCCTTTGGTGATATTTTTTTTGATATTGTCCATGCACATGTCTGCAGATACTGGTAGACTTTTGAATGACCCTTATACTAATTGGAGTTGCTGGCTAGTAAATTATATTTGAATCAATTAACTTATCTATACTAGATTTTCATTTATTATAGTCCAGATTTTAATTGTTTATGACTATAACAAATGAAAATCTAGCCTTGATGTTCTCTGCCAATTAATTGATTGATTTATTAAGTTATTTTCCAACCATGCCATGATAATTTTTGTTTGGTTCCCAGCACTGTTGTCTGGTTTAGAAGAGTTTTTAATTTAAAAAAAGTTGACAACCTTATCTGAATGTCCTTTGCATGACTAGTTGGCATGGCAAAATCAAAAAGACAGAGAAACGTAAGGATGTACAATCTCACTTGGGAATAGCTTATGCATGCTCTTAGCCTTTTTTGTAATATCCTTTTAAAAAAAATATCTTTTATGCTATATGTTCTTAATTATTTATGTTGGTTGCAATATACTCTGATGTTATTATGCCATTGATACATTATATAAGATTGTGACATAGAAGTTTTTGAATTTGCTAATCACAGGGTGAATTCAATTCTGGTAAATCAACACTGATCAATGCCTTGCTAGGAAAAAGATATATGAAAGAAGGGGTGGTACCAACCACAAATGAAATATCTGTTTTGTGTTACTCCGGTGAGGGAAATGATGAGAAAGAACGATGTGAAAGACATCCAGATGGACATTTCATACGTTATCTTCCAGCTTCAATTTTAAAACAAGTTAGTGCTTTAAATGTACATTTTATATTTTTTCATATTCTTTTCCTGCAAGTACAAGGTACATATGTTTTAACTTCTGATTTCTGGACTCATAAGAGTTCTATGTTAGTAGTTTCTAACTCAGGATTTTAATTATATACGACTGCATACTTAAATATAGGGAATGAAACAGCATATTTACTAGTGTTAAAAATAAAATGACAAAAACAGGAGACACTGATATTTCCTATTATTTAGGAATTTTGCTATTGCTGTCTTTTTCAATGGTATATAATTAGTTTTTGGAGGATATAAATCTTATATTACATGAGTGAGAACACGATAATTCATTAGTTGAGCAACACAGTTACATGGAATTGTAATGAACAACCCTGCTTTGCTAACCATTTTTTTTCATTCTTCCTTTCCAAGTTCAATGACTAGGCATTTAGTTAAACAGTTTGCATTATCAATTTCATAAACACTCAGCATTCATTGGATATGCAATCATTGCATCAAACAATTGGCATGGTTTAGAGATTTCATTAACAATTCAGGAAATAGATTGAACTCACAGTACCAGCTTGTGTTAATATTGGACTGGATATTTTGACAATGCTGCCGGGCCAGATTATACAAACTGTGGCCCATGGGAATTCTGGTGTTCTGCTGCACATTCAATGAACATTAACTCTGAACCTTGCCCCAACAGCTGCTACAGGGACTGATGGTCCTAGAATATTCCCAAATAATGATCACAGACGGTTGTATATTCAATGTGGAAGTGAGGCAATGTAAGTAGAGCAAGTCCCAATGGGAGGAAGTGTTTTACACCTCAAAAACTGCCCAGAACTGTTTTGAATTGTTATACTTCAGTCTTCTAATGCTCATTGGTTCAGAGGCCCTTCCAACAATTATCATTTCAGGAAATAATACTCTTGAGATGATCTTGACATAGGTAGAGATTTAGACTTCTAAGTATTTGAGGATATTTTCTTCTGGACTGTTTGTAAAGTTCATTATTATATGTAGTTGTTGTGTGAGCCACCTTTTAGTCTTTTATTCGAGACTCTGTTGGAGTAGTCTTTTTGAGATATTGCCGTGGCAATTATCCTACTTGTGATGTTCTTGTGCCTTTATTTTTAGGAGTTGATGTAGGAGCTGAGTTTTGATCCTTAGGCTTGTAGGTGTAGTGTTTCTATGTCAGGTGTTTGAGTTAAGCCTTCTTCAAAGGATTTGCAATTGCAGCCTACATCATGAGAATTTACGGGAAGACTTCTATAGCCTTATGGGTAGTCACTACACTGGCCTAATACCTAGATCAAGAAGACCTAGGAGCTCAAGGAGGCAGAGTAGATCCCGAGGAGCCTTTGTTAGATGTGTTAGTAGGTAGGGATGTTGAGGTATTGAGAAAGGATGAAGTCAAGATGCCAAGACTTGCACAAGATGACTCTAACTCTGGCAAGAAAACCATACACACATAGCATACACATTGAAGAAGCACGATAACATACATAAGCATTGAACAACAACCAAATATGTGTTTATATTCCTTACATTAAGTTACAATTTATAGTGCAACCTTCTGATTGGCTTCCAATCTCAAACTAATTCCATCATTTGTCCTTAATATACATCTAGATTCTCATTTATATTCCAAGTAGTATTGATGCCACTAGCCTACTAATCTATCCTTCACCTATCCTAATTCTGGCATAATCTTGGCATCATCACACCCTTTTGTTAGTCTATGCATGTCTCTCCATTCACCTCAAACCCTGATCATGACATCTTTTGAGCTTCAGCCTTTGGACTTGTAGCTGAGAATCCATCCTTGAAGATGTAGCTAAGAGATCTTCTTCAATCCCTTGTTTTTAGTTCATCCTCATGTTGGCACCATAGATTTTTATGCTTACATCACCCATGTGAAGATATTACTTAGTTACCTGCCAAGCAGATCCCTCCCTTTGGCTCCTCAGTTAGATATTTGGCATCTTTGGGCAGTCTCATCCTTGTGTTTGAATCTCTCTCAATCCTTGAAATCTGTGCAATTCCCATTCATTGGCATGCCATCTAGTGCTTAAATCGTCATTTTTCTTGTGTCTATTGTGTGTCCTTATCTTCTGTGCAAATCTACTAGTGTGGCACTGCATGCCTTAGGCCTTTTCCCCCGACAGTCATGTGCATCCAAGGTTTCTTGTGCATATCTTCATGCACAGATCCTCTATACCTTGAGTATATCTCAGCAACACCTATACATTTTATGTGATGACAACCTATTCTGAAGTTTGCTGTCTAATGCTTTGCATGTGTTCCTTGATTGTTTCAGCACATGCATACATGTAAACGACGAACGCAATACCTGTTTGTATTAACACATATGTTCTAGATTGTCTCTTTCAAAATTGCAAAAACAACTGTATTGAGTTAAACATATATAAAAATATTTTTAAATTACTTCAGCAGTATAATATTTGCCCGTTTATTAATTGGTGATTACAACATATACTGAAGTGTGCAGTTTTATGATTTGTATATTTGCCTTGAATGTCTGAGCACACACTTACATTAAGTGTAATAACTGTCTGCATATGTATGGATGAATATATGTTCATGGCGAAACAGATGAGCCTTGTTGATACTCCTGGTGCAAATGTGATTCTTAAGCGACAACAACGACTTACTGAAGAGTTTTTGCCTCGAGCAGACCTGGTGCTTTTTGTAATATCAGCAGACCGACCATTGACTGAAAGTGAGGTGGGTCAAACTGTTTTCTTCCAAGTTTAATTTCAAGTAAATTTTAGTTTTGATATTGATTTTTCATGCCACTAATCTGCTTATCTTTAATCTTAATTTATGAATTTTCTTTTGTTGAAAATGTTGGTTCTCTTTCAAATTAATGTAATATAGCAATAAAATAATCCTCCTACATTATGGCCACTTCCCATGTGTTTAATCATAAGACTAGCCAATATTGAAAAGGGTTCCAAAGATAGTGTATAAGTGCCCGATATGCAGAGTGGCCCTACCTACCATGATATTGAGTTACAGAAATGATTGTGAAGAACAACACAGATTGTAATTGGTTTAGGTGGGGGTAGCTGCAGACTCAGGCATTTAATGCACCCAAAAATATGAGTAGGAAAGTAGGATGAGGAATACTGTTTATTGATAGAGTTAGAAGGTTGGAGTTCCAGAGGGAGGATGGACACCTCTATGTGTACAAAGAAGCAACCCTAACTTGGAACATTAAATTTAGTTCTTCTTTAACAAAATTAATCTTTATTATCTAGGTACTTCATGCCTTATTTTGCAAATAACTTTCTATAACATATAGGGCAAGAATCTTAAGGACCTAGGACACCTCTATTAATATGTACAAAGAAGCAACCCTAACTTGGAACATTAAATTTAGCTTTTCTTTAACAATTTTTTTTTTTTTTTTTTTCTATCTAGGTACTTAATGCCTTATTTCACAAATAGCTTTTTATAACATATAGGGCAAGAATCTTAAGGATGTAGGACTCCAACTTCACATAACAAGTATAAGGTCATGAGAAAATTAACTCATCATATTGTATTACAAATAAGGTTTTGTCGAGGTATACAACATGGGAATCTTTGTCTCCAAAGCTGGAGAAAATAAGATTCACAACAATATGGGTATGTGCTATAAATGTTGATTGCAGCCTGAGTGCTGAGCACTTATGGGTGGAGCTGCTGCAATACAGCTCGAGAACATGTATTATTATTCCTTTAAAATTCTGAAACATGACTCCAACCTGATAAAAATATTAAATTTGAAGAAATTGTCATCTGGCATCTTGAATATTTTCAAATTTTACAGTTCAGAAATTTGTGCTAGTTGGACGTGGACTGTTCTTGCAAACATAGGATACATATGTAATTTTGAAATGGTGGGAAAAATACAGAAAAACTACAGCCAAAATCTACTTCTATACATAATTATCACATAAGAGAGGCAATATTTGAACTCAAACCTCTTTATTTATATGTATCAAGCCACTTTAAACATACCAAAATCGTTACTTTGTACAATGAATGAGATTAAAATGGGGAATCTTTTGGGTCATATATATATGGGTGTGCACACATGTGTCTTTGTGTAATGAAATGAGAAATCTGAAATAGCCATGAAAGCTAACAAATTGTCACCAATGTTCCATGGTGTTTCTAAGATGGGGACGTTAAGAAACATAAGAACTTGTTTGCAAGACAGAAGGGGCTGGGAGGCCTTTATCTGGGGGATGGCAATTAAAAAAATAGAGAAAGTTGAAAATGTACAGGAAAATTAAACTATTCATATTATAATGCATTTAATCATATTCGTTATAAAACCATGTGACATTACTTTAGAGTTGAATTACGATCCACAAGAGTCAACACACAAATTATCAAAATTTCATTGTTATACTTTTCATTGCCAATGTGCATATATAATAAGTACAACAAAAGGTTCAAAAGCTACAACCATAGTTCAAAAAATTTTAGCCGGCAAAAACTCAGCAGGCCTTAAATTTGACTTAGAGTTGAGACTTAAAAAAAACTCAACAAAATTTCAAAACTTTAAACCTGTTGATGTGTTTTTTGTACACATGCGAACACAGAATAAAATACCTAAAGGTACCTTATCCTCTCTTGAATAAAGTTCCCGACTGCTGAAGATCTCGCCGAAGGATCAATCGAGGCAACTCCAAGGTTCTTGTATGTAGGTTCTCTATGTGTGGATAAGCTCTTTGCGGTATGATGTGATTTTGCTGGAATCACAAGGGGACTTACATTCGATTGCCTGAGCGTCTGATTTGCTTTGAATATTGCTGGAACGTGAGATTTTACTGGTCCTAGATTTTGAAAAAGGAAAAAAAGGATAAGGGTGAGGGAAGGATCTAATTCCAACACTAAGAATGTAAGAGCGATGAATGACCTTTGATGAAATTCTAACTAAGTCTTGCTTTGACATCCCAGGACCATCTCCACAAGGTTAGTGCGATCTTCTGAGGAAAGCTTTATGATGTTCAGATCACCGCTACAGGCATGGACACCATCAGGCTGATGCATATCAAATGAAGAAGCGAGAATTGAAGTTAAGCTTAAGTTGAATGATTCCAGTTGACTACACAAGGCAAGTCTGCAATCAACAAACTGCTAGTAGTATGGATATACAAATTTCATCATCGATCATACACATTTCTTCCATTCATCTAATAACATGAAATCAAATTTGAGAAGTATAGAGACCATGCAAATTGTTGAATCGACCCATAGAATTCACCATTTCTTAAATGAAGTTTACAAAGCTTTTACAATAACATATTGGCAACAATCTTTGCCTTCTCTTTCTATTCTACTCTAAGTATTTCTTACTCTCTGACTATTCACTACTATCTATTCTCTATTAACCAACTATTAACTATTAGCTAGCCATTAACCTTTACAAATGAGGAGCCAGGGCTTTATATAGAGAACCCTTTACAAACAGACGACTCTGATTGATTTAGAATTGATGGCTAGGATTGCAAATAGAAACCCTAATTAGGGTTTGTTACAACAAACTTCCTTAGCCAATTAGAAAATTACATTCCAGGAGTGAGGACCAATAGGAAGCAGGGGTAGGTGCCTCGAAGTTTGTGCCGTTCTTGATGAGTTAGATACATTGAATCTGGACATGCTGAGGTGGACCAATCCAACTGGAGGAATGATGACTGGGATGCCACCTTGTCTGACACTTGTAACTTGGTTGATGTTCAATTTGATGAGGTTGAGAAGCTAACTTTGATTAACTCCTCTGAGACTATCTGCTTCTTCAACGGACCCTTGCACTGATCTTATTTGATTCTCCTCTGTCTGATGAAGTACCTCTCCTTGACTCCAATGTGTCTGATGAAGTTTCCTGATTGTCAAGTCATCCTTCTCCGGAAGTACACCTTCGCCTGGGAGTGCTGGCAAAGCCTTTCTTGGTCATCTTGTGATTCCTTAGTGTGGCGAAGTGAAGGGCTTTGGAGATAGCTGGCAATTCCTTGAACACCTTGAGTCTTCCAATGCTTCAAAGCACCTTGAGTCTTCCCTTTTGCCCGTGGAACGTCCTTGACGATGATGGACTGGAAGTGGTCGTCCTTGATGATGCTGGACTGGGAGTGGTCGTCCTTGATGATGCTGGACTGGAAGTGGTCGCCCTTGATGATGCTGGACTGGTTTTCTCCATCTGCAAAATAAACCAAAAGGTGATTAAGTACATATGACATATTCATTTCAACAAAGCATTTTCACCTTAAATCATCAACAAGAAGACTTTAAAATAAAGTTCGTTCAAAATCCTTCCTAGGGACAGGCCCTATAAGAATTTCGCCCTGGACCCTTTGGAAGGGTCAGGAGCGAATTTTGCATTCCTGTCTCAAATTCTTCTCACTTTGTGACCATACTTGCTTAGATACATGTCCAAGGATGCCCTCATTCTCAACCAACACCAAGCTTGATGTAAATTTGGGGCAAAATAGAGGTTTTAAGAATTTCGCTCTGGACCCTTTGGAAGGGTCAGGAGCGAAATTTGCATTTTAGGACAAAATCTATCATGTCTCTACTCCAAAATGCCTTCCAAGGCAACCATAAACTAGTCTTCTCTCCTCTAAAGCCTAGGAATCCACAACATGACCTTCATCATGAGCAAATTAGGTGAAATTGAGCATTTCGCCCTGGACTCTTTGGAAGGGTCAGGAGCGAATTTCTTGATCTTGGACAAAACACTCACTTCTTTCACTCACAAACCCCTCTAAGGCATGCTTGAGGCAATCTTTTAAGCCCAGTCACCCTCACCAATGATTTGACCTAACACAATTTTGAAGGAAAAAAGAGATTTTGTGAATTTCGCCCTGGACCCTTTGGAAGGGTCAGGAGCGAAATTCAAGTTTTAGGCTTGATCTTACACTTCCTTTACCTCAATTCACTTTACAAGGCAAGAATACCTCACTCCACCTTCATATACGCCATAGGAATTAAAGTTTTAGCTTCACTCAAGGAGGAAAAGGGTGGTTTGAAGAATTTCGCTCTGGACCCTTTGGAAGGGTCAAGAGCGAATTTCTTCCTCTAGCCCAAAATCATCATTTTTGGAGACAACAATCCATTCAAGGGCAATCTCAAGGGCTTCTATCATTTTTGTCTAGGCCTGGCTTGGCACAAATATGAAAGGAATAGGTGGATTTTAGAATTTCGCTCTCGACCCTTTGGAAGGGTCAGGAGCGAAATTCATGATTTGAGCTTATTTTCTCATTCTCTCAACTCTAATCGACCCCCAAGACCAAGGATACATCGCCTCACTCCTATCTAGGCCATAAAAACCTAAAACTTAACTTGATTTGCAAGGAAAATAGGTGATCCTAGGAATTTCGCTTTGAACCCTCTGGAAGGGTCAGGAGCGAGATTCTTGGTTTGGTTCAATTCCTTCAAATTTGATAATCACTAGCAAGTCAAGGTCACACCTAAGGACACTCCCAATCCTAATTCACCTTGAACCACCCTAGACTTGGCATAAAATTGAGGGAAAAAAGTGGTTTTGGGGAATTTCGCTTTGGACCCTTTAGAAGGGTTAGGATCGAAATTCACACTCTAGGCTTGATATTTCATTTCTTGAACTCCAATCTACATTGCCAGGCAAAAATACATCACTCCACTTCCATATATGCCATAGGAACCAAAGTTTTGACCTCATCCAAGGAGAAAATAGGTGCTTTGAAGAATTTCGCTCTGGACCCTTTGGAAGGGTCAGTAGCGAAATTCACAATCTAGGACAAAATCCTTCACATTCTTACATCCCATCACTTCAAAACTAGAATGTTGGTCCAAACAAGGAAGGAAATGAGGTTTATGGGAAATTTCGCTCTGGACCCTTCCAAAGGGTCAGGAGCGAAATTTCCATTCTTGGACAAAATCCTTTCTTTTCAATGCTTTCATTGACTTCTCAAGGCAAGACCACATCAATCCACCTTCCAACATGCCTAAGAGACCAACACTTAGCCAAAATTAGGAAGGAAATGAGGGTTATGAGGATTTTGGCTCTGGACCCTTTGGAAGGGTCAGGAGCGAAAATCTTGATTTATCCAATTCTCTCTCAAACTTGATCAATCTCAAAGTCCTTTCAAACTCTATTCATCATTTTAGGCAAGATAGAAGGTCAGATGGAAGATTTCGCTCTAGACCCTTTGGAAGGGTTAGGAGCGAAATTTCCATTCTAGGTTGATTTTCACCATTTCATCGCCTCAAACTTCTTTCAAAGGCTAGAACACCTCAAGGTCACTGCAACCATGCCATAGAAGTCCAAAACTTGGCCACAACAAGGAAGAAAATGGGTGTTTTCAAGAATTTTGCTCTAGACCCTTTGGAAGGGTCAGGAGCGAAATTCCTTCTTTAGGCTAATTTCCATCATTTTGTAGTCTTAAACCTTCTCTCCAAGGCAAACATGCATCCAAGTCTCCTCAAGTACGCCTCAGAAATCCAAAACTTGGCCATATGAAAGAGCAAAATAGAGGAAAAGGTGAATTTTTCTTTGGACCCTTTGGAAGGGTCAGGAGCGAAATTCCCCTTTTGAGCTAATTTCTTACTTATTTTCTCCTCTTCATACCTTGGACAAACTTCATTAGGCCTCCTTCCATCACGATCACATGAATTTTCTCTCCAAGTTGACATCTAGCCCAAGAATTTAATGAAAAATAGGGTTTACATGAATTTCGCTCTGGACCCTTTGGAAGGGTCAGGAGCGAAATTCCTCCTTGAGCTCAAGTCCTGGCTTCATTTTCACTTTTCTTCATTTACACAAGTGCTTTTACCTTCATTCAAACCTAAGAAAGGATTAGCTCAGAGCTTGGGTCGAGGTGGAGTGTCTTGTGGAGAAATTCGCTCTGGACCCTTTGGAAGGGTCAGGAGCGAAATCCTCATTTTGGGCTTAATTCACCTCCTTTTCCACTTGAGTTTGCCTTAGTCTTGATCTTTGATTCATTTCCTTCCATGTCCTAGCCAAATTTGTCCAACTCAGACCTTCAGAGATGATATTCACTCACCAAGAAAGACACAATTAGCAACAAGAGCAAAACCAGGCCCTAAGGAAGACTTTCAAAGAAACCCTAACCCGAAGCATCCACTGACTCACCTTTAGCTAAAACAGAGCCTACTATCTTAGTGATCCCTCTGGCAACACTCAGAATGCAAAGGTTAGCAGACAAAACCCTAAAAGACCTAGAAAAACAAACCCTAGAAAGCAAAAAGTAGGGGTCCCCATTTGCAATGGGGCGATGTGTGAATACGTCACAACAAAACCCCACATAAATTTGTAAAATAATCTTTAAAAACATGCATAAAACTGATTCTGCCAAAGTCATAAATAGTTTTTTTTTTCATTATAGATCAAAAAATGAGTTCAATGCACATCATAGTGTCATATGATTATAAATTACAAATCTATTTTAGTGTTTTTACAAGTTTCATCTGTGGAAAACATCAGCCCCCCCAAAAACTTTATTTTTAGCTTTCTAAAACTATAGTGGGGGTTTGGGGGTGATATTATAGATCAAAAAATGAGTTCAATGCACATCATAGTGTCATGTGATTATAAATTACAAATCTATTTTAGTGTTTTTACAAGTTCCATCTATGGAAAACATAGGCCCCCCAAAAAACTTTATTTAGCTTTCTAAAACTTTAGTGGGGGTTTGGGGGAGATAGTAGTTGAGGGACAACATTCCTCATTGGGGTCTATGGGCAAAGTCCCCAACAAGGCTGAGGAATTAACCAATAGTTGATAAATCAATGCGATGTCAAATAAATAATTTGCATAAATGACAAAATGAAAAAAAAAGAATTGTCTTTCTTCCACCTTACAAGTTTTCCTATCACACTAATGAGTTTTGGTGATTTATTGGTGGGTTTATCATTGATTACTCACCAATAACTTGGCAGCTAGTTATTGATGAGGAACTTGCCATGCGCATATAGCTTGCGACTGCTTGCAAGTCGATGAGTTGCCCAAACTTTATACAATGATCACAAATACAAAATGACAAAAATGTAGAAAAACAATGTAGCAACTACATCTTCTAATGTTGCACTGGATCTTATTTAGAAATTATGTATTTTTGGCACTCAAAAGGCTTTGAGATTATTAATATTCTTGTCACATCAATGTCAACTATGCTATCTCTCCCTGTCAAATAATCAAGTCCTTAGATGTTGTCTTGGTTCACTAATGATGTTGCAGCATATTCATCATAAAGATTATTAAGCTTTGAATCCTAAAGGAGTTCCAACACCAAGCAAAGGAAGGATAGAGTGAAGTTAAAAGAAATATTATGGTTTTAGATGCCAAATAGATGTAGGAAGGACTCAAGTTAAGACAAATCTACTCCAACTCATTGAGACAAAATAATATCTGGGAGTCATCTTTCAAGCATAAATTGCCAATACAAATGGTCCAAAATTCAAGTCAATGGTTGTAGTGTCTAACATAAAATCAAACTTTCTATTTTTAAAAAAAGTTACTTTTTGTTCCATGGATTGAGGAGAGAAGCTTGACATTCAAACTTTCTATTTGTACAAGGTAGCTTTTTGTTTTCTTTGCCTTTTTCAAAGAATGGCAGTAGATTGGATAAGCAAGAGGTTGTTAGAATAGGTTTAGGTTTTGTCTTTTGAAAATGGAATCTAGAAGGAATAAAGGTAATATGAACAAGAAAATTCATCAAAGTCAATTGACAAAATGTTTGAAAATATGAAATGGAATAAGTTTAAAACAAGTTTAAAGTTTTGAGTTAGTCATTCAAAAATTCCAACCCATTGATGAAAAGTGGAGATTTCTCTACTACATACCAAGTTGTGGAGTCTTCCTAATGGCATGCCATGTTCAAGACTTCCAATTCTTGGCACCTATTATCAAAATTATCACTTCTTGGTGTCAAAAGTTCCACTTCTTGGCAAGATTAACTTAAAAGTTCCACTTCTTGGCAATAACAAAATTCCCAATTGGCATTAAGTTTTCAATAGCATCAAGTGGAGAAACTTCCACCTGGTGTCAACATTAAGGACCTCCACAACTTGGTACCCTTTGAGAAAAGATCTAGTAGGCATTGATTTAGAATGTTTTATGTTGCAAAGAAAAGATAGAATAAAAGCAAATTGATGTAATATGCAGCCTTGTTTGTGCCTGATTTTTTTTTTTTTTTGGATTGTGTTTGTTGTGTTTTGCAGTGGTTTTCAATAACAAATATAGTGCAGATTTATATATAACTTTTCTATACTTAATTGAAAGAAATATTCAAATATCTTCAGAAATAACATTGTTGAAAAATTCCAGATTTTAATTCAGGCTACAATATTAATTTTTTCTTCGCAATAATGACAACCCAAATCAAGAAATATCATTTATTATTTAAATAGTACATACCCACAAAATGCAGCAATGATAATGTCCTTGCTGTTCACAAAATCTGCATTAAACAAGCTCCAAACCCTAGGCGTCTTCTTCAAAATGTCTTCAAAATGGTATGACTGGCTGGGATAGTCTTCAAACAGCAAATATTAATATTTATGAGAGTTATTTCTGCCTCCCAAACTGTACTCAGCCCCTTCTAAATTCAGACGTCCAGCTCCCAGCTTGGAATCAGCAACCAAACATGGTACGACCCAGCCAAAAATGGGACAACCAGCAATATCAGAACAACAACTAACAATCTCTATGAAATGTCCCTTCAAGTCGACCTCCTCCTTGGTTGATATGCAGTGCAAGCACCTCTAAATCTGAACTCCGAATGATCAATTAATACAGCTGTACTTCATGTGTGAAAGCACCAAGTGATTCTGCAGACTGTATCTTTCAATAGAGTGAAGAATGTTGCTCATGAGGGATTTCATCCTCACAAACCTCTGAGAAATAATCTCTAGCAAGCAAACTCATAAAATCTCCAAGCATGCCCAATTATCTTCACAATACTTCTTTTATAACTTCCCCAAGGGGCTCAATCCACTTTACCAGGCAATGTGAGACTAAATAAAACACTTTTAAATCTCCTAAAGTGAATACCAAAATAATAAAGGCCACATTTTAAAATTAAAACATATTTCACTTTATTACTCACCCTAATACCTATTTATTAAAATAATGATAAAGTTAAATCTTTAATTTAACATTATTAATTAATAACTTATCGTTATTTTATTTTAACCCACTGAATGATTTTAAAGGCTGAGATACTCATCAAAATACTGAATCCACTAACAAATTAAAATAATAAGTGTACTAGCTGATTCCATCAGTGCTCATAACTAACTTCCTATAAATAGTATGTAGAAACCACACCAAATCACCTCGAAATTGCCTGAATCTGAAATTGTCTAGGCCAAACGTCCTCAAGATCCTTTAGATGTCCTAGTTAGCCTACGAGACCATAGCAAAATAAGCTAACGACAAAATTTATCGAACATGCTAGATAGGGGACATTACAGTCCGCCCTTCCCAAAATTGCTTGTCCTCAAGCAATTTCAATTCTAGATGCTGCAAGATCTGGTCATTTTCCCAGGTGGCATCCTCAATTGGCAAATTCTTCCACTTGACCAAATATTCTTTGATTAACTCTCTTTCCGATTGTCCTACTCCTCTCCTTGGTATCTATAATGGCCTCTGGAATTAATATTAGTTTCCCTTCTTCATCTAGGGGACTTAACTTTGCTGATGGAACCACATGCGTCCTAGAGCTTTCTTGAGCTTAGAAACATGAAATACATTGTGAACCTTGCTACTTGCTTGTAATTCTAGCTCATAGGCCACTTCACCAATACAACGTGGAACTCTGAATGGGCCATAAAATCGTGGTTTTAGTTTCTTTGCGCCACTTCTCTTAAGTGTAGACTGCTTGTAGGGATGGAGTCTCAGATAAACCATATCTCCTACCTCGAAACTGCGCTCAACTCTGTGCTGATCAGCATACAACCTTTGCTGATTTTGTGCTTGTTGGATATTCTCTTTCAAAGACCTCAAGTTGTGCTGACTTTCTTGCAACAAATCCTTCACCATGGGCACTCTGCTATCCCTAGAAAGAAAATCCGTGAAGATAGGGGCTTCATACCCATACAATGCCATGAGCGGGGTCATCTTAATCAAAGATGAAAAAATCTTAATCGATAATAAATCTTTTGGCCTAAAATTTTAAAAAAATCGGGAATCGGTGAAAAATCGGGAAAAAATCAGTAATAAATCGGCAAATTTATCGAACATTTGAAAATATATGATTTGTTAAAATATTCAAAAAACACACACACATACATTAAATTTATAGAACATATTAACATATTACTGGTTTCCATCATATAGAAACCATAGTTTGACTCAAATACATAGTTAGCAGTACATCAGCCAATTATAAAGCAATCATTTTAGAAATGTGTTATTGGTGTAATAAGATATGCACACAAATTCCATCCAAGAAAACCTTAAATTCTCTTCTGTTTGGGTAAATTATAGTTCTCCTAAATCCATTGTTTTAGAGATCGAGAGTCATGGTTTTTTGGAGGAAGGAATTGAGGCCAAGTTGAAGAGGTATGCCTCTTTACATGTGCAACTGATGGTTAAACCGCAGTAGTTAATAGAACATTGGTGCATCTCTTAAGGAAGTAAACTAGAATGCATCAGGGAACATGTCGATGAAAATTTTGCATTTATATTCAGCAGTCACTTAAAATAGAGATGCACATATATCAAAGACCTATATTGGCTAAATTTCTCCTAATCCTTTCATGTTCTTTTGGGACAGCCAAAAGAGAATTAAAATCATTGATCCTGTCGAATATTCACAAACTCATTGATCCCATCGAATATCCACAAACTCATTACCAGGTAGAAGATTAAATCATTGATCCCATCGAATATACACAAACTCCCGTCGATAGATAATGATCCCTCAAATCCACACTCAATCCACAAATTTCGTCGGCCGTTGTGCTTAGGGAAAATGAAATTGCCGAAATCGTTTTCGTTAAAAAATAAAAACAAACTTGGTTTTTAGGGTTGCGTAAAAAAAACGACATCACTTTTTTATTCGAGATTTTTGTCCCATTTATCGCAATTTATCTATTTAAACATTGCGATTTTTACAAAAAAATCCTTTGTGATTTTTTGGAAAATTTAATCGTTTGCAATATAGACTCTCGATAAATCGCGATTTTGCCGATTTTTGGACGATTTTTTCATCTATGATCTTAATAGACATATGATAGATGGTATTGTAGCAACACTCACCTAAATGCAGTCATCTAAGCCACGCCTTCTGCTGCCTTGATACATATTTCCGGAGATAACCTTCAACCCATTTGTTCACTATTTTTGTTTGGCCATCAGTTTGTGGGTGATAACTGGTACTGGGAGTGAGCTCAGTACCACTAAGCCTGAAGAGTTCTTGCCAGAACAAACTCAGGAACTTGCTGTCCCTGTCACTCACAATGTTTTTGGGTATTCCGTGAAGTTTGAATACTTCCCTGAAGAACTATTATGCAACTTGTGCTGCTGTATAGGTAGCTGCGATAGCAATGAAATGTGCAAATTTTATCAACTTGTCAACCACCACATAAATGCAGTCCTTACCCTGCACTTTGGGCAATCTTGTAATAAAGTTCATTGATATACTCTCCCACTTCTGATTTGGGATCGGTAAGGGCTGAAGTAATCCAGCTGGAAAGGTATGCTCATTCTTGTTTTGTTGGCAAACTAGAGATTCTCTAACATACTTCAGAACTTCATTCTTAAGTCCTTTCCATGTGAACCTCTCCCAGATCTGCTTGTATGTTTTAAAGAAGCCTGGGTGATCAGCCATTGGCACATTATGAAACGTCCTCAAAATCATCACCTTAAGATGTGAAGTAGGCACTGAGTAGATTCCGCTCTTACAGAAGATGAGATCATTGATCACTGTATACCTGTCATCCTGGGTAGTGCCCTCTATCAAATCTGTTGCCCACGGATCCTTAGCATACTCTGTTGTAATCATTTCTTTCCAATCAACTGATATCTCAACCAAAGAACTTATGTGTGGTCTCCGTGAAAGTGCATCGGCCACCACATTTTTCTTCCCTTCAATGTCAAAGCCATATGCCTGTAACTTGGTAACCCACTTTTGTTGTCTATCATTGAGATCCCTCTAATTCATAAAGTTTTTTATACTATTGTGATCCATTTTTATAATAAATCTGCTTGCTACTAGATATGATCTGAACTTGGCCAATGCATACATGATGGCCAACATCTCCCTATCATAAATGGAGTAGCTTTTCTCTACCCCTTTCAATTTCCTACTCTCAAAGGCTATAGGATATTTCTCCTGAATCAATACTGCAACAATCCCTTCTCTCAATGCATCACATTGTAACTCAAATGGTTTGGTGAAGTTAGGAAGTGCTAAAACTGGACAAGAAGACATTTACTATTTGAAGTGTTCGAAGCACCTCTGAGCTGATTTAGACCATTCAAAGGATCCCTTTTTCGTTAGATCCGTTAGTGGAGCTGTTGTCTGTGAAAAAACCTTTACAAACCTTCTGTAAAAACCGCACAGACCAAAGAAACCCTTGAGCTGAGTGAGATTAGTAGGAGTTGGCCATTCAATGATGGCTTTAATCTTTTCTGGGTCCACTCTCACCCGTATGCTCTAATGATATGGCCAAGGTATAAAAGCTTTGTCATGCCGAATTCACATTTTGATTCCTTGGCATATAAAGACTTGTTCTCCAAAATGCTCAAGACCTCCTCTAAATGCTGCAGATGCTCTTCCCAAGTTTTGTTGAAGATCAAAACTTGTTGCATTTAATTTTCTAGCTGAAGTTGTCCCTTTGGGAGGTAGTGCCCATCTTCAGTTGGCTACGTTGGGTTTTGGAGGAGTAAAAAGTGGTGTGAGGGAGGTCTTATCTTCACTATTGCAGACCTATACTTGATGACTCATTGTTACAGCTCTTTAAGAGGCAGTTTGGTGTCTTATGTAGGTGATTTAAAGGAGATTGCAGTTCCTTGTTAATAGTGACAGCCATACGAAGCTTGGGAAATACCGCTGTTAACAATTTCAGACCTTTACCAGTTGCAGAAGACTTTATTTGGGCCTTTGGAAGGGTTGAAGGAAGATTGGTATGTATTGGTTGGTGTTTGAGTGACTGAAATTAAATTGCAGACCTGTTTTAGTTCTTCAGTGAGTATTTGATGGTAATTTTGGTATGTTCTCAGTCCTGTAGCAGCAAGAGGACCATTAATTCTGTAGGTACTCATGTTCAGCTTTAATGTCAAGATCATACATTGGTTATATTGTTCATGTTGAATGTCAAACTATCCTATTTTGTAAACAGCACTATGTATGGTGATGTTATTTCAGTTTTGGCCCTGACTACATATTGAATTTAAAAGTGAACTTTTCAATGATTTTAAAGAGTCATTAGCAATTAAGTTATGTAGAGGCTAATGAAATAATTAGTTCTTTTACAATTTCTGTTTTATTTCAAGCAAAGTATCTTTTGATCTTATTCTGACATATTATTTGTGTCTAAATACAGGTGAATTTTCTTCGTTACATTCGCCAATGGGGTAAAAAAATAATATTCATCTTAAACAAGTCAGATATTTTCAAAGATATCAAAGAGGTTGTCAACTTTATCCTGCATCCTGGTGTGGTGTTGATACTATGCTTCAAGTTCAGAAATTAAATTATACTTATTTTGGATAAATTAAATTACTTCCCCTCTCCCTATACTTAAAATCTTCTAGGAAGGATGGTGCACACTGAATTTCTAAAATGTGTATTTCTGGTTTGGATCTTTTATTCACAGCTGGAGGAGGCCATGGGATTTGTGAAGGACAATATACTGCAGTTGTTAAGCATAGAACAGGTAATACTATATCCAGTTTCTTCACGTTCTGCCTTAGAAGCAAAAATAGCAGCAATGGCAGGGGATGGAGGTGTTGACCTAGAAGTTCTTTCAAAGGATCCAAACTGGGTAAGAAGTGGGTTTTCAGCACTGGAAGAGTTCATATTCAGTTTTCTTGATGGATCCAGTGACAGAGGAGCAGAGAAAGTCAGACTTAAATTGGAGACCCCAATGGGTATTGCCAGAACCTTGCTGGCTGCAACAGAAAAACAATTATCTGAAGAAAGTGCAAACGTGAATGCTGACTTGATGTCTATAAAGGAGAGTATTGTCCAGTTGAAGCATTATCAACAGTTAATGGAAAATGACAGTTTCTCATGGAGGAAGAAAGTTCTATCTGTGGTATGTTAGTGCATTTTTTTCTTTGTCAGGAGGCTTGTATTTTTTTAATAGCTTTTTCTTATGTATTTGTTAAATGCATTTTTCAAGTAGTGAAAATGCCATTTATAAGAGCTCCCCATTCTTTATGTGAAAGAGACACACATACATTTTGCTAGGAAAATGGCTGAGCAAGACTGTATCCCTACTTGAAGGAATGATCTGATAAGCTTCATTGTGTAATAATCCTTCAAACTTGCACCAGTAAGTAAGGTGTTATATTATTATTTACCACTACAAGTGCTATAATATCATAAACATAATCATCAATGCTACTTTAGAATAGTGATACCCTTGGTATGGGAAGAAGCTTACTTTATAGCTCCACACTTCACCATAACACTGCATATACATGTCATAGAACCTCTTTCATCAAGGTGAGGTCATGATGAGTGCTCAAAGTTTCTCCTCTTTGTTGTAGACTTTAGAACCATAGGATGCCCTTTAAAATGTATAAACATGGTCGTGACCAGAAACACCATACTGAAAAGTTAGAACCGTGTGTAGCAACCATACTACATGGATACACATAAAGAACTTGCACTAGTCCATCTCCAATAGCCCAAACAAGAAGCAATAAGAGCTGTGGGTTAGTTTAACCATTATTATCATGAATTGTGCGGCACCTGTACCAAAGGTACACATGGCAAAGGCCCTAATTAGAAGTATCTCATGTGAGCAGACTGAGCTTAGAGTAAACCATTCTTTTGTTATCCATTGTAATCCGTTCCTCATTTTAGTATTTTATATCATAGTTGCATGCATCTTTTGCACAATCAATTTCTACCCACAATGTGTACCTTAATACTTGTTCTAATTTAGATCAACTAGGGATTGTGCAACACATGAATACAGCTTGTTGATCTATCGGTCAATGACAAACTATTCATTTGTAAGTTTTATTTTAATTCTCAATGTGACACATTCCTTACAAATGAACTGCACATGCACAATTATTAGAAGAAAAGATGCAGAATGCAAATTAAATGTTTTTATTAATCTAAAAAGTCTGAAGGAAGTATGTTGGAAGGAGATTTATTCCTTTCTGGGGGCCTATAAATGTTGTGATTTATGCTTCAAGTTGCCCTCATCTGAAGATCATATTTGCAAAATTCATCCTATGAGAGCATGCTATCCTTTCTTCTAACAACTGAAAACAACCTTACTCTGAAGAACCTCCCTTCTAGGATGCTCTATGTTTTTTTCTGTACTTTGTATTGGTTTTCTCCTTTCCAAAGAAAAATGGAAATTTACTCAAATATTGTTGCTTGAGCAAGGATACAAAGACTTGTTAATATCTGTCCATTCAATGTTTTCCATCAAATTATATTGATTTCCTTATAATGATGGGGAGATGTGGGGGCTAGGACAGAGGAGGGAGAAGGGGTAGGGGAAGGGGTAGGGGAAGGGGAATTTAATAGTTTAATTATTTCCAGTTTCAAAAAAGGAGACATGACATGTCAGCAAGCCGAGTAATTAAAAGTTTGGATTGTATCAGCCACTTCCGATCCCATCTTTGGCAATGGGAAAACATTTCAATGGATTTTGTAGGTGGTTTCTTGTGACAAGAAAAGGGCATGGCTATCTCTCTATGGTGGTTGGTAGGTTTAGTGAGATGCATCTTTCAATCCCATGCAAAAGGACATTAATGGGTGAGGATACTATTGAAATTTTCTTTTCAAATGTGTGGGTGTAATTTGGTTTGCTTCAGAGTATTATATCAAAGTGGGATTCAAGGTTCCTTAGTGAATTTTGGTAAACCATATGGGACAAAATCGCTAGCTGATTGAGAAGTATCATTTTCTATCCTCAAATAGATGGATAGACTCATAGAGTAAGGTAGTAAATAGAAAGTTGTTTTGGTTGCTTCAAGGCTATAATATGAAGCATCCTAAGATTGGGATGGGAGTCTTGTATACGTCCAACATTCCTACAACTAGGTCAAACATTCTTTGACAAATCTTTCTCTTTTTGAAACATGTTACAGTTACCTACCTCCACGCCTACCTGATGTTGTAGGATAGTCACAAGAAAAGGGAGTAATGTTGACTTAGAGGCTGAGAATGCTAAGAAATTGATATCGTATTAGACAAATGCTTTTTTAGGAGCAAAAGAAGTTTAAAGGTAGTCAAGAAAGATACAAGCAAATAGATGAAAAACAATGCATTGAACATAAGTTTAAGGTGGGTAATATAGTTTGGTTGTACATGGTAAAAGATAGACTTGAAGCACCAACATTGATGGTGAAATCTCTAAGGTAAGGACCCTTTTTTATACGAGAGTAGGTTGGTAAAACACCTATGTTTGAGCTCTCCATGTTGGATGAGGAGGAAGAGTTGGTGTTACCTTTAGTTGAAAATTACACTCCAAGTCCTTTGGAGGAATCGAATCATGATGTGATTCTCCAAAAGAATCAGAGGTGGATATGGAGTGGGTCGCAAGAAACATGGTTGTTTGGTTTGAAAGGGCAACTTCCACCCAAAACAAAATGGCGCCCTAAATAGGATGTAGGGAGGAAATTCCATCACCAAATGAGTCCTTCCTCCCGATTGGGGAGGTATGATTTGAAAATAAACCCATGTTAAAATCATACCATGGGTCCATTACTAGTCAAAAACCATCTTCAGAAGCACCAACATAAAGGGTAATGCATTTCATTGGTTTTAGAGAATGAGGAACTTGTGGACAAGTTAGTTAGACTTAAGATGATCTCAAGCAACTTGTGGTTGAAGTGTAACTTGTGTGTAGGTTTCAAATCTAGGCAGTTTTCTAACCTTGGCAAAATCATTGCTTTTTATAGGTGGTAAACTTATCAATACTATGGAAAACACTTCTCTACATCGATAGTCACAAGAAATAGCATGGTGAACTCTGCAATTTCCCTAAAAAATTCATGAGAGTAGGATCATGGAAAGTGCATGTTCGCTCCCTAGAGGAACCAATGAGTTTGTTCCATAACAAATAGAGGGTTGGAATGGAAGGGTTTTGATATTTTATTTTGACATCAATGCGTTGGTTTTCATGTTTGGAGGCAAGATGGATGTGTGGAGGTCTATATCAAGTAGCTTGGAGTCTGGACATAAGCCAAAGGTTGGCATTCATGTTTTCCGCTTAGAGAAAAGTTATTACACATTGTTGACACCAATGAGCAAGTTTTCTGGAGCTGCATCTTGCATTGTAGGTTATGAATGCTCTTGTACATGGTTGTGGGACTTGGTTGTTCATATTGTGACTTGACTGGTTGATAAGGGAGATTAGGAGTTTTTCTCCTATTACAAGATTTTTTTCCCATTATAGGGTTTCTTTAGGTTAAATTCATTGTCCCAATCATTGTCTCACAATTTTCAGATGTTGGTGATGATAAGTGAATGCAATTACATGCATGTTAGGTGGAGCTATGTTTGATAATGCTAACTCAATTAACTAAGTGGTGTTTGTGAGAAGCCAATTACGAGGTATATTTTTGTTGATCAGCTGTTTGGAAGTATTTCACACAGTTTACAGATTAGGTCCGATGACTAGTTCATCTATCATACCTCTTTCGTCTTCAATAATAGCCCATTCTCAATCTTTCCCATCAATGTCTCCCTTGGATCATTCTTGTTGCTTCTATTGCTCTATTGACAATGTCCATTGTTGTTCTTGCTCATTTGATATTTTCATCTTTGAAAGATGAATCATATGTACAATGATATGCATGGCTTTGTACTTGCTAGTAGGCCTCAAAGAACCATTAGGTTCACTACTTTGAGTAAATTCAAAAGGTTAGCTAGGGTTCCAAGCAAGCTAGGGCATGCCAAAGTGGGCTTGCTCAATATGTAGTATTGCAAACCTTTCTTGCAAATGAACTTCTCCAAATGGTTTTTTAACCAATTTTTTTGTTTGAAATTTTTCCTAAGGTGATTGTGATTTTTTTGAGTCAATCTAGATATGTTTTGATATTGATACGCATGTGACTAGGTTGATGCCAGAACATCTTGCTAATAAATGATTTCTTAAAATGTACTAACCCCTATAGGGTGCTATCTCAAATCCTAATATTTTATTTTGCAATAAACTCAATTCTACTCTTCTGATCTCCTAGTTCTCAGAATATGCAAGGTGAGAGCATATGATGTAAGAATGAGGACAAAGGAAAATAATTGAGAAGTGTTGGTGGCAAGAGAAGCAACTTACAATTTAAAACAATCATAGAATTGCTTGAGCCAACTTGGTTGATAGTGAGTGTAAATGAAGTTGCGTCAAGGCCAAAATTGGCAGATTAACTCACTCAATTCCAGTTAGTGCCATGCAAGGAAGAGAATGATAGAAAATAATATTGGATCCGATGGTACTACTATCCAAGGATCTAATACAATAAAAATATTCAGAAAAGAAAGAATTCGATGGCATCCGTTCTAGATTGTTACAATGAGGAAAGACTCATTTTCAATTATATTTGAATCAATTTCTAATACATTTTTTCAGTATTCTATAAATGAGATTTTCGTCAAATAGATGACCGGAAACTGAAAATCATAAAATAGTTACCTAGAAAGAAGTTGGAGATATGAACAAGTGTTGTAGCTTAATCAATCAATTGATAAACCACTATTATATCCAACCTAAACTATTGATCTATTAATTAATCCACCAGCTGATCTTTCACATAAAAAATCATAATTTCTTTTCCTTGCAAATGCATTATATGTATGTCTATATATATATATATATATAATGCATACGTGTACTGTAATGTCCCCTTTTCCGCTCTAGTTTGTCTTGGGGACTGTTGGCCAATTCCGAGACTCGTTGGTTAGTCAGAGGCAGAATTAGGGTTTCCTATTTTCTAGGAGGATGTTTCGGCATTTTTGGTGGCTTGCATGTTGGAATTTCACAATTCTGATTTTGGATTCCTTTTGGGTTTTCGGAGAGCTTCGCAATGGTGTGACATGCAACTGAATTTGAGGACTTTTCCGAACTTACTACTTTTAGTAAGTGGGGGCAAGAACAACTTATTTTTTCTAGGTTTTCAGAGAGCCTCGTGATGGTGTGACGTGCAAACGAATCCGAAGAATTTTTTGGACTTACTCTTTTTAGTAAGTTGTGACAGCTACTTAGAATGTGGTTAAAATGCATTTGGAATTTTGGACACACTTACTATTTTTAGTAAGTGCTATTTTTAGCAGGGTTTTAGTGGGTCAGTTTAGATGGCTATTTCTGGCAGGTCAGTTTGAGCAGTTGGTCTTCCAGCATTTTTGGAGCTATTTTGGCAAGTTTGAGCTTATGTTGGGCGACTTCATGGTTAAGGAAAAATATTTTATAAGTGAATTATTTATAAGGCATGATGGACGCCTTAAAAAGAAATAAGTTAATTTTATGAAATAATTCACTTTATTACCTTGGACGCCATAACACACTTTATTGATATTTTTATGAAGTATATTTGCTTCCTTGAGGGGGTCAATTTGTTGGAAAATGTTGTTCAAAGTTGGATTATAACTTAAGGCAATATGGACAATTTATTAAAGGGATTTATTAAGTTATATGAAAGTCATTTTCTCAATTATATGTTGGGCGCTCACATTATGTGTTATTTGCATTTTAATAAAGTGTCTTATCTAGGCAAAATGGGACGACTTGGTGAAAGGGATGAAATGAAATGCAAATTAAAGTGAATTTGAATGTCATTGTTTAGTCCCACATTGGAGGAAAAAGGAGGTTCGATTTGGGAGAAGGTTATAAATAAGTGCCTTGGCCTTCATTTGAGACTATCTTTGAGCAAATTTATAACGAAGTGTTGTCAAAATGCAGAGTGAAGCTTCGGGGAACGCTTACATCCTAGCCATTGCTTGATATCTTGCTTGCAATATGGCAACTAGTCAAGCCAGAGCTTGCTCTTCATTCAGAGGAGTGGATTGTAGATAATGTTGCAGATTTATGTATTGTTTTCTGATCTTTGGAAGTGCTTTAGAGTGTCCAAGTTGCTGTTTGTGTGGTGTGTTGAATAAGGTTTTTGTTCATAAGTCTCAGTGTGTTATTCTTCTCATTCTGGGTATTTCCTCTATCTCTCTGTTTGGTTTAGGCGATTCATTTTGTGAGTTTATAGAGCTTAATTTGGTGTCTTGGATTTTATTTCTGCAAATCGTCCCCTTAGCTGGTCGTACCATGTGGCTGACTGCTTTGGGATGCGTGTGTAATGTATTTGGGTCAGTTTGTTGTAGTTTGTTGTTCTAGGCTTGATCACCTACCTCCCAGGAGTCATATTCTTTTAGTCTTATGTCATTCGGTTAAGATTTGAGGGAGTTGTGAGTGTTTTAGTGGGATTTGGTGTTGCTGGTCTGTGTGATTTCCGCGTGCTGAGAGTTTATCAGATTTAGAGATTTCTGAGTTTGGAGTGTTTTCCTTGTGTGGAGAGTCCCTTGTACCTTGTGGAGCTGATTGAGCAATATGTGCAACTATGTTAAGTGATTTTCCTTTGTTGCAGACATGATAATTATTGTAATGTTGAATAGTAGTACTATCAGCAAGTTATATTTGGAATTGCTCTTCATTTCCCACTGAACAAGTGGAAGAGGCTGGCTTGCTGCCTATATCTTATTTTGTATTACTGTCCTCCTGCTGCGTAAGCGGTAGAGTTAATTTCATTCCCAGTCCTCCCACTGGATAAGCGGTTGAGTGATTGTTATTTTTCAGTTTCTTGGCTTGTCCTTAGCTAGTTTACCGCCAGGTGATTTCTTCAGTATTTCTGTCACCCACTGTATAAGTGGAAGGGGCTAGCTTGCTGCCCAAGCATTGTAATATTTCCAATTATTTGAAGCTAACGACCCCCTCAACACTGTATGCTCTGACCTTCCCATATTGGGTACTTGGTGATCAAAAAGTGGAAGGGTTACAATTCCAACATTATTGTATTTTGATTTCCTAACCTTAACGTGTTCTTGTTGTGTTGTAACTGGAAAAAAGTTGGAAAATTTTTTTGGGGACATTACATGTACATATTATATATATAAATGTACATACTATATACATATGTACATACTATATATATATATATATATATATATATATATGTATGTATGTATGTATGTATGTATGCATTATATATATATATATATATTTATATACATGTACATACTATATATCAGTGTTACAAGACTTGGACTTGGCTCAGACTCGGCAAGCTGATTTTTGACTCGACCTCAGACTTGGCGCCTGGACTCTGCAAAAACTCGGCCAAGACTCAGCAAATTGAAAAACCCAAGAAATTCAAAGATTTTAAGGATTTAAAACTTGTTTCATGCATCCGTTAATAATTAAACCTTAAAGACACAACAATCTCATCAAATAGAAGCCACTTTGAAGTTTGAACACATTCACAAGTTTACATTGATCACATAAGTATAAATGCAAATTTTAGGCTTTAGCTGAAGGAAATAAGTTAAACTAAATAACACATTAGAAATATAAATAGTGTCGAATGTCTACAAAATTCATGGAATATGAAATCCATGGCATCAAAAGTTCAAACCATATATCAAAATAAAATATAGAGCCTAGAAGTCTAATGCTCAGAGGAGCCAATATCAGTGACCACTCGACCCCGTAACCCTCCTAGGTGTGCGCCTAAGATAGGTCCTAGATGATTCAACAACCATGATATCTGCCTATGTCTCAGGCTCAGGCTCAGCCTCAATGACAACCACATCCTTATCCACATCATCCTCGAGGTCCTCCAATGGGTCTCCTCATGCTCTAGCCTCCTCCTCTGCCATCGCTATTGCCCTTGCCACTCGATCCACCTGATCAACCCATTCCAAGTCTTCATTGCTGAAGACAGGATCATCAACCTTAGTGTTCCACTTTGCCTATGGATCAACCTCCTTTAGCTCCTTTAAATGCGTGAATGCAAGCTACTAACTTGCACAAACAATCAAGAATCACTACCTCCTCTTCAATCAATCTACTGGTATTCTCTTCAATGCTTCAATATTTTTTCTCAAATGCCTCTTTTTCTCTCCTCCTTGTGTTTGCAAACAATAAAAATGAGCTTGTAGGGTAGGGAGGCAAATGTAATGACCTTTTGGTCAAGTGAAAACACTTAACTTTTTATTCTAATTGGGTGTAGAAAAGTCCAACCCTCGGGGCTCAGGGAGTCTGTTGAGTCTGACCAGACTCGTCTAGACTTGGCTAAGTTTGAGTCCATAGCCTTTTGGACTCTGCAGAGTTGACCCGACTCTAGACTCGCATATTATAGCAAATGGATAAAATTGCAAATATTTGATTCACTTCATATCCTTTTGATTCAACTTTGTTAGGCTGTTTATAAGTTTCAATGTAGATGATTGTGAACAAAACAAATTCGTTGGGCTGAAAATATTGTCTTCACTTCAATGCTTAAAATATATAGCATAAGATTCTTGTGCATAAGTTGAATATTTTTGTTTTGCTTCATTCAACTTCTCATTGAAGCATGCAATTTGTCTCCCTTCTTGACCTAGCACTACCCTAATTACTATCTGGCCTATATCACAATCCACTTGAAACACTTCATTAAAATCAAGCAAGGCGAAGTTAGGCTTTTTTAACCTTTTCTTTTCAAAAGCTCAAACCGTTTCTTAGATGTTGTTGTGACCATTTCACACATTGCCCCATCACAAATGGGGACCCCCTCTTTTGCTCTAGTTTTAGGGTTTTAGTTAGGTTAGGTAGTAGTTTGATCCTTTAGATGAGATGAGGTTAAGTGAGTTTGCTCCTCAACACCTTGCCTATGAGCGACATATAACGATTATTTCATTTGATCATCATCATCATCTGAGATGGAGACAGAAGAATCAAGCATAGGGATTACTATGAGATTGAAATCATTGATGCAATATGGAGACTTTGACTATGAAAGAAGGCTTCAAACAACGACTAAAGGACCCTTTGAGTTGGCAAGGTGAGTGATTTTTGCTCAAATTTGGGTAAGTCAAGTCACAGTCAATGACCCCCCAAATCCCCCGCCTAGCCTTAGCTCTCAGTTAGTGACCCCCAAAAAGTCCGAGCTTTTCCAGTCAGTGCCTTCAAAACCTGATCTCTTGCTTGCTCAGTCATTGACCCCTCCAAGGTCTGACCTGAGATGAAGATGATTTTGTTGAGAAAGATGAATGAAGAAGAGGCAATTGAGTAAGTGAAGTTAGCTATCTTTGAGCACAACCAATGCCCTAGTGAAAGTATGAACTTTCATAGTCAGTACCCTGTCAAAATCGTGACCTCACTTTGATGTCAGTTGGTGCTAGATGAAATCCCCCACCCGAAGATGGAAGAAAATATTGAAGTTAATGATCAAGAGAATGAAGAAAGAAGATCAATCCAAGGCATCCTGGCATGAAATGAAGATTAAGGAAGTTCAACAAGTTTGCATCTTAGTCGGTGATCCCCTGGAAGTCCGAACTCTTCCAGTCAGTGGGGTACAAAGAGTCTGAACTTTCCTTGTCCCCAGTTAATCATCTAGAAAAAGTCCGATCTGCCTTGGCATCTCAATCGATGACCCCTTGGAAACCCGATCTAGCTTAGTCAGTGCCCTAATGAAAGTCCGAACTTTTTCAAGTTTGCTTAATTTGGCGATAAAGATGACATTTAAAGCGCTTTTGCTTAAGATGAGGGCCTACCTAAGAAATACACGTTTTTATTCAAATTTGAAAGGGTAAAGCAAGTCGACTTTTGTCTTAAAACATCAAATTGCAAAACATTAAATAAAAGACCAACTTGGCCTAATTCATTTAAGAGTCACGCCCTTACATCTCTATAAAGGATGTGATTGTTGGTTTGATTTGATAAATCACCCATTCTATCCTTCATTTGTAGCTATTTGACATTGTTAAGTGGCAGCGTTTTTGATTCAAGGGAGGGAAAATTCATTCAACACTCAGTGCATCTTTCATTTGCCAAGTGAATTGCCATCCAAAGACAGCGAATTTGCCATCACAAGCAGTGACATTGTATCTATTAAGGATCAGCGAACTTAACTTTAGCGATCAAGGCCTTAGCACTAGCGAATTCATCATTGCAAATCAGCGATCAAAACAATAATATCAGCGATTCTTCATTAGCAATCTGTGAAAACATAAGCATTTGATATCAAGAGCGCATTGATACCAAGGCAATTTTGCCAAATTGGAGATCAATTCGAAGTCACCAGCTAGTTTAGGATTTTGTTTGCAGGTCTGAATTAGGTTTTACTTGACTATTTTCATTAAAATCAGATCCTAATTTGATGCTGCTACAGCTTCAGGTTCACTAATTTTATGTGGTTCTAATCATAGAGTGCCTTTTTTCATTACATTTTGATCATCTAGCATACTTAAAAGATGCAATTCATTTGATTAGATGATAATTTTTCAGATTTAGACAAGTCTAGGGTTTTACTTACGCCTAGGGTTGTTAGTAATTCATCAAAATTTCAGCGATCTTAAATACTCTTAAGGAGGAATTACTAACCTGGTGCATTTTAGATGTTATAAGCATTGAAATCATATCACCACCCTAACTTAGATGCTTCTTTAAGGTACAACATGGCAGCCCCAAAGGCAAGAGCGGTCTCAAGACAAACTCTTAGCAAGGAAGACTTAAGAGGAATGATGCCTTAAATCAAGATCACTTCATTTTGGAGTAATGTAGGAGACACTAATCTTAGACAATTTGACATGAAATTCCAAGGTCCCCTATACACAAGCAGGCCATTCGGATTCTCACAAAAGATGATCGAGAGCGGGATAGTGAATGCAATAGGTTTACTCCCGACCATCCAATGCAATGAATTGATAGTAGAATGCGCTAAACATTATGATGCTAATAGTAGAAAGGTGGTGGCACTTAATGGTAGAGTACTTGCCTACCTATCCGAGACAATCATTGGTGAAGCCTTCCACATTTAGGATCACAAAGGCATGGTCTACAAGAGCAAAGAAGGAACGCAAGCAGTGTATGAGGATGATCTTGACAGATTCCTGGGCATAATCAACAAGTATTGTGTATTGAAGACTAGACCCGACTTATCAAAGGTTCCCAGCTGGCTACATAGAGTTGATTTCAAGGAAGAGTTTGGTGACTTGATCACTCTACTCAACCGAGTTACAGGAAGCCCTCGAGCACATTAGTTTGAGAACTGGATGTTCTACTTCATAGAGACAATATCAACTGAAAGAGAGAAATTGGGGCTTCAGAAAATTGACTGGGCAAGAATCATAAGCAATAACATTGACATACAATTGAAGAGACTCCAGCACACTAAGACATTCTACATGACTTCAAATCTCATATTTTCACCTGCCAGAGCTCATGAGTACGTAGGATTAATGTATAAAGGTCCAGTCGGAATGGGAGCTAGAGAGATGAGAGCATACGAATCATACACACTATTACACTACCTCGGCAAATCACATTAGAGGAGGGTGAACGATGCTTTCACCATGCACTTAACAAGAATGTTGCAAGGCGACATACATCAAAGGTTATCCCTGCAAGAAAAAAGAGTTAGTAAAGAATTTTGGTGCTTGGTATATCCATTTCCCAAGCTCACCTACATTAGAATTCAAGGATGCTCTTGTCCACCCTACATGCTACCACGCTATCCTACCGACAAGATTGTATTGCTTGAGTTTGTAAGACAATTGACTACATATGACAAAGTGCAGAAGAACAAACACAAGATAGGAATTGCTTTTTGCATCTTAGTCAAGCAATCATTTGAAGTGTGCCCATCCCTACAAGCAGTAGAGAAAGCGGAAGAAGAATTGAGATCTCACTTCCTCATCCTATACTTATCCAGAGATATATTTGATCCTTATGGCTATATTAGAAGAGCTAATGGAAGAAAGAACAAACACAAGCTACAATTGGAGGATCATTTCATGAATGCCCAAGATGATTTCGAGATAAAGAGAAGAATGTGCTCAAGACTGTCAATTGCCATCGTCAGGACGTGCAAGGTCTTCGACATTCTAGATCAAGCACAAGATAGTGGAAGACGCCTTCAACCGATATATGAACAAGAGAAAGACAAGGAGGTGAAGGTCAATTGGATTGATGTAGAGGTCACCAATTTGAAGGACTTGATGAAGCCAGTCTTAGCATACACACAATGATGGGTAAACATCCAGATCTAGAAGTTGAAGAGCCAGAATACACAATTGACTTTCAAACTAATTGGAGAGGTAGAATCCTCCAATGAAGATACCGAAAGTGCAAGCTTAAGTGGAAGTGCCGCCCATTCAGCTCACTCCAGAGGATCAAAGAGAAAAGAGAGTCACAAGAAAGAGCCTTCAAACAAGAAGCATAAATCAGGTTCAAGCCATCCCTCCACCAGTATTTCTTCATACATGAAGTGGAGATGAATCAGGTAGCCATTCAAGAAAGTCAGCCACCCAGAGAGAGTATGGATCGTGGAGTAAATGAATCCATGGAGTCCATTGTCTAGAATAGAAGATATGAGAAGATAGATAAAGGTAAACAACCTCAAGACCAAAACAATTCAGTTTCACATGAGCAAGCTAATGGCAAGGCAGGCAAAGATGTGTATGTGGGTATTGAAAATGAAGATGAAGAAGTAACCTCTACATCACGAGAAGATCCACAACTCAATGAGGTACAAGTAGGAGAAGAGAAATCTGCTATCCCAGCATGGCTCAAGGAGAGACTAGCAAAGGAAGTCATAGTGATAGAAGAAGAACCTTTGGATGACTTGGACAACTTCCTAAATAAAACTCAAGAGACTATCAAATAGAAGAAAGCAACTAAGATGTCAAAGATGACAAGAGATAGTACATGATCTCAAGTGATACAGATTGCCACTCCAAGAGTAGACAAGCCAAAAGGTGAGATCACAACAGAAGAGTATGATTTAGAAACTATTGATTTAGGTCCTCCCACCACTGAACGGGCATTGGAAGACATGAATGATATAGTAAAGACTGTCCATGATATGTTGAAAATGGAAGTAGAAAAGAACAAGAAATTGGAAAGAGAAGTAAGTGCATTGAGAAGCTACTTGCAGCAGTTCAAGCAATCACTAAGGCAGCATGATCCTTCAGCTACACCACCACCATTGCTTCCTCCATACTTAGTCGACAATTTGGAAAAGAAGAGAACTTCATCTCACTTGATGGAGACTTTGAAGAAGGCGAATGCATTTGTGAAGGAATTAGTGAGGATATTTTATAATGTTGTAATTGTTCTCGAGAGAACGCAAATCCTCATGACAGCCTATGACACTTTGTGTTCATTCACCAGAGACTATATACCATGCTGAGATTGCAAGCAATGAAGAATCTACCTAAGCAAACTTTGGTGAACAGAGGAATGTTAGATGATGAACAATTGCCTGATTTCTAGCAGTGGTATAACTTACTTCGAATGAGGAAGGTCATTTTTGAAGATATCAACAGTGGATGCACCCAAGTAGATGAAGCAATAAATTTGATACATGACAAGATTGTTGAGGTTGTTGAGATGATACTTGAGAAGGAGATGAAGGAAGGAATCCACATAGATGCCAATCAGCTAGCTGAAAGAGTGAAGATCATATTCTTTGGAACAGACAAATCACCTTCTGAAAAACAGCTAGATGACATACATGCATTCATGGTACTTGCCAGTAAGACTAAAGATTATGGGCCAATATGGGAGAAAACCTTTGCCTCCGTCTTAGACGAAGTGAGCTTCTTGGAAGAACAGTTGAAGAACTTGTCTGCTGCTCCAATAACTGAGATTGAATTCATGACGTTTGGATTTGTTGAATTTGCAACAAAAGAAAAGGATAAGGGTAATAAGCTTCTAGAAGATAATTTGTTATGATCACATGTGGTGTCATTTTTCTTATTGGAGGATTTTTCCTTGATGTTTGTGTCAAATGGATGTCACATTCCCATTGGATGATATTTAATAATTTGCAATAAGATTAGGTTTTGATGTAACAAACCCTAATTAGGGTTTAGGTGGCAAATTCTTGGCCCTTGATTTTGATTTAATCTTGGCCTTTCATTGTATTTGGGAGCTTTATATAAGCTCCACTCATTTCATTTGTAAAGGATTGATTAGAAGAGTTTTGAAGAATTGTTGCTTAGATGCTACAAAATTAATAAAATCATTGAAGTGTTGGCGATTTATTGAGTTTTGGAGCATTTGCTTGTTTCTTCCTTCCTTTTATGGGAAAACTTAATATTTGAAAAGATAGAAAAATGAGAATAGAATTTGATTTTAAGTATTTTAGATGAATGAAAGATCCATGTGTATGATTGATAGTGAGGCTCCCATTGTTCATACTACTAGTACTCCATCGATGACGAAGTATCCTGCGTAGTCAATTGAACCAATTCTTAGCTAAAGCTTAACTTCAATTACTATTTCATCATTGATATGCTTCATCTTGAAGGTATCTATGCTTGTGGTAGTGATTTCAAAATCATCAAGCTACCCCTAGAAGATTGCATTAGCATTGTGGAGATGTTCATGGCATGTCAAAGCAAAGCTTAGTTGAGCTCACTTGAGATTGTCCATTGTCTTGCATTCCTAGCATTATCGTAGCATTCCTAAACCTTACCCCTTTTTCACTTTTTTTTTTTTATCAAAAATCATTAGTAGTAGGAAAGAACGATATTGTAACATCATTTGAACAATAGTGTAAGTCCCTTTGCAGGTACAACAAACACATCATAGTTCATACCATTGAAGCTATCCAACACGTCAAGACCTGACATTGTAAATCTTGGAGCGATCCTTTTTTCGTGTTCAGCATTTGAGAAGTCTTTGTTCAAGAGAGGATAGAGTATTCAATACTTTATTCTGCATTCGATTGTGCATAAAAACACCATCAACACTACCATCCATGTGAACAATCCCTTTTCAAATATTCAGTCAAAGGTGCACAAATTCCACTAAACTTCCTTGTTCAATGTATCCACACAAAGGTCAATCCTAACCATCAGTTTAGATGTCGCTTCCTGGATTAAACGGCTTTGACATTCTAGTAAATTTTTTAATGGCTGAAATATTGTAGAGCCAAGTTGATCCAACAGTGCTAATGCTTCCTTGCGAGTGAAAAGAATTGAATGCCTATTGAATGCACTGGAAGTTGGTGGTCAAGATTAATTCTTCACGGATATAAGAAATCTGAAGCTTACCTTGGCATTTAAAGGTATCAAAGGCCATTGATTTATATTGATCCAACGACTCATTTTGGAAACAAAAGGAGCCCAGGAATAATATGCTTCATCAAAGCTTAGAAAGTCACATTTTGTAGGATCTTTTGAATAATGATCCTCAAAGCAGGAGCAATTGGTCTATTACAGATGCTCTTTCTTTAGATACCTTTGTGAGTTGGATCCCTCATCTGACTTTTAAGTGAGAGGGGCCACGTATGAACTTATAGATTGCATTTCAGGGTCTTTTCAATTACATCCTCTAGTGAGTTTTGAGAGGGTTGATCTGGGAGAAACCTTTGCTACTTGTGGAATTCTTGTCCTCATGATGTGAGCTACTCCTGTTAATAATGTTAACTTTTTTCTCTTTATTCATATATAATTTGACAAACCAGTTTGGCCTTATATGCCAAGCTTGGGTCACACCAAAATTTTCACAGTGCCTTGTGGTTTTAAGTTCAAATTTCCTGCTTTATCCTTTTTCTTTTAAGGTTAAAAGTTTTTTTTGTATATTTCATATGTTACAAATACAATGGAAGTATTTTTATAACTGTGCTGGCTGGTTATCTAACGCAGAGTGGGATTATACAGATTGAAGCTGCAAAAAAGCGTGCAGAAAAAAATATTGATTCGATTCTTAGGGTGTCCAATGTTGAAGTTGCTGCAGAGTACATCTTAAGAGGGGACCGTTCAAAATCATTGCCTGTTATCATTAATTTTGAGAGTGAAGTCATTGGTTCTGCTGTTTTAGATATTCGGGTGTGTTCTTGATTCCATCCAGATATTTGAACAGAATTAATTCAGTATTTGTTTTTATCGTTAATATTGAAGTAAATATAAATTGTTAATAATACATTAATATTAATTGTTTTGTTTTCCTTCCATTTTCTTCTTGTCCAATAATATTATTTACTTTCAACTCATGACGTGTCACAATGTTTCTTAGAATCTATCCTTAATGGGTATGTTCTAGTTTTTCCTAACAATTTTTTGGTAATTTCATGAGTCAAGAAAATTTGAGATGCAATTATTTATCGTGATACTTTTTGCATCCTTTAGGTTATTTTGTTCATTTTTAGTTCCTAAAACTAAAACTAAAGATCAGTATTCTTCAAATTCAAGGTGCTATGAGAAACATCTAGATGAGTTTATCCGTTCTGGACATGTCCTGTTTTTCTACAAGACTTGTATAGAATGGGATTAATAACATTTCTTAATTTTAATGTAAAATTTTTTGGTAGTTTTTATTCCATACTCATTGAAGCCTTGAGGTGTATTTACATATTATAATTACTACAAATAGGGCATGTTTGTAGGCATATAACTGGTGTGTGGCTATTACTTGAGCTTAGTTTTTATCTGCTACTGACCTTTATCTCTTCGCTAGCCATACAAACATGCTTGGAAATATAATAATTTATGAGGAATTCAGTAGTAGAAGTTTTCTGATTTGGGGAATAGTCATAACATTTTGTGGGACTATGCAGGTAGGAAGAGAGATGTCATGTTTGTTATTTTCTAAGATTTTTATATGCTTCTTAAAAAGATTTATTCTTATGTAATGCATTTCATTCCACTGTTCTTTTCCAATCCTTTGGTGGATTTTTATATTAGTTTTCTGTCAGTTTGGGATTGGTCAAAAGATGTGAATATTCTTTTCTACCAGGCCAGAAACAACCTTATGAAGTCTTTCCTCCTCTCAAGTGGCAGTGATGACCATGCTCGTAGGATACAGTGAAATTTTTTCTTTTATGCTACATTGGCATCAGGATGCTGAGAAGGTGCTGTGGTTGTTTTCTTGCATCCAAGGCCTTGTGCTGATCTTACAGTGGCTGTCGCTTGCTATTGTTTGAGATTAAATATTTCTGATACTTGACTCATTTGTACTGAATACTACTTTGTTGAACCCTTAGCTGTCATAGGTTTTTTATACCATCAACAACACGTGGAAGTGGCTGATGTTTGTTCTTTTACATCCATGTAGTCTTCACATGAAATTTCAAATTACAATTTTTCTTTGCCAAACTTAGGTCTCTCATATGTAATCATACAACTGACTAATTAAATTTGGATTGTTGGGAGTAATATAGACAATTTTTCTTCCTCAAGCAAACTTGAGGATCTGGGTTTGCATGAATGTCTTCAAAAATTACATTTTTCTCTAAATATCATCAGTTTCGTTTGATTTGGAAAGGATTCTTTGATACCATATAAGGTTTTTGCTATTTGTTTTTTCAATTTAATGAAATCTTCAAGCAAAATAGTGCTTATTCATATGTAAATGCAGAAATTGCTTGAAGAATATTGGAATTGGTTAAGATCAAATAATGATCAACAAGAAGGGTGGTTTAAAGGGTTTTTTGAGGATCAATTTTCTAGTTTGGCAAGTGCTGATGAGTTCAGTGGAGGTCAAGAGAAAAGTATGGAGGAAATGCAAGCAAAAAGCACAGTAGTGTTGGAAGAATTCAATGTTAAAGCTGCAGCTATACTTTTTGAACAAGAAATACGTGAAGTGGTAAACCCTCCAGCCTTTTCTACACAGATTAAACAATCAATTGCTGGTTTATTAGCAGAATATAATATCTATTCTATTTCTTTTCTGTCAAGTGCATAGTTGGTGTGGCTGCATATATCTTTTTTTTCTTGTTGGGAAAAAATTTATCTTTCATCTTGTGTTCCTGGCACCTGCACCTCGTTTTGCCACTTGAACACATCAACAGTTAAACTAGAAAACTATTCTAAGAAAGTTTTCTATTATGGTTTTTGTCTCATTAACAAACTAAAAAGAATGATAATTTAGTCTCCAGATGAAATTGACATTTCTCGAATTATTATACATAGTAGTATGTGAACTTCAGAACCCATGTATCTAATACCCATCTTCATTCAAAGTGTTAGTTATCTTAATGTTAGGTTTTCGCCACAGGTTATCAAGTTCAGCTGATTCATGGAATCTTAAATAATGAAGAATTAATATTTTCCTGGTTCAATTGGAGAAGAATTGTTAGGTGCATTGTGTATTTTCTTAGCATTATATTTGACTTTTCATTTCCTTACTGTTCTTGATCTTGATAAGGATTCACATTTGTGATTTTTGCAGGTAATTGAAACATTTGGTGGATTAGGAGTGGCTGGGTTATCTGCTTCTGTATTAACTTCAGTCTTGCCCACTACACTGGAGGATCTCCTAGCTCTGACTCTCTGCTCTGCTGGCGGGTAAAATTTTTAGCACTTCCAATATCCTCTTTTGTGAAATTCTGTTTATTGGTCTATTACACTAATTCAATCTATACACACTTTTAGATTTCTCCAAGCACTACAACATACTAGTATTATAAAATTTGGTGTTCAAGTTCCCTATGACATACTAGATGCATATGGTGCAATAAACAGATTCATAAATTAACTCTTGATTTCTGGTTAGATGGTGTGTTTTAGTCTCTTTTCCAATGCATATAATGATACAACTACCTGCACATCAGGATATTTTGCATATAGAAATTAGATGGAATATGCATAAGTTGCTTGGGTGGGATCATGTTACAAATTACTTGAAACACTTATTTTATGATAGAACAGGTTTGTTGCCATACATATATTTGTTTTTCTGAAAAATGTGTTACATGGGATGCGTCCCCACCCCTCAAACCCCCGTCCCTGTGCCCTGAGTCATTTTGGGGATGGAGGGACATTAGGGGATGTCCCCCCGCTGTTCCCCCCAACCTGAGAAAATCCAGAAACATCCTGGAATGCACCCCTAAAATTAGGGACGGCAAGAAATGCATAGGGGATGCCTAGGTATCACCAAGGTTGCTGGGGATGTCTCAGACATCCCTCAACTGTCTCGGGGATAGCCAGGTGTCCCTTGAGGAAAATCAAATTTTTATGTTTTTAAAAGAAATTGTTCATAATATTAAAAAATGGCTATTAAATATATCATGACAGCATTATAAGCATTATAACAGTAGTATAACACTATGTTCTACTGATTTTTGAGGACGGGGACTGTAGGGGACGGCAGGACACGTTTCCGGTAAGAGGGTACTTTTGGGCCATTTTCAAGGGGATAGCTGTTAAAAAAATTAGAGGATTGTTAAAAATATAGAGAAATTTCAAATATGCATATCAAGTTACCACATATGCATTATGAACATCGTAATAAGAGGATTAAATGCTGATGACCAGCCCACAATGGTGCCAAATGACAAGTACCCAAAAAGCCCACAATAGTGCCAAATAACAAGTACCCAAAAAACAAACTATGAAATAACAATATTGATAAATTTGGATCATATTTTATATAGATAGCGAATTCTTAATTTTATTATAATAATATTGCAGGTTTTATTCTTTCACAGATTGCTGTACTGAAATGTCAATGATATGCTGGTTACACAGATCAAACTTGTGCTATGTATTATATGTTGTTTTCTTCAGTTAGCTTCTATCGACAGCATGGCATCGATATTTATATGCAATGGTGGTCCACAAAGGAGTCATGACTCGTGGAACCGACATGATTCCACAAGGAGTCGTGACTCCTATGTGGAGTCACATCGACAACTATTTGACTAATGCATTACATAAGATTATATCATCGGGTTCTCATAAAACATAATCAGTCAACCAAACCGATAATATACAAGTTGGTAGTTATAATAACTTTAATCATTCAATATGCAATTCGATAATAATACGCGATCATTTACAATAAATCGGTAATGTCAAAATGAAATGATATAATTAATGAATAATTAGATTATTCAATATTGATTATAATATTAATTATAATATTAACCGATCAACAAATAAATGATTATATATATATGTGATCAGAATAATAAGGATAGATTTACGGATAAATACAAGACAAATGTCTAAGGCTGTAAGGCCAATTAGACATTTGGTTCATCCGACCGATGCTATCTACTTTAACAAATATGATACCTTGATGGATGATGAGTATTTACTAGTACAGGTCTAGAAAGGCTCTGAGAACACACTGTAACAGTCTGACCAACAAGGAAAAATCCCATAAATTCCAAACAACTCTCACCCAACAAACCAACAATGAACTTACATCTGTAACAACAACTCAAACACACTCAAACTTAACCAAATCTCTCAGAAACAATTATACATTAGTCTAGTAGCTATTTTCATGCAGGTATAGGTCTGAAATGACACTGTTACAGCAGGTACAGCACCATTAAAATCATCATATCACTTCAATATTCACCAAAGTTCAATGCCAAAGCTTATAGAATGTCACCACCAGGCCAAGGCACTTTTAGGTAAGATGAATTGTGCTCAAATAGGAAGGCAGGCTGATTCCTAGCTCACACACCCTTCCAAATTGCATGGTCTGCCCATAAACTCTAAATCTCGCATGAAATCATGTCTCATGTCTGCGAAGGCTGAACAGCAATAATAAACACTCCCAAAAAACTCTGAAATCACATTTCAAAAGGTACGACCCAGAAACGTCCCTCGTCCCTTCAGGAAATGTCCCTTGTCATTGTTGCGAATGGGAAATGGATAGGGTATGCTGTAAAAACATTCCCACGTCCCTGTACTGTTCTTGGTCCATGTATGGGGGTACCAAGCCTGGGGACGCGTCCCCGTGGAACATAGGTATAACATGACAGCATTATAACAGCAGCAATAAAGATATCATGACAGCAGTGTTGGAATTTTTGTCATTGATGTCAAGGTTTATTTTGAAGTTTAATTGAGCTGCTTGTCTTCCTGTGTGCTCGAGCTGCTTGAGGTGCTTGGCTGCTTGTCTTCTGGTTTGAGTTCCTTACCTGCCTGCCTGGTCGAGCAGCTTGAGCTGCTTGCTTGGCTGTTTGAGGTGCTTGTGTGTCTGCATCAGCATCCTATGTGCCTACTTGTCACCTTTGTCAGCTGCTTAATCATATCTTATGCCATGTCAGAACTTCTTGCCAAGTCATATTGTTTGAAGTCAATATTCTTCCATGTCCTATGGTGGCTACAGGTGGTGAAGCTATTTTTAAACATTTTTTTAAGGCTATCTTCAGTGTTGTTTATTTTGAATTGAGTCGACTTTTGTGGGAAGCTTTATTTTTTAATGGTGAGTGTTGTCGGCTTAGAAAAACAAAAGGCCTTCAATAAAGCATAACGCATCACACAGAAATCGTGAGGAGCTTGCTAAACATAGGATCCCATTCTTTTTCTGTCAGGGACACCTGCATTGAATTTTTGAAGGTCTTGTATTGGCTTGGTGCTTTTGAGTGATTATGGATGCATTTTTTTTGGAAGTGGGGCAGAGGTTTCTCTTTATATGTTTGGGCAACTATTCAGTATATTAAAAAGGGCATCGATTATGATACGTATCGCATTCTTTTTAAAGAAAGGGCTGTAGTGAATGATGTCGTGGGAAGTGGTGTATTAGATCTTCTTCAAAATTATATTGTGGGTCAGCAAAAATAGCTAAAAGCTTTTATGAAGTTGTATGGTTTTGAATTTCTGATGGTCAGAGCTTGTAATGGAAGTGAAAAAGGTTATCACCGTTTGAGATTTGAAATTGGTGATTGAGCGATGTGCATAGAAGACGTTTTTGTTTTGACTGAATATCATGTTTTGTGGATACAAAAGGTGGTCCGTTATTTTTTACATGCGGGTGTGATACTTTAAAAAACACGGGTTACAGATTGATTATTGGGCTGCCGTGAAGACGAATTGACTTGGAACTAAAGCTCAAAGAAGTCTGTTTCTGCTTTGAGGATGTTGTGGAAGTAGATGGTATAGCTGCAACATCCTCAACATGAGCCTCAATAGGTGTCTCATCCATGGTGATAGGATCTTGTGTATGTGATGAACTTGCCCACAAGGGCTCACCAACCTTTCCTTCTACCTACTCATATGTTGACACATGCCTCTCTCTCCAAATTAGCTAATTCAGCATCAGTTAACAATGGATCCACATCAACATTGTTAGGCTCAACAGTCCAATTTGAATATGAATCAATGTCATCAAGGTCAAGTGTGTGATGTGTATCTTGCCCTTGTACTTCTTTTCATGCAACCGAAGGTTGTACCGCACATAGACAACGTCATTCAAGCAGTTTGAGTCAACCTATTGTGCCTCTTTGAGTTAGTGGCCTTAAAAACATTCCAATTGCATTCACAACTAGAAGCACTATGAGGCTGGGATAAAATGTGAACCACAAGCTTTTGAAGATCAGATGTTGTGGCACCGTAATCTTCCCTTTGCAAATCTACACGGATAACATTTATAACTTCGTAAGGATTTTGTTAAACTTCAAAGTTAAAATAAGAGTAAATTAAAATTGAACATATATATTATTTACCTAGTTGTGGAGTGGTTCTCCTAGGAATGCAAAAATTTAAAGTATGTCCCTTTTTCCCTCTTATAGCTCTATATCTCATCATGTATGAGGTTTCAAAGGTTCTTATCAAAAGCCATTCTCTCACTACATGTGTTGAGGTGAAAAATAATCTGTGCATTTGCTTCGAAAAAAGGGGAGGAAAAATCTTGGGGTTCAAATAGTAAGCAACAACATGAATATGTTGGTGGAGTTGTCCGTTCCTCTTACGATCAATAATGCGCCATAGGGGTTCATATTTGGTCTTATTCAGCCCATAGAAATGCTGAATTGCCTCTTTGGCTTTACCCATTGCCTCGTGTAGATATCCCATGGAGTTTTTGTAGTATTCCCACTTATTTTTTCTGTTTTTAAGCACAACAAATATTACAATGCACCCGTTAAAGTTAGGAAATATAATCGCAATGCTACTAAAAAAATGACCCTTCCACTTTCTGATCACCGAGAGCCCAATGTGGGAAGGTGAGAGCATACGGTGATAAGGGGTTCGTTAGCTCACTAATCTGCTGGAAATTACAATGCAAATACAATACTGGGCGGCAAGCCAGCCCCTTCCACTTTTCAGTGGGATGAAGAACAAGAACTTGACGGTAAACCAGCCAAGGTAACAAGAGTATAACAAAACCAAATCACTCTACCACTTATGCAGCAGGAGGACTTTTACATAAAACTATCACTCGACCGCATATTTCAGCAGGAGGACAATATCACTCAACCACTTGCTCAGTGGGAGGACAAAGCTGAATTACAAAACATACAAGCAGCTAAGCCATCCTCTTCCACTTGTTCAATGGGAAATGCAGCATAGAATGAATTGGTCAGTACTACTGAAGCAATTCTTACAAAGATAGAGATGTGAAAGAAGATAGAATGAAGTACATATTTCAAGAATTCAATAACACATTCTCACCATAAACACTACTTGCTGTTCTGAAATCAGATACAATGAAAACGCAGAACCAGCCATCCCAAAACCCACTAAAATGCTTGTAACTCTCTCAAAACTGAATGGAATCATGCCAAACCAAATGCAAATGAAGCATATGACATAAACAATCAAATCAATACCTTAAAATTGCGTCTGGAGAGCAGCAACTGCGATGCACACATCCCAAGACAATTCTAGAAATGACGTTTTGGCTGAATAGTTCGATTTGCAATTGTAAATTGGAGAGTTCTCCAAATGCCATGCCAATGTAGGAGAATTATTGTCTCTCCGATACGCTTCCAACAAGCCCTCACCCAAAATGATGCACTCAACACGCAGATAGCTACGAGCAAAAACCACTTCCAGCCAACACACACCAGCAACACCAAAAAAACCAGCAACACACAACTCTTCACCAACACACCCAAAACTCACCAAATAGCTCACAACTTCGAACCACAGCTAGGAGTGATGTCTCACACTCGAAACCGGAAGAAAAGATCTAGGAGGTATTCACCCTCGAAGAAGTATAGAGTCATTCCGACAGCATAACAATATATTTTCTCTAGATACCAAAATGAGAGCCCAAGTCACTTATTTATAACTTTTGCCAACCAAATTCAAATTCAAATGCACCCCAAATACGCCCAAACCAAATGCCATTCCATCTCATCCACATTTAGCATTGCATTTCATTTCATTTCCTTGCACAAGTTCGCCCAATTCACATTCACCCAAAATCGCCCTTTTTAATAAATATAAGTGTCATAAAATAAAGTGTAAAGTGGGTGCCCAACTATGACTTCCAAATAAAAAATATTACTAAGGCAATATACTTAGAAAATCGTCCCATTTGCCTTGAGTTATAATGTACTTATTAACACCATGACGACCCCCTTGAAGTCATGCAAATTTCGCCCAAATAGACTTAGGATAAAATTAATATTTTCTCCCTTCCTAAGTCGTCCATCCATAAAATAATCAAATATTAATACCTCATGCCTAAGGTATTAATATATTAAAATACCTTCTCAAATATTGATTATTGCCAAATTGAGTCGGAGACTGAAGTGCCGGTAATCACTAAGACTGAATTGAGTTGGGGCTCTGAACTAAATTGCCAAAAATAGTCATCTGAGCTGAGCTGCAGAATCCTTGCCAAGAATAGCACCAAAAAATGCTGGAAGACCAATTGCTCAAACTGACCTGCCGGAAATAGCCATCTGAACAGGGCAGCTGACATCCTGCTAAAAATAGAACTGCTAAAAATAGTACTTACTAAAAATAGCATACTGCTAAAAATAGTAAGTGTTTCCAAAGTGATTTTAACCACATTCTGAGCAGCCGTCGCACTTACTATAAATAGTAAGTCATGAAAAAGTCACCTGATGTAGATGCATGTCAAACCATCTTGAAGCTCTCTGAAAACTCAGAAGGAATCCAGAATTCAAACTGTCAAACTCCCACATATACCCCCTGAAAACACCAAAGAATCCTCCTAGAAAATAGGAAACCCTAATTCTCCTTTCCAAATAGCCTACGGGTCTCCGGAATAGGCCAATGGACCACTGAATGCACATCACTGAGAAGGGAACATTACAGTTTTGATGCCCATCCACCAATCATAGAACCCAAACCAACAGTTCTGGCACCTGAATATACAAATTTTACAAAATTAGCAAATTGTTACATCTCACATTGAGATTCCCAAGTTAAAATCAGTATGTCATGTGGTTACTGTTCTTGTTCAATTACACATTTCTGTATTATTTATGCAACTATACTACTATTTTATTTCCAGCAGCTTCAGAACACAAATTCCAGCACTATCTACATTGAAAAGTCCTTCAACCTGAAATTTAATTCAGCTAAGCTAGTTCTAACCTCCATAAATTTGCAGTAATGAAAGCAACTTGAAAATACCAATCAAAAGGATAGATGTGTGACTAGCTGTGGACATATTTGTATGTATCCAAGAAGCTGACTTCAATTGTTCTAATTTATTAAGAGAGAGTAATTAACTGAAAAAGATAGTTTTGATTAGTCTGAGTTGGTTTTTCAACTTCTCCAAATGGATATTTGTTGTCTCCCGAGTTGGCTTGATTTTTCCTTAAACCACAAGTCCCTGGACGGTCCAATTTGCTTCTGCACATTACATTGTAGTATTTCTAACACTTTACTTCATTCCTAGAAATTTAATCATTGTCCTCTTAGCATTTTATTTATTTCACCAGATCGTACTTTGATCACAGTGGTCTTCTCTAGAAAGAATGTAGCCAATATGCTACGAAGTAATCATCGGGTATATCACAGTAAGCACTTTCTGCAAGTACACGGTAATGCTTGTGAGCATCTGATGTGCACTCCTTAGCAATTGGAGATTTTCTGCCTTACATCACCAATGAAAATATATATTGCATGCTAACAGCAAGAACTCACATGTAATTGTCAAGTTATTGTTAGGTCTTTTGTTTTTCTCTGCTCTTTTTCTGACCTGGTATTACAGAACAGATTTCTTCCTACCACTCTCTTAAATACTAAAATATTTTATGTTAGCTTTTTCAAAATGGTGATGGTTGTTTGTGGGGATTTTCTTATATAGAGAAATCATTTTCATTTTCATTTACAGGTCAGCTCTTATTATATTACATTATACATTGTATATTAATTAGATACTTGTTTTTAGGAAAGCAATCATTATGAGGCTGTAACACCTTGTATTCTCCTATTTTCATATAAATTTTGTTTTACATTTAATTTATTTTTTCTTCAGTGAAATAAGATATTTCTGTGAATAGTTTCAGGATTATGTATATTCAGTTTGCAAGTATAATAAGTATGACAAATTCAACTACCATTTCTAATATATGCAACAGAATTTGAAATCTAGCAGTGTGGTTTAACTATTTGATTACCAACATTTTCTTACAGTGAAATGCCCCTAAGATTCTTTATGGAAAATGATATTTTCACCCTTTCTGGTTTTAGTTCAACATTGAACTCTTGAGGTTGTTATTTTACCCCATAAAGATAATTTCAACCTTAATTAGTCTGCTGTGTCTCTATATGTGTGTTACAGTTTATATGGTGTATGGAAATTGCCCCAGCGCCGAATTGAGGTAAAGGGAAAAGTTCAACGAGTAGCAGATTCATTTGCAACTCATCTGGAAACAGCAATGAAAGAAGATCTGGAGAAGGCTATGAATGATGCACAATCTAGGGTAGATTTAATCACCAAGCCATATCGTGATGCTGCACAGTCTAAAGTCAACTGCTTAGATGATTTCCTAATGGAGATAAAAGATTTGGAGGAAAAAATGCAAATTTTACAATTCAAAGTTCAAAATCTTGGGGCATCATGACTTAATTATGTATCAATCTAAGGGAATTTGCTGGAGCCTGAAATGTACCTTCTATCATGTAACATATTTTTTGTAGGCTTCTATACTGTGACATGCCAATTTTGATATTTATACTTACTGTAACATATCCTGGATGCATAATATCTTCACGTCTACTTGTGGTTTCAATCTGCCACAGTTCATGAAAGAAGCTTGTTTCATGCTAGTCTTACTCTGCTTGGAGTAGATCAAGATTTTCATTTTATTAATTTATAATTTCCTTAGTTTTCCAAGTTACTGACATTGATATTACACTTGAAATGCCATTATGTTTGCTAAAATTGAACTATATAGTTTTGTCACAAAGCTGGGATTTAGTAAGCTCTTATGATTGTAATTATTCTTGATCTGAAACCTTGTGAGCTAATTTATTGTTCTTAAAGAAGTAAGATAAAATACTCAATCCTACCATTGATGTTAAAGTCTATCCTGTTTTCTGCATGAAGTACAATTTATCTTTAACTCAAGTGGGTTCGCTCGGACATTGCTGTGTTTGAATAACATAATATATTTCTCAGGAGATCTTGGTCCTCTATCAGTCATTTCTACGTTGACCGGTCTGGTATTAGGTGTGGCCATATTACAAGCATATGTCATTACAATCTCAATTTGTATTGACCCAAATGACGCTATAAAACTTTGTCAACTCCAATTCAGTATAGTAATGGGCCTCAAGATCCCTTCCTTCTATAATCAAAAATTGCATGGGGAGCTATATTCCCCCCACCCCGCCACCACCTGGTTAGCCACAAACTACAATTCCAGGGAACTACCATGTGTGGGTTGTACAACCTGCTTGGGGTGGGTGAGAGGCTTTAGATTAGGTTGGGTGGGAATTGCAGTTTTCTCCCCACCCATCAACTATATGATTCCTTCCCAACATGTGCTTTAACCCCCAATCCATCCCCACACACAGTTCGCCTAAGGGTGGGAACAGATAGTTGACGACAAGTTTCCCAACTGGTCGAAGGATAATGGCCTCCCATCTGGTACAAAACCTAATGGAAATAAATATCTAGTTCGCAAAGAAGCTGAAACCATCCGTCTTCACTATCTGGTGTGGTGAATTATTTTGAGAAATCGTTTGTCATCATTATTGTGAAGATGACTAACAAAAAATCTTGCAAACCTTAATTGTTGGCCATGATCACTAGAGTAATACAAAACACAAGTACAATAAAAATATTGCATACCTTAATTTGTTAATGTATACAAAAGAAAAAAAAAACGTGCCTAAACTAGTCAATCCATGAGAGGCTTAATTTAGACCTATATGTGGTTTAAGTACTATAATATTCCCCTTAATTTTTTTTTATTTTTTCAGTAAGTTTACAATGCAAACACAATAACCCGTTAAGGTTACATAAATAAGCCAAAACAACTGAAAGGGAACCCTTCCACCTTTTGTTCACCGAGAGCCCAATTTGTGAGGGTGAGAGAATACAGTGTTTCGGGGATCGTTAGCACCTTAAACTAAACTGAAATTACAATGCACGAGCGGCAAGTCAGCCCCTTCTGCGTATCCAGTAGGATAGAAACTAAACTACTTGGCGGTAAGCCAGCCAAGAAGAAACACTAACACACAAACAAATCAACTCAACCACAATATTTCAGCGAGAGGACGTAATACAACAAAATCAACTCAACCGCAGTATTCCTGCGAGAGGACTTATTACAACCAATCAACTCTACCGCAGTATTTCAGCGGGAAGACATACATTATTTCCTGATTACAAACATAGAAGGCGGCTAAGCCATCCTCTTCCACTTTGCACAGTGGAAATTACAAATAAGAAGCAACAAGAATGATTGATCGGTACTATTGAAACAATCTTACAAAATAGAGATATGAGGTAAGATAAGAGTTTAATGTTGATCTCAAGCAGTTCACTATCAAAATCACACTACACTTAAACACTATTGTTGTTCTAATTCTGCAAGCTAGAAAACACACCGTCCAACACTGTCGGAAACAAAAAAACACTCGCAACTCACTCAAAACTAATTGGAATCATACCAAATCAAATGCAAATGAAATAGATGACATAGGCTATCAATCCCAAACCTCTAACCAATGACTTTGAAGCTTCAAATGTGATGCACGCAAACTGAGGCACCTCCCAAACGGTACGACCTATTGTAGATTTCGATTTGCAACTAAAAATCAAAATCACCACGTCCCAATTTGCAAATTGGTGAGTTATATCGCCTAGGGAGTACAGCTGGATAGAGCCAATACCCAAAATGTTATGATCAACAGGTAGGGAGGTATGAGTGAAATATTGCTTCAGCCACCACGTCTAGCAACACCAAAAATCACAGCAGCAAACAAGACTCTCTAAAATCACACTGAAACTGAATCAAACTCTTCAAAAACATCACCCAAATTCAACAATCCAGCTAGGTACTATATCTCAAGTAGGAAATTGAAGCAACTAGGAAGCTATTCCAACTTCGAAGTTCAATCACTAACCATTCCGATAGCATAACGGTGTAAACTCTTCATATAACCAAATGAGAGGCCAAACACCTGTATTTATAGATTTTTCCCTCTGAAATTCAAATGCAAATGGCACCCAAATTCGTTTGAAACTCATTTCATTTCATTTTCATGTCCCCTCAAGTCATGGCTCCCAGTTTACCTAGTCTTCCTAGGCAAAAGTTCGAACTTTTCCTAGGTGAACACTTGAAACATAAAAGAAAATGCAAACATGAAAGTGTTATATTATTCTCAACGCCATCTGACTTAGGAAATAATAATATCAACAACAAATATATATCTTTTTCCCTAAGTCACCATACTAAAATTAATCAGTAATAAAATAATTAAATATTAAACCTTAGGATAAGAAATAATATTTAATTAAATATCTTATAACTCCAATATTGATTATCATCAAAATCAAGGATGAAACTGAACAATGAGAACCATTGAACTGAACTGGATCAGAGTCCTGTCCAAGATTGCCAAAAATATCAATGTTCAAACTGCCACTTACTGAAAATAGTAAGTCATGAAATAGTGCTCCAAAGAACATGATCTTCGCACCCAGAGAAAGAGCTTGGAAAGCTCGGTAAAACTGTACCATCCAGTCAGCCAAACCCTAACTAAAAATAGTAAGTTCACACTTCACCGTATAATGAAATGCATGTTATGCCACCTTAAAGTTCATGAAAAACCCAGAAGGAAACCATAAATAGAACAGGAGAATTCCCTTCTGACAAATCCTAAAAAGCTCGTGCAAAACTCCACAAAAGTAGGAAACCCTAATATTCCTTTCCAAATAGCCTATAGGTCTCCGGAATAGGCTACTAGATCAGTGAATGAACATCACTAAGAAGGGTACATTACAATCCGCCTTTCCCAAAATTGCTTGCCATCAAGCAATCGGAAGCCAGGATGCTATAAAATCTCCTCATTCTCCCATGTAGCATCCTCAACTGGTAGGTCTTTCCACTTAACCAAATACTCTCTGATAGTCCTTCTCCTCAAAAACCATTCTCTGACTTCAAGGATTGCTTCAGGAACTAGCACCAATTCTCCCTCTTCATCCAAAGGAGGCAAATCAGAAGAAACTATCACATTGTGCCCAAGTGCCTTTTTGAGGCGTGACACATGGTAGACATTATGTACTCGGCTACTCGCTGGTAGCTCCAACTCATAAGCCACAACTCCCACTCTCCCGATGACCTTGAATGGTCCATAAAAATGTGGGTTAAGCTTTTTCGCTCCACTTTTCTTAAGAGTAGACTGTCTGAAGGGTTGTAGTCTCAAGTAGACCATATCACCAACCTCAAATGAACGTTCAATACGTTGCTGATCAGCGTACAAATTCTGTTGATTCTATGCAATCTAGAGGTTATCCTTCAATTCCTTCATAATATCTAGACACTGTTGAACCATATCCCTAGCTTGGGGTGCTCTACTATCTCCAAACACCAAGTCGGCAAAGCTAGGGGCTTCATAACCGTAGAGTGTCATGAAAGGAGACATTCGGATGGACATGTGATAAGTGAAATTATAGTAGTATTCACCAAGATGTAGCCATCTTACCCATGCCTTTTGCTGCTCTGAAACATAGTTTCTCAAGTAGCCTTCCAACCACTTATTTACTATCTCCATTTATCCATCTGTTTGAGGATGGTAACTCGTGCTTGGGGTAAGCACAGTACCACACAATCTGAAAATCTCCTGCCAAAAAGAGCTTAGGAACTTGTTGTCCCTATCACTCACAATGTTTTTAGGTAGCCCATGTAGCCTAAACACCTCATGAAAGAACAAATTAGTAACCTGACCTGTTGTAAATGAGCCGGTGATAGTGAAAAAATGAGCAAATTTTGTTAATATTTCTACCACTACATAGATGCAATCCTTCCTAGTAGCTCTAGGCAACCCAGTGATGAAATCCATAGAGATACTTTCCCATTTTTGACTGGGAATAGGTAATGGTTGTAACAAATTGGTGGGTGTAGTGTGCTCATCCTTGTTCTTTTGACAAGTATGGCATTCCCTGATGTACTTCAAGACATCATTTTTTAATCCTTTCCAAGAGAATCTCTCTCGGATTTGCCTGTATGACTTGAAAAACCCTTGATGACCAGCAAGGGGTATGTCATGAAAAGTTTGTAATACCTTCTCCTTCAACTTAGATTTAGGTGGAAGAAAGATTCTACCCTTATACATTATCAAACCATCCACCAAACTATACTTTTCATCATGAAAAGTCCCCTCAATAAGGCTGGTTGCAAACCGATTTTTGGCATAATCAGCAAGCAACAAATCTCTCCAATCAACAGTGAGCTCACATATAGAGCTCAGATGTGGTCTCCTTGAAAGTGCATCGACCACTATGTTGTTTTTTCCTTTGACATACTCAATGTCAAAGTCGTAAGCCTGAAGATTATTAACCCACTTCTGTTGTCTTTCATTCAAATCTTTCTGGTGCATGAAGTGTCTAAGATTGTTATGATTAGTCTTAAGAACAAACTTACTCCCCATGAGATACTGCCCGAACTTCGCAAGAGCATGCATTATGACAAGCATCTCTTTATCATAAATTGAATACAATCTTTCAGGTCCTCTCAACTTCCTACTTTCAAAGACAATAGGATGCTTGTCTTGCATTAGGACCGCACCAGCACCTTTTCCTGATGCATCACACTGTAGTTCGAAGGGCTTGGTGAAATCTGGTAAGGCCAAAACAGGGCATGAACTCATAAGCTCCTTGAACCGATCAAACACTGTTTGCGCCTTATTTGACCACTCAACAGCTCCTTTCTTAGTGAGATCTGTGAGGGGGGTAGCCAACTGAGAATATCCCTTCACAAACCTTTTGTAAAAACCACATAGACCCAAAAATCCCTTCAAGTGTGTTATGTTCTCAGGTGGTGGCCAATCAAGATAGCTCTAATCTTTTCAGGGTCCACCTTCACACCTTCCACACTGATAATGTGACCAAGATAGAGCATCTCTCTCATTCCAAATTCACATTTGGACTCCTTAGCAAATAGGGATTTAGACTCTAATATATTGAGCACTGCATCTAAGTGCTCCTTCCAAGACTTGCTGAAAACAAGGATATCATCAAAAAATATGAGCACAAACTTTCTCAACTGCTTCTTGAAGATCTTGTTTACGCAAGACTGGAATGTGGCCGGAGTGTTAGTCAAGCCAAAAGGCATGACTAGAAATTCAAAATGCCCAAAGTGGTATCTGAAAGTAGTCTTCTCAATATCAGATGCCCTCATTCTGATCTCATGATAGCCCGATCTAAGGTCAATCTTCGAGAAGTACACGACACCATGTAGCTCATCAATGAGTTCATCAATCCTCGGAATAGGGTATCGATTCTTGATGGTTTTCTAATTCAATGCACAGTTTTCCACGCACATACGCATGGTGTCATCCTTCTTTTTCACCAATACAACAGTCGAAGCAAAAGGGCTCTTCCTTGGCCTAATGTAGCCCATGTCCAGCAGCTCTTTAATGGTTTTCTCAATCTCGTCCTTCTGCTTCTTTGGGTATCGATAAGTGTTGATGTGTATTTTGTACACTATCAAACACAGAATAAAATACCTAAAGGTACCTTATCCTCTCTTGAGTAAAGCCTCTGATTGTTGAAGATATCGCGAAAAAGGATCAATCAGGATGACTTCAAGGTTCTTGTATGTAGGGTCTCTACGTGTGGATAAGCTCTTTGTGGTATGATGTGATTTGCTGGAATCACAAGGGGACTTACATTTGATGATTGAACTTCTGATCTGCTTTGCTGGAACACAGGCTCTTACTAACTTAGATTTGAAAAAATGGAAAAAGGATGAGGGCGAAGAGAGGATCTAATCCTAATACTAAGAATGTAGGAGCAATGATTGATCTTTGATGAAACTCTAACTAGGTCTTGTTTTGACATCGTAGGACCATCTCCACAAGGCTAGTGCGATCTTCGAAGGGAAGCTTTATGATGTTCAAATCATCACTGCAGGCATAAACACCATCAGGTTGATGCATATCAATGAAGAAGCGACAATTGAAGTTAAGCTTAAGCTGAATGATTCCAGTTGACTACGCAAGGCAAGTCTGCAATCAACAAACTGCTAGTAGTATGGATGTACGAATTCCACCATCAATCAAGCACATTTCTTCCACTCATCTAATAACATGAAATCAAATACGAGAAGTATAAAGACCATGCAAATTGTCGAATCGACCTATAAATTTCACCATTTCTTCAATGAAGTTACAAGTCTTTTACAACAACCTCTTGGCAACAATCTTTGCCTTCTCTCTCTACTCTACTCTAATTGCTATTCTAATCACCTTCTAACTACTCTCTATTCACTAACTAACTCTAACTCTCTCTCTAATTAGCCTTTACAAATGAAATGCCAGGGCTTATATAGTGCCCTCAATACAATTCAATGGCTTAGATCCATTCGAGATCAATGGCCAAGATTCAACAATAAAAACCCTAATTAGGGTTTGTTACAACCATTACATAACATTTAATGCTTAACCAATGATAAAATTGCATTGCTTGGACACGTGTCCTCTCTAGAAAATTCGACCAATGGATAGCCGGGGTAGGTACACCGGAGTTTGTGCCACCTTCCATGAGTTAGGTACATCGAATCTGGACATGCTGAGGTGGACCACATTGACTGGATGAGCGATGACTAGGATGCCACCTCATTTGACACTTGGAACTTGGTAGATATTCAACTTGATGTTGTTGAGAAGCTAGCTTTAATTAATTCATCTGGAACTATTGGCTTCCTCAACGAACCCTTTGCTTTGACTTCTTGTGTCCTTGATTTGCAGGATGATGATGTACCTCGCCTTGGAACGCTGGATTGAGGAAGTCGCCCTTGATGACGTTAGTCCAAAGAAGGCCGTCCTTGTCGATGCTAGGCTGGATCGAAGAAGGTCGTCCTGGTCCTTGCTTGATCATCCTTGATGAGATCTCCATTTGATGCCTACACAACATTTCAAGATTAGTAACATGATTTTGCGATGAAATAACTAGATTAGAGATTAAATTTAGGAAACTTCATGATAAGTCCTTGAGTTATCATTTCCTAAAAAACGATTGAGCTATTACAATTCAAAATTCAAAATTTGAAGGCTATGACGATCAACAATCAAAATCAAAACAATAAATCCATATCGCCATACCTCACTTGAGAGCTAACTCTAGAATGCAAAACAAGGAATTTGCCTAGGCAAAATTAATGTTTGAAGCCTTTTCCACGTGATCTTCAAGCGAACGTCCTTCCTATCAACTTCGTCACCCTTGGGGTCTTTGATGTGATCTTCAATATTTTTGGCAAGTTCGCCTTAACTCTAACTTCAAGCTCGCACTCCCTTTGCTAAACTCGCACTTCTCCTTTATGAAATTCACTCCTTGTAAATACAAATCGCACCTCTCTTTGTCTTCTCCAAATTGCATATGAATGAAGGTGAAATGATGATTTGAAAATGAAATTATCACCTTCCCTTTATAGGCGCTTACCCCATGCATTACCTTAGGCCGACTTTTGCAAAATGAGGTAATTAAAAGCAATTTTTAAAATAAAACCAAAGGCCGACTTTGTTAAAATATTGGAAATAAAACCCAAGCGCACTTCCCCCCCTTTTTATTAAAATCAATAATTAATTAAAATGCCTTCATTATTAATTTTTTCGATTTTTTAAAAGGCAAAATTAATTAATTAAATGCCTTGCGCAATTTTTAAATGCTAATTTTAATTAGATATTTCAAATTTCATCGATTTTTAGCATTTAACATAATTCAAAAATTCATTGGCACCAAAACATGAGAGAGGCAAGGGTACAAACCATATCGCTCTGGTCCTTGACTGAGGGACAGGAGCGAATTACCATTTTGATCTTGATTCTTGTGCCTTTGACGTTTGAAACCATCATCTCCATCCTTACGTTGAAACTGGCATTTTCGCTAAGAACCTCGAGCTTGATTGATTCAATGTTGTAGATGGATGCCTCTTAAGACCATTATCACCCTGGTCCCTTGGTGAGGGACAGAAGCGAACTTGCTTTTTCTTCCTTGGTCTTTCGCCTCTTTAATCACCAATTTATATCACAAGGCAAGTAATGACTTTGTTCTTTCATTCCATGCATACTTACTTGTCTTTTACAAGGCAAATTTGATATTTGAATGTTCATCGCCCTGGTCCCTTGGTGAGGGACAGGAGCGAACTTTGAATCCTAGCTCAAATTTGTCATTTTTTAACCTCAACTCCTTGTTCATCACCTTTCTAATGACGTTTTCAATCTTGTGTAACTTTGATTTGATGTGATCCTTTAGAAAGAATGATTGATTTTATGAATATCGCCCTGGTCCTTGACTGAAGGACAGGAGCGAACTTTCCTCTTTGCTCAAGTTGGTCACCTTTTGACGTTTGGTTCCTTGCTTATCATCTTCTCAAAGGCATTTTTGACCTTGTGCAACCTCGCCTTGACGTAGTTTTTGAAAGAAATGACCAGTCTAATGAATATCGCCCTGGTCCTTGACTGAAGGACAGGAGCGAACCTTGGTTTATGGTGCAAATCTTCCATCATATTGATATCAAATTGTCTTCAAGGCGTAGAATGATGTCCTTTATTCCTTCTTGAACATTTGAAACGAACGTGGCCTTCAAAGTTTAAGCATATTTGACTATTTCGCTCTGGTCCCTTGGAGAGGGACAGGAGCGAACTTCATTTTCTAGGTTCAATCACACTTTGCCCATGTTTAGAATTATCTCCAATAGACTTGTTGTGCCCCCTTTCACTCATCCTTGACATGTAATTTGCTTCATCTTGGCGAGAGATTTGTCTAAGGAAGAAATCGCTCTGGTCCCTGGGAGAGGGACAGGAGCGCCTAGGACAATATGGGCTTCACTTGGCGTTTTTGCAATCTTCAAATTATCTTCAACGGATTCGTTATGCCGCTTTTGCTTGCCCCAAACTTAAAAAACTCAATTCACTTCGCCAAAACTTGTCTTATAAGGAAAATCGCTCTGGTCCCTGAGAGAGGGACGGGAGCTATCACTTAAATTCGCCTTGGTCCCTGGCAGAGGGAGAGGAGCGATTTTGCTTCTAGGGTCAATTTTCCTCATGATTGCGCTTTCAAGTTATATTCAACTGATAAAATGTATCTCCTTTGATCTTCTCAATTCGCGAAATCGTTCAAATCTTTCAAGGACAAGGCAATTTTGAATTTCAAGCTCCGGTCCTTCAGTGAGGGACAGGAGCGAATTTTGCTCTCCAGGCCCAAATGCTTCACTTTTCACCACGAAATGTCTTTGCTAGGGAAGATATCATCCTGCTTCATGCTATGAATAAAAGTTAATGTCCAAACAAAGTCTAAAAATGTGCATATGAATAAAATCGCTCTGGTCCCTCAGCGAGGGATAGGAGCGAATTTGACCTTGTAGGCAAAAACTTCATCACTTCATTGTTTTTGATCAAGTCTGGATGCTCTACCATGCTCATTTCGTCCTTCACCATGCCTTTGATGTCTCAATTCGTCCAAACAAGGTCAGGAATGGCTCAAATAAGTATTATCGCTCTGGACCCTTGGTGAGGGACAGGAGCGCTTCGCCTTGGTCCTCCTGGGAGGGACAGGAGCGAAATTCGCTCTGGATCCTCAGTGAAGGACAGGAGCGAAATTTGACTTTTCGAACTCTCTATCAGGCCAATTTTAATGGAATATAACATTTAAGTATAAGTGACATTTCCTTCTATCTTTCTTCTTTCTTATACTTTAAGTTATATTCCATATATACTTTCAGGATGTTTGAGAGTGGTTTCGGACCTCCAGGAGTTATACTCCAAAATCTAGCTTTTTGAGGTTTTTCAGTTTCCAGACTTAGTCAAATTTCAGGATCAGGACATTCCAGACTTAGCCAAATTTTCAGGACATTCCAGACTTAGCCAAATTTTCAGGACATTCCAGACTTAGCCAAATTTCAGGATCAGGACATCACTCCAGCTGGACTTGCTTATCCATGTGATCACCTGGGCGACACTCAAAATGCAAAGGCTAACTAACAAAACCCTAAAAGACCCAAAGAGCAAACCCTAAAAAGCAAAAAAAAGCAAGGGTCCCCATTTGCAATGGGGCGATGTGTGAAATGGTCACAACAATAAGGAGTAGTCATAATAGGCTTAGTGCCTTCTTCCAACTCAATGATGTGTTCCGTACCACGCTCGGGCAATCTACCAGGAGTGGATTCTCAAACACCTTACTCCTTTTTTTAAGCAAAGCTTGGATGTCATCAAGATAACTTCTCTTCTCTTCAAGTGAATTAGATGGCATGACCATACACTCAGGAGATCGACCAAGAGGTGGTTTCCCCAAGACCTTACTCTTATCAGTGATCAATGCTTGAATGTCTGCAGAGTAGTTGCCCTTGTCTTCTAATGGATTTGGTGGCATTATCAAAATTTCCGTTGCCCACTCCACTTGGTTATGGCGGATCAACCTCTCCATCCTCTTCAATGGAACAACTCTAAGACCACTATTTGACATTCCTCTCAATACCACCTTCCCATTAGACATGAATTTCAGCTCCATGGTTTGCAGATTTAAAGTGATCTCACCAAGAGATCTTAGCCACTAGACCCCAAGGACTGCATCATCAGTCCCTCCAATGCTAACCACAAAGAAGTCATCTCTAACTTTTAGATTTCCCAACTTCAGAGACACATTGGAAATCATTTGGTTGCATGATATGGTGGAGCCATCAGCTACCATGACTTTGAAGCCTTCTACTTCCTCAGCCACTAGCCCCCTCTTCGCAACAATTCTCTCATCAATGAAATTGTGAGTCACTCTTGTGTCAATGAGAGCAATGACACGATGTTCTCCTATCACTCCCCGAACTCTAAAAGACTCATTCTTGTGAATGCTCGAGAGTTGAGCAACCACTCCTCTATCTTCTAGTTCACTTTCAGGCCCTTTTGGAGCCGCTTCATACTCGTTGTCCTCAATTTCAGTCCGCTGTTATGAAATTTCGGAATTTGATCAATCAGCTAAATATGACTCCATTTGGTGTGAATTGCTCTTCCCATGACATTTATGTCCTGGGGCCCAAGGTTCTTTGCAAGAGTAGCAAAGATTCTTCCTCTAGAGCTCTTGACGAAGCTCATCATCCATCCAAGAAGGGAACTTCTTGGTCTAGTTTGAAAAGTTCTTCTTATCCTTCCGAAAAGGAAAAGGCTTGGACTGAAATTTACTCCTTGGGGTAGCCAACTCCATACTCCTAGATTTTTTTATGGCCTCCACCAAGTTAGGCGGATCGAAAGCTTTAACCCATCATTTCAAAGGCTCTTCAAGACCTATGAAAAGAACAACCAACCTCTTCTCTGAGATGCTACTAACCATAACTGAAAGGTTTTGGAACTCAGTTATGTAATTGTCCAAGGAGCCTTGTTGTTTGAGTTGAGAAATCTCTCTAAACTTCGTCTTCGGATCCTTAGAATCAAACCTTTCAATTAGCTTGTTGGTGAATTCCGCATAGGTGGTTATCAAGCTATAACCAAGGGTGACCAACCCATGGTACCACCATTCGTGAGCAACTCCATCCAAGTGTAGGGTGGCGAACTTGATGGCTTCTTCTTCAGGCATAGGCCTCAAGGACAAAAAAAGTCCAACTTCTGCACCCACACTCTAGTTGTGCTCTTACTACTTCCATCAAAATGTGCTAGAGTGACCTTCCCAAGAGCTTGTTGATAATCTCTTGGAGTGGAGTATCGATTATCATATCTACCTTCCCTCTTCTTCTGATTCATGTATTGGTCAAGAGACAAGACATTTCGGATCTCTTGGGGAAGTGATTCATACTCCACAAAACTAGCCTGGATCTCATCAGCCATGGGGGCTTCAACTTTAGGATCCGGTGTTTCCCTTGGAAGGAAAATTGGCTGCAATGGCCTTGTCACCGATCCAACAGGCATTCCACTACTGTTGCTACCATTGTTGCTGCCATTCCCATTACCACCAGAGTTGTTGGAAGTGCTGAAATTATTTCCACTCATATTCTGATTCTGATTCTGATCTTGACTATGTCCTCCAACACTCTATCTAAAGGTGGTTATCATTTTGGACATCATGTCCATCATAGTATCAAATTTTTTCTCCATTTTATCCACAACCACAGCTGCATCATTCAGACCAAACATTCTTTCTCCCATTGAATCTGTTGAATCAACTGAATCAATTTCCTTATCTCTGTTTCTCAGATTCTTTGAAAAAGTCTCTTCAATTGGCACTGTAGGAATTTGATACTATTGTCATCTCTGATCCCTGTTGTAGTAACGAATGTCTCTGTCACTCATGGAGAACTTTGATCACTCTAAATTAATAGGCTGGCAGGAAAACCAGCTCTGATACCACTGTAATATTCCCCTTAATTTTTTTTATTTTTTCAATAAGTTTACATTGCAAACACAATAACCCATTAAAGTTACATAAATAAGCCAAAACAACCAAAAGGGAACCCTTCCCCCTTTTGTTCACCGAGAGCCCAATCTGGGAGGGTGAGAGCATACAGTGTTCTTGGGATCGTTAGCACCTTAAACTGAACTAAAATTGCAATGCATGGGTGGCAAGCCATCCCCTTCTGCTTATTCAGCAGGATAGAAACTAAACTACTTGGCGGTAAACCAGCCAAGAAGAAACACTAACACACAAACAAATCAACTCAACCGCAATACTTCTAGGAGAGGACGTAATACAACAAAATCAACTCAACCGTAGTATTTCAGCGAAAGGACTTATTACAACCAATCAACTCTACCACAGTATTTTAGCGGGAGGACATACATTATTTCCTAATTACAAACATAGAAGGCGGCTAAGCCATCCTCTTCCACTTGCATAGTGGGAATTACAAATAAGAAGCAACAAGAATGATTGATCAATACTACTGAAACAATCTTACAAAATAGAGATATGAGGTAAGATAAGAGTTTAATGTTGATCTCAAGCAGTCCACTATCAAAACCACACTACACTTAAACACTACTGTTGTTCTAATTCCACAAGCTAGAAAACGCACTCTCCAGCACTACTGGAAACAAAAAAACACTCACAACTCACTCAAAACTAATTGGAATCATACCAAATCAAATGCAAATGAAATAGATGACATAGGCGATCAATCCCAAACCTCTAACCAATGACTTTGAAGCTTCAAATATGATGCATGCAAACCGAAACACCTCCCAAATGGTACGACCTACTGTAGATTTCGATTTGCAACTAAAAATCAGAATCACCACGTCCCAATTTGCAAATTGGTGAGTTATATCACCCAGGGAATACGGTTGAATAGAGCCAATACCCAAAATGTTATGATCGACAGGCAGGGAGATATGAACGAAATATTGCTTCAGCCACCACGTCCAACAACACCAAAAATCACAGTAGCAAACAAGACACTCCAAAACCACACTGAAACTGAATCAAACTCTTCAAAAACATCACCCAAATTCAACAATCCAGCTAGGTATTGTATCTCAAGTATGCAATTGAAGCAACTAGGAAGCTACTCCAACTTTGAAGTTCAATCACTAACCATTCCGGTAGCATAACAGTGTAAATTCTTCATATAACCAAATGAGAGGCCAAGCACCTATATTTATAGATTTTTCCCTTTGAAATTCAAATGCAAATGGTGCCCAAATTCATTTGAAACTCACTTCATTTCATTTTCATGTCCCCTCAAGTCATGGCGCCCAGTTTACCCAGTCTTCCTAGGCAAAAGTTCGAATTTTTCCTAGGTGAACACTTGCAACATAAAAGAAAATGCAAACATGAAGTGTTATATTATTCTCAACGCCATCTGACTTAGGAAATAATAATATTAACAACATATATATATATATATATATATATATATATATATATATATATATATATATATATATATATATATATATATATATATATATATCTTTTTCCCTAAGTCGCCCATAATAAAATTAATCAGTAATAAAATAATTAAATATTAAACCTGAGGATAAGGAAATAATATCTAATTAAATATCTCATAACTCCAATATTGATTATCATCAAAATCAAGGACGAAACTGAGCAATGAGAACCACAAAAATGAACTTGATCAGAGCCCTGCCCAAGACTACCAAAAATAGCAATGCTCAAACTGCCACTTACTAAAATTTGTGAGTCATGAAATACTACTCTGAAGAACATGATCTTCGTACCCAGAGAACAAGCTTGGAAAGCTCGGTAAAACTGGATCATCCAGTTAGCCAAACCCTAACTTACTAAAAATAGTAAGTTCACACTTCATTGTATAATCAAATGCATGCTATGCCACCCTGAAGTTCATGCAAAAACCCAGAAGGAAACCATAAATAGAACTGAATAATTCCCTCCTGACAAACCCTAAAAAGATCGTAAAAAACTCCACAAAAGTAGGAAACCTCAATTCTCCTTTCCAAATAGCCTACAAGTCTCTAGAATAGGCCACTAGATCACTAAATGAACATCACTAAGAAGGGGACATTACAAGTACCCCATCTTTGCACCATTCAAATTCATAGGGTCATGCGCAAGACAACAATTAGATCCCAATTATAGTGTCATACTAAAGCCAACTTGAATTGATAGAGTTGGATATGCCTCCATTATTTCTCCCTTTGTGCATTTGTTTCACTCGTACCTTGAAATTTTGCCACTATTGTTTCCTCAGCTTTATTCAACAATTTGTATGTTTCCATCACCTTGCCATTTATTAGATTGTTCAATTTTGCAAAGATTAGGAAAATTGAGGGCTTGATAGTACTCTCTAGATAGAAGAGAGAGTGTATTTGATTTTGCAAAATCAGATAGCTTGGCTGATAGGGAGACATATAATAATTAAGCAAAACACTTAGGTCAGATATGAAAAATAGGGTGACTATAGTATAGAGAATGGGTTAGAAGTAAGGATAGTAAGTCCCTTGGCCACGCTATGGCCCCTTATGTATTTGGCATTTCTCAAGTAATGAAACCTTAGACCTTCAAACCATCCCTACAAAGATTACAACTACTGCATACTATTGGCTTCATTCTAGAAGCCATCATTGCTCTTGCATAGTCTGACATTTCCACCATGTAGAACACAAGGAAGCAAGTATTATGGCATGGTAAAAAGTTAGTGTTGGTAAAAGTCTAATTATTTTTGTAAGCAAATTCTGTATTAATACAAGACTAGTACTGATTTTTTGCCTTCAAGGATTTTCTAAGGATACATACGGACTTGTGTTTATGAATGTGTTGCTTTATTTCTAATTTTTCTAAAGCTATAAATTTGATTTGATTACAATTATATTGAATACAGTGGTCCTATATTTGTTTTGATCAATTTTATTGCTCCTAAAACATTTTCTATAATTCATAACAAATATGTCTACAACCTGCTTTGAGATAGGAAAAAAATATAGATCAATGTTTTTCTCTTGGATGAGCTCTCTGATGTAATGCATACGAACCTCAATGCATTTTATCCTGCAATATTGGCTCAGGTTCCTTAAGATCTAAATGACAATTTGATTATGTATGATCACCCTTTTTTTTTGTAGTTTTGCCAATGAAAATCAAATGCATGAACTTACAAAATGGTGGTAAAATGTTGTCATAAAATTTGATATATTAAACCATCTCGCATACATTTGTTATTGCAACCTTTTTGATAGATAATGATTTGCATATGACTAATACAAGAGTATTTGGTAAAATTTGAATGTATTAAACAAATGATGAAACGATCATTAAATAGATTACAAGGGATCAATGTTTCTAATAAGAAACAATTGACAACAAATGCAAAATTAGAAACTACTAATATTTACATTATATTACAATATTGACCATTAAATTAACTAAGTAAAGATATTATTCTAATACCCTCCCTTAATGGTCAATATGTCTACTACACCAAGTTGCCCCCTGAACTTAACAAACTTACTTGGATCTAGGGACTTGGTGATGATATCTACAGTTTGGTCCTCAGTAGGAATAAACTGCAAATCCATGGATCCATCTTCAACCCGCTTACAGATGAAGTGACAATGAAGCTCAACATGCTTGGTTCGCTCATGGAAGAATGGATTTTTAGTGAGTTTCAACACCCCTTGATTGTTACAGAAGAGGGGTGTAGGACCTGCTTGAGACAACTGGATGTCAGAAAGCATCCTTCAAAGACAAATTGCCTCACAAGCTGCTTTGACTGTTCCTCGATATTCAAATTCGGTCAAGGAAAGAGTTACGATTTGCTGCTTCGTACTGGTCCAAGTGATAGTACCTGTGCCCAAACTGAAGACATACTCGAATGTGGAATTTCTGTCATCTATAGAGCTTGCCCAATCCAAATCTATGAAACTGATGAGTCTAGGATCTTTGGTTCGTCCATAAAGGATACCAAAGTTTGAAGTGCCCTTGACATAGCAAAAGATTTGCCTCGTTACAACCCAATGATCTAATGTAGGAGCTGTCAAGAAGTGGGATATGTAACTCATTGCATAGCTCAGATCAGGTCTAGTGGAGGTGAGATATATTAAATTACACACGAGTTGCCTGAAATCGGATTCATTCTCAACTACAGAACCGGATTTGGCCGACAACTTCAGGCCTTTCTCCATAGGTGTAGATGTAGGTTTGTGGTCCTGCATTCAAAACTTGTCTAGCATAACTATGGCATATTTGGATTGAGAGATGAAGATGCCACAAGACTGTTGCCAAACCTCAACACCTAGGCAGTAGTGCAAAAGCCCAAGGTCGGTCATGTCAAAAGATAGGCATAAATTCTCCTTGATTATCTGAAACAAAGATGCCAAATTGTCAGTGTTGATCAAATCATCAACATATATAATCAAAATGATGATACCACTGCCAGTAGTCTTGACATACAAATTTGAGTCGAAAGGACTCCTCTAGAAACCCTAATAGGTGAGGCACTTATCAATTTTCATGTACCATGCTCGAGGAGCCTGTTTTAGGCCATAGAGTGCTTTCACTAGTTTGAGTACCTGGTGTTTATTTTTTGACAACTTTGAATCCTGGAGGTTGCGTCATGTAGACCTTTTCCTATAACTCACCATTCAGGAAGGCACTTGAAGAGGGGAAAAAGACCTGTGAGGTGGATTAGTTAATAAGCATGCAAATCAAACATGGAAGTATATGAAATCAAAGACATACTTTGAAATGCATGAAAACATGAATAATGAAAATGTATATACCTCACACAATCCTTGTACCTTCTCCTTCGGATGGAGCTTGATGAAGTGAAGGCTCCCTTGGATGATGCTCCACTTGATGTGCTCCTCTTGCTTGCTTGATGTGGATGGCTCTCCAATGTTGTGTACAAATGGAATGGATTTGGAAGATAATGGAAATGAGATGATTAAGTGTGGATGTAGGATGATTTTGACATGATAAGGATGCTAAAATGATTTTTCTAGGCTCAAATGGGCAGCATAAGATTACTGAACTTGGAGATGAAGAATGGAGGGATGGAGTCCTCAATTTATAGGAAGATGAGAGGAAGAATGGATGGCTAGGATGGATTCAAGATGAAGGGCTAGGATTGATTGTGAGCTCACACAAGGCTCAAGAGAGGGTGTGGAGACCAAGAGATATGCCTTAAAGGCATTTCTTATCTCCACACTCCTCAAGGTACATTGGGGAGACTTCCCAAGGTACCTTGAGAAGAGCAAAGTGCATTGGGAAGACTTCCCAATGTGCCTTGAGAGGAGCAAGGGATGTGACATTCCTTGAAGAATGGGGAGAAGGAATTTAAAATTCTCCAAAAAGGGATAATCATGGGGATTGGAGGAATAAGAAGGAATTAAAAATTCCTTGGGAGAGGAGATGCCTAGAGGATTGTGAGATTTTGAAGATCTCACATTCACCTAGGAAAAGAGCATTAAAAGCTAGTGGTTGGATGGAAGGGACAAGGAGTTGACTTCGTGGCTAATCATAATGATTAGCCATTAGCAACTCATTAGGAGGGGGATTAGAGAAAATGTTAGGTGGGATTAGGATTTGTAGGAGGATTTGACTAGGAGAGAGAATGAGTGGAGGGAATTAAAAATTAGAAGAATAAGGTTAAGTGAGTTTAGGGAGTTTCTAGAAGACTTTATTTGGTTAATGATGAATTAAGAAGATGGTTTGTAGGAAGCATGTGGGTTAACTAATTAATTGAAATTAATTAGCTAAGAGGGAGATTTGTGAGAATTCAATTTTTAGAAGAATAAAGAAAGGGATTGATTTATTAAATAAATCAGTCACATACTATAGTGACAATATCAATTATATTTAATTAATATTGAGGAGAATTTGAATTAACATAATTAATTAATTATGTGAGGAATTAAAAGTAATTAAAAATAATTACTTTTAGGTGTTTACATTTTGCCTCTCTTTGAAGCGAGGTGTAATGACACGTTGATTCGAAGAATAATCTTGTTTGATTCGATTGATAAGGTCTAGATTCAGTCCGATTTCAGGAAGGAGTCATCCTGTATAAGACATGATCAGAGCGTCTGGTTTCAAGAAGGATACATCCTGTATAAGACATGATTGATCACAACGTCTGGTTTCAGGAAGGATTCATCCTGTATAAGACATGATCAGATCACAACGTCTGGTTTCAGGAAGGATTCATCTTGTATAAGACATGATCGGATCACAACGTCTAGTTTCAGGAAGGATTCATCCTGTATAAGACATGATCATATCACAACGTCTGGTTTCAGGAAGGATTCATCCAGTATAAGACATGATTGGATCACAACGTCTGCTTTCAGGAAGGATTCATCCTGTATAAGACATGATTAGATCGTCTGGTTTCAGGAAGGATACATCATGTATAAGACATGATCAGAATCAGAATTAATTATGTGAGGAATTAAAAATAACTAAGATAATTATTTTTAAGTGTCTACATTTTGGCGATGTGTAGAAGATAGAAGAATAAAAGGATGTCCCAGCGTAAAGCATGGGAGGTGTATGCCCCCTCGAGAATTTTTTTTTAAAAAAGGATGAAAAATTCTCGAAAAAGAGGAAGAAGAATCAGGGTGGAAGGGATAAATGAGGAAGAAATATGAAGCAGTCGTGAAGAATTTGGAAAGAAGAATAGGAGAGGCGAGACCGCGGGGGAAGATGGGCCCTCATGGGGGCCCATATACGCCACAACGGACCCAATGAGGGGTCATTGTATCATGACAGACATATTTTCCTCTTTATATATGTATGTATACATGATTCGATTGGTGACAGATGATGTGTAGAATTTATTGTGATAGATTATTTTTTTTTTCTTATGATGTCATATATGGATGCAATCATGGATGTGCTATGCTGATCTATTTTGTGATGCAGAGTGGATGCTTATGTATGTATGTTTATGATGTGTTGCTGACATAATTTTTGGATGCAGGATGAGTGATTTTTATGCTTTATGTATAAATACACATGTGTGACTGATTTATGATGCAGTTTAAATGTAATACTATATGGACGAGTGTATCTTTTATTGATGCAATCTTATATGGTAAATGTTTTGTGGAAAAAAATGACTGTCTAAGAAATGCACTCTACATGATGTGAATGAATTAATAAAAAGAGGGAATATGCCAATAATAACACAATGATCTTAAATAGAAGAATATGGAATAGATGGGAAGTGGGGGAGATTGAGAACTCCATGGGATTATTGAGTTTAGGATTTGATGGAATGATGGTGAGATTTTGTGCACAACGAATGTGGAGAGCCAACCTAGTTTGATGTTGCCCTGAGTGGCTTGCACCACTGATTATAGAAATCAGGATGCCATGAGAAACCCAGGGCGTGGACTGACTCTGTAGACAAACGGGAATTTCTTGCACACAACAATGCAAGTGTTAAGAAACACTAATACAAAGTTGTGGGTTCATGCAAGGAAACCCTCAAACACACTGATACCTCTTGTACACGAGAAGGTAAGTGTTGATAAACACTAGTACCAGGTCGCTGATTTATACAAGAGGGATCCAAAACATGCCATACTATGAAATATGCCCTGGTATGCGCATATCATAACGTACCTGGATATGGAAGAACCCAGGCAGTTGTAAATAGTGGCAGTCGTAGGGCAAAAGATGCAAGTCTATATGAAAAAAATCTAACAAGTGACTTCCTTGCGACCAAATGATACCTCTTGCCAAGAGTAGAACTAGGATGAAGGACTAGGTTGCCAGGCAAGGGAAGGAGTCATCCCTAGGGCAAAGTGGGCTTTTGGATAAGGAAAGTGATTCTATGGTTGTGGAGAGTGACTAGTGGATTTGGGATTGTTTCTCAAGACTTCTTGAAGCTTACATAGAGGCATAAAAGCTCAGTTTTAATGGGACATTCCTTGTTCATGACTTAGGCGAAGAATCATCATCATACACATGTTTTATTGGGAGGCGGAAAAGAAGGAATGTTGCGCATGGGTGGGCTGGATGGCAGATGATTTGTAGTATCAACATGCTAGACAGTGGATTCGGTTATTTACCTTGGCGCCTGCACAAAGGTTTTCACCAAAGTACTTTTCCATAGTGCCACAAAGTGGTTTTCACTGGTGGACGAATTGTTTTTCTTTCTTTTTGAATTTTTTTGTGTCATAAGGCCCCTGTTTGCCAGGTTTTCACCAAAGTGATGATTTTTTCAGGATCTTTTTTCTCATTTATTTTTTTATTTTTTTATTTTTAAAAATTTTTTTTCTTTATTTTTTTGACAATTTAAGACTTTTTGAGGACTAAGCATAAAATCTTTTGAGGTGCATGATATTCATTGGATCATCCAAAGGATCGCCTTCAGGAGTAGCCAACTGATAAGCTCCTGATCCATATTTTGCTATGATTACATATGGTCCAAGCCAATTAGGCTCTAACTTGCCTTTCTTTTCTCTTTCTTGTAGATTTTTCTGATTCTCCATGAGGACAAGATCACCAACTTGGAATTCTCAGGTTTTGACTTTTTTGTGATAACTCATCCGCAAGCGGTTCTGATATACCCGAAGATGGTTCAAGGCCTTGAGGCACCTTTCATCTAACAATTCTAGCTCTTGTAAGTGGGCAATTCTGTATTCTTCCTCTAGTAGGGTGTTTTACAGTGATACCCTTAGAGAGGGGATCTTGATCTCAAGGGGAAGGATGGCTTCGGAGCCAAAGACCAGGGAATAAGGGGTGGCGCCTATGGGGGTGCGGATGGAGGTGCGGTAGGCCCACAAAGCAGGATGGAGTTGGAGGTGCCAATCACGGCCAACTTCATTGACTGTCTTTTTGAGGATTTTGATTAAGGTTTTATTAGAAGCCTCAGCTTGGCCATTGCCTTGGGGATAATATGGGGTGGAGAAGCGATGTTGGATGTTGAATTTTTCGCAAAGTTCTTTGACATCTTGGTTTTTAAATTGTTTGCCATTATATGTGATAATAACTTTTGGGATGCCATACTGACAGATTAGATAGTTCAGGATGAATTTGGATATTTGCTTGTCGGTGGTGAAAGTAAGAGGGATAGCCTCTACCCACTTAGTGAAGTATTCGGTGGCGGTGATAATGAATTTATGTCCATTGGAAGATGAAGGGTGGATTTTCCCAATGATATTGAACCCCCACTGTGAGAAGGGCCATGGTGTTATAAATGGCTGCAATTCTTGTGATGGTGCATGAATTTTGTCAGCATGTTGCTAGCAAGGGATGCATTTCTTCACATAATTATATGCATCTACCTCCATTTTAGGCCAATAGTATCATGTTCTCAAAAGATTTTTAGCCAATGTGAGCCCACTTGAATGTGCCCCATAGATACCCTCGTGTACTTCGTGTAATGCACATTCCGCCTCTTGTTTATCTAAACACCTTTGGAGGGAACCATCGAAATGCCTTCTGAATAGGGTGTCTTCGAGGATGGTGTAACGAGCACATCGACGGATGAAGGTTTGTTGTTGGGTTTTTGTGAGATGTGGGGGAATGGTGTTGTCTTTGAGGAAAGTGAAGGTTTCTTGGTACCAAGGGGACTCGGGACCAACGAGAACACACACCATTTCAGACTCTAGTAGGTCATATACTAGTATAAATAATTGCTCGACCAAGAACTCGCACTTCTGACTATGTGCTAACATTTGAAGGAGGGAGCCAATGGTGGCCATTGCATCTGCAGCCCTATTGTTTGTTCGTGGGATTTGATTAAATGTGATTGCTGTAAAAATGTTTCTTAAGATCTTCAACCATGGTACAGTAAGGAAGGAGTTTATCATCTTTTGTTTGGTACTCATCATTGACTTGTTTTATAACGAGTTGAGAATCACCATAAACTTGTAACTCCTTTATTTTCCAGTGGATAGCCAGATGCAAACCTGTGATGAGTGCCTCGTATTCTGCTATGTTATTGGTACATGTAAAGGCTATCTTGTATGATTTGGGGATGCCATCTCCTTGAGGTGTGACCAATAATATTCCTGCCCTTGATCCATTTTGGGTGCAGGAGCCATCAAAGTATAATTGCCATGTGGAGGATGTGGAAACAATCATAATGAACTCATTTGGTAATTCTGTGAGAGTAGGATGGTCACCTCGAAGTGGATCTTTAGCCAACTGATCTGCAATAACTTGTCCCTTGATTGCCTTTCTGTCCACATATTCGATGTCAAACTCACTTAGGAGCATGACCCATTTGGCGGTTCTACTAGTGAGAGCAGCTTTTGACAGGAGATATTTAAGTGGATCAATTTTAGCAATTCATTTTGTCTTGTTGTTTAGCATATAGTGTCGAAGTTTCTGTGTGCTAAACACTAATGCCAAACATGCTCTTTCAATGGGGGTGTAATTGAGTTCATATCCTACCAATGTCCGAATGATGTAGTAAATGGCGCATTCCTTCCCTTGATCATCTGTTTGTGCCAGTAATGCCCCCAATGCCACTATAGTAGCACATATGTACAAAATAAGGGGTTTTCCAGGGGTAGGTGGCATCAAAACTGGAGGTGATGCTAGATATTCTTTTAATTTCTGAAAGGCCTTTTGACATAAGCAATCCCATTTGAATTTCATATCTTTACGCAAGAGGTGTGCAAATGGATGGCACTTATCTGCTAGTTGTGAAATAAAACGTCTAACAGATTGGAGTTTTCCCTGGAGACTGCGCAGTTGTCTGAGAGTTTTTGGTGGAGGCATTTCCATGTTAGCTTTTACTTTTGCAGGATTGACCTCGATGCCTCTACGGGAAACAATGAATCCTAATAATTTTCCCGATGTGACTCCAAACACACACTTTTTGGGATTCAGGCGCAGTTTGTATTTTTCTAATCTTTCAAAGATCTGCTTTAGAATGGGAATGTGTTCCTGTATTGTCGTAGATTTTCCTAGCAGATCATCCACATAGTCCTCCATAATTTTTTGTAAGAGGTCATTAAAAATTGTTGTCATGGCACGTTGGTATGTAGCTCTAGCATTTTTGAGACCAAAAGGAATGACCTGATAATAGAAAGTACCCCATGGTGTTGTGAATGCGGTTTTATGCTGATCCTCATCTACTATCTTGATTTGGTTGTATTCAGAAAACCCATCCATTAGCGATAGCATTTCATATCCTGCTGTAAGGTCCACAATCATGTCTATATTGGGGAGCAGGAAATCATCTTTAGGATAAGCTCTATTTAGATCTCAAAAATCTGTGCAGATGCGGATGCCCCTGACAGGTACAATATTAGAGACCCATTCAGCGTAGTCTATGGGTTTGATGAATTCTGCATATAACATCTTTTGGAGTTCTGCCTTGACCAGGAGAGCAATATGCAGGTGCATTTTGCATAGTTTTTGTTTTATAGGTTTTGCGTCTGGGCGGACGGTGAGATTGTGAACCACCAAGGTAGGATCCAACCCTGGCATATCAGAATAGGACCATGCAAAATTGATTTTTACCTCTGTAAGGAAGTTGATGAAGTCTTGTTTCTCTATTTCTGTGAGGGATTTGGCAATGAGCACATTTTTCAGAACGACTTCGGTGCCCATGTTGATGTTGTCTGTTTCTTCTATCAACAAATTTGATTTGTCCTGTGGAAGGTAACCAATGGTAGGGAGGTCAAGTCCCTCATCGTCAAGTGCCTTTTCCAAGTTTTCACTTTCAGATATGCCCTTTGTTTTTACTTTTTGTTCATCCAAAGGTGCCTCAGGGAGGTTTTCACCTAGGGAATCATGTCTTTTCCTTTTATTATCTTTTTTGTGGCTAAGGGCATTGACTTGACTACCAAAGTATCCCTTTTTGTGTATTTGAATACCCTCGATTTTGTTACAATCTTCCAGGTTTCGCGCTGTCAGGAGAGCAATGAGAGCATTATCGTCGGTGCAGATATCTAAAGTGGGTTTGTCTCGTTGGCCCCAATCAACGAGTTCAGGATGGACAAGATGTAGCTCATGTGAAGTGGGAGGGGTTACGAGGGTGATGGTATTGATGTAAGTGTCAAGGAAGATATCTTTCTCGTATTCATAAGGCATTTCGTGGAATTCCTCTTCGTCAGCGCTTTCGATATCTGAAGAAGGACTAGAAGGGGCACCAGTGATAGTAATCTTAGGCACCGGGGTGTACCCCAAGCCTCTGTTGTATCTGTAGGAGATAGGATTTATGGGTGTTTTTCTTCCTTTCTCCTCTGGTCCCAGGCCATGTCCTTTGTAACCCATTCTTTCAACTATGGCATATGCTTTTGGGTACATTTTTTTGGATATTCTTGCTGGATCATCATCCTCTTCCCGGTACAACCAAGAAGAGACATCTTTTTCAAGGCTCTCCTCATTAAGTGGGCCCCATTGCTGGAAGGTGGTATTTTAGCATTGCATGACTGGTTTTGGGTCCTTTTTGAGCTCTTTTGGTTTGCCAAATGACTTAGGAGAGAGGGAGGTTGCCTATTAATAAGACGTCCTCCAATTTGTATTCTCCATAGCCATTGTCCAAGATCTTGATTTGATTATCTGGTTGGGATTATGTGGAGGCAACATTTGATATGTTAGAGGGAGGCATTGGCGAGGGTCTATTTAATGGGCAATGATATGGATGGTTTTCCTCTAGGAGTTTGCAATACTGGAAGGGTTGTGGATCACTTTTGATAGTTATCTCTCTTCCATTGAAGGGGAATTTGATGCATTGGTGATAGGTGGAGGGTACAACCTTCAAGGAGTGAATCCATGGCCGACCAAGGAGAATGTTGTAGGGGAGATCAAGATCTAGTACTTGGTAAGGGGTTTCAATTGTAATGGGGCCCACTTGAAGAGGTAAGGTGATCATGCCCTTTGAAACTCTTTCCGCATCATCATATGCCTTTATTGTGATCCTTCCTGATGTGTCTATCAGATCCTCAGAAAGTCCCATTTGTTTTATTAATTTGTATGTACACAGATTAAGCCCGGATCCACCATCTATTAGGATACGTTTGACCTTATGCTTGTGGATAAGAGCTTCGATGTGCAAAGGTTTGTTATGGTCTTCATCTGCGAGAGCATCTTTGGAGGTAAATACAAGGTGCTGCTGGGCAGCAAGGTTTCCAATGAGGGCTTGGAATTGGGTGGTGTTGATGTTATCAGGAATGCGTGATTCGAGAAAGGCTTGTTCCAAAATTTCTTTATGGTCCAGGGAAGTTTTAAGAAGTTCTAAAATGGAGATCTGAGCGGGGGTCTTCCCAAGTTGGTCCAGGAGGTCATATCGACGGGTGGAAGACATGGGCGGTGGATTTGGTGGGGGGGAGGGACTCCTTGGATGGTGAATTTACCTCGACGAGTAGTTACATTGCAGTCATTCTGGAAATGAGAGGTGGAAGGCATGGCGCCTTGAATGACTATCCTAGCAGGATTTGGTTTGTTTTGGGAAGAAGGAGGATTAACTCCTTGGATGGTTATGACATTGACATGAATGTCTACAGGTTCAATGCGACCTACTAAAAAATCAAAGCTGATTATGTGATTAGCGTAGTCATAACCCATTGCATTAGATGATGACCCTTTTCCTTTATCATGATTCGAGAAGGGTTCTTGGTACATTTTGAGTTTGTCATTGTTATTACCAGGTTTTGCATTTGCTACTTCAATCTCACCTCTATCAATGAGATCTTGTATGTAGATCTTCAGTTTCATAGACTTTCGTGTATCATGTCCCTTGATAGGATGGTATTCACAATACTCATTTTCATTATACCATCTTGGTTTAGGTTGATTGGGGTCAAATAGGCGAGCGATTGGAAAAATCACTACACTTGCTTGGACAAGTTTTTGAAACACCATTTCAATAGGCTCAACAAGAGGAGTGAAGTCTCTTGGGGTCCTGTTATTTGATCGGGGTGGTTGTCCCTGGATTGAGACATTGTTGTGAGGTTTTTGGGATTGATTTTGATTGTTTTGATTATTGAATTGATGATTATTGGTGGTGGATTTTGGGGGAGCGACCATAGTTTGGACCTGCTTTGTATCAGTTACACCATCATTGACCACATTTTTGTTCTTAGACTAGAATTTTGGCTTGTTGTTATGATAAGAGGAAGAACTTTGTGTCGATTTCTGGTAATGTTTCAAAGTTCCTTCCTCCAACAAGACATGCTCGAGGGCGAGGCCCTTATCGATCAATTTTTGGAAGGATTTGATACATTGGGATATTAAGGGTCTTGAAAGTTTAGGCACCAAGTTCTTTTGAAATCTCTCAATTTGATGTTGTTCTGGCATGTCCCACTGGAATTTTTTGATAAGATGTCGCCATCTTTGTAGGAAATTGGCAAAGGTTTCTCTGGGCCTTTGTTTTGTATTGCATAGGTCCATCATAGAAACATCATTAACCATGTTGTAAGCATAGTGGGCCACAAATTTTTTTGCCAAGTCTGGAAAGGAGACAATGGAACCTCACGGTAGAGATGAGAACCATGCCAGGGTGTTTCCCATGAGACTCTTGAAAAAGAGTCTGCGAAGATAAAGGTCACTATAGGAGACTTCTTGGCATAAGATGTGGAATTCTTGGACATGGTCGCGGGGGTCTCCTTTGCCTTCATACTTGGTGAATTTGGGGATCTCAAATCTCGGGGGATAGGGTGCAATTGATATAGACGGGTCGTAAGGATAAGGGAAAAACTCTTCAAACGAGTAAGTTTTCCTTTTATTAGTCCTTTGTTTCATGTCCTTGATGATATTTTTTATGTCTTGAATTTCCTTGATGAGGTCTTGTTGTGGACTTTGATAATGATGAATTGTATTTACCCCAAGAATTGGGTGAGCCAAAGAAGGTGCACCACCACCAATGTATTGATATGATGAGGAGGCGGGAACGTGGGATGTGAGGACTGATGTCGTAGGGATTTGTGTGATAGTTGGTTACGGTCTGCAAACTGTTGTGATAGGATTTAGTACGGTCCGGATGAAATTTGCGACATTGCTGGTAGGAAGGGAAGTTTGTGGAATAGAAATATGTGGTTGAATGGAAGGAGGTGGTATAGAAGTGTGTTGCAGAATAGATGAGATCGGATTTGATAGTGGTATAGATGGTAAGGAGGAAGAAGATGGGGTGAAGACCATGGTGGGAGGTGCCACTGGTGACATTGATTGAGCTTGGATGATTGATGGGGCTGCGATTGATTGAGTTTGAATAATAGGTGCAACACTTTGTGTGGGGGTGAGGTCTCCTTGTGGTTGTTGGGCGAGAGCGGATCTATTAAATTTAGGCGGAAGTTGAGCTCCATTTTCAAGGAGAGTTTTTAGAAGTGCAGTGGGATTGTGTTGAATAAACTTTTCCATCATCTCTTGGTTATAAGAATCTGCTAGGAAAGTTTGCACTTCCGGAGAGAGTTCATCTTGGCCAACCATGCTAGGATTTTGGCTTTGATCTTGATTGCTAGGTTGCCCATTTTGTGTAGGATCTTGCGTGGGATCTTCATATAGGGCACTAATGTCCAGCATGCCATATTGTTGTTCAACCATCTTTCTCTTTTGGGATCGAGTTGTAACCATACACGAATAACCTTGGAAAAGTTTGGAGGGGGAAATTTGTGATGAAAGGACTTAGCAAGATATTTGTGGAATTCTGGATTTTGTCTTTTATGACAAGGGATTTTGTTGATTGGTATGGTTTTTAGATTAGAGCCCGGATTTGATTAGGATTTGACACCTTAGTCCTCGGATGAGGATTTTAGGTTTTGGATGCAACCACAAGTAAGGTGATGGCCAAGTTGTGTAGAATTTAGACCTTGGATTGATAATTAAAAAGCCTCTCTTATACCAAGGGTTGGCTAATGACCCTAAGTAAAGTAAAGACGTGAGTTAAGAGTCTTGATTGACTCAAAAGGATTAGGCAAAAGGTGCTTGGAGAGGATTCCCCTTCAAGAACGAGAGCCAATTGATTAATAATGAGGTCTAAATGGAATTTCACAAGGCATGTAACCTTAACGCGAGGTTAAATTGGATTAGAGGATGATTGGATTTGAATTTTGATAATTGATTTGATAGTGGAGGGAGATTGATTTGATGTGCTAAGTCCTTGAGAAATTTGAGGATGATTGATGGAGGAGGTATGGTAGTGATGGTTTAGAAGAAACTTGATGACTAGGTTGTCTTTGGCATGAACATGACTTAATGGAGGATCGATTCGAATGACAAGTTGTATGAAGGGATATGACCACCCTGATTTGGACGATAGTAGGTGTTTCAAAGGACAAACTTGAATGTTGATGGAAAGGATGAACTCTTAGCTTCTCTCTTGGGCTTATGAAATATGAGACAGATGGAGTTTTGATGCAATTTTGGACTTTGTGGGGGTAATGACTTGGACAATTGTTTTTGCAAAGTGTTTGGGGGTAGTGATGTGTTTTTAGTCTTCTCTTGGCAAGTATGTATCAAACAAAGAAAACACAATGATCAAATGCATATTATGTCAAAGACACTCATGCTCATATACAACATTCTTAAGGCTGGCAAGGACAATAGTCATTGGATCCCAATCGGTTTCCCAACTACGCTTACCCAGAGCGGACACTTAGATGCTTGACCCCACTGGCTTCCCTCCACGACACTCACTTCTCGGGGCAGACAAACATCAATTCCCATGAAAACTCCTCATGGAAAACTTTGTGTCTCTACTAAGGGCCGTAAAAATATGGGCGGCTTCGGAGGTCCGACCTCCTGCACCAATGACTAGAAGGTTTTTGGCCACTATGCACAAGGTGTTTAGTAAGTCTTCCCATTAGGAGCTACCCTTCGAAGTTGCGCAAGCGCAATTGACGCCTATAGCTCAACAAAGAACCAAGAACTTAGTAGTCACGCAAGCGTGATTGAGATCTCTAGGATCCTACTAAGCACCCAATGTGAGAGTGAACTCTCATATAGCCCCAACCATTGACCCTTTCGTAGTCAATGGCCTATTTATTATAGTGAGTTGGGAACCCTAGGTCTGGGTGAACTCACTTGGGTCATTCCCCTCTTACCTTCTCAAAGAGCAAGTTGGGAGGGCAGGGCCGCTAGAGGTAAACATGCCATCAAACAAGAAAAGGTTGGAGGGTCTGGATTTCTGATCATCTAGCTAGATGAGAGCATACTCTCCTACCTTTACGCTTTTCTTAAAGACACATAAGACAATGGTTCATTCCATTTTAATTAATATCTAGGTGCCTAATTTAAATAAATGCACAATGTTTGGGCGGATTTCTTAGGCAACCTGCAAAACAACTTGATTAGTAGTTTGAAAAATGGAGTCTTCAACAAGCGTCCTGCAAAAGACAACAAAATGACAAAAATATTAATTTTTTTGAATTTTTGGGAATAAGTAGAAAAACATGAATAAAATTTTTTTTACTAATGACAAATGTGGATTTGGAGGAAAATTTTATGGGTAAATGGTGTTTGAATAGGGTTTTGCTACTTTCCAAGGGATAAGCAAGCAAAAAATGGGGATTTTGGAGGAGAGATGAAGGAATGGAAAAATTTGTCCAAGAGGGACAAAGAAGCATGGACCAGTTGTAGTACCTTAGAAGCTCTCCAAGGGTCACCATCCGAAAATAGAGTCCGATGCTACTTGCCAGCTTGACATGCTTCACAAACTTTGAGGTTCTAGGTCTATATTTCTTACAGTCTGATGACAAGATCTTCCTGAACAAGATGAGAAAGATAGTTCATATTTAAGTGCCCATAATGTTGATGCTAGAGTGTACTAACATAGAAACACTTGGCTGGCATGGCAAGTACCTGAGAATCACCAGAATCAACTAGTTTGAATAGATCATGATCCTTAAGACCCACAACAATAGTTATTTGAGTCTCCAGATCAATGATACTGCACTGATGTGAACTGAAGGTCACGTCGAGCTGAGGAGAATGTCTTAAAATCTAATTGATTGAGAGAAGATTGAGTTCCATTCCTGGATCATAGTACACATTGAGGAAAATCAATTTCCTCCCTCTAGACTGAAACTGCACATTGCCCTTTCCAACAATGGTGTACTCTTTCCCTCCTCCAAAAATATCCGAGTATAAGGCTAAAAATTGATAAACCAATCCCGGTGATGAGTGGAGTGGCGGGAGGCACCTGAATCGATATATCAGGCTGAATATTTGACATGGTTTGCAAGTCTTTTGGCCATGAAGGTGTAAAAGGAAGACTCATTTTTCTCGGTGTGCTCCGCTACATTTTATTTCCATTGTGAACCACTTTTCTTAGCCTGTGTAGGTAGTTTACGACACTCAAGTTTCATATGACCAAATTTATAGCAGTAATTGCATTGAACACTTTTTTCTTTGAGCCTTCTAATGACAGAGTAGAGGATTTCTGCTCAGAAGACTGAGAAGCCTGAGATTTTTCTTTATCCTTTGAAAGGATTTAGATACAAATTCTTGTTCTATAGAGGATGAGATGGTACTCTTGCTTCCATCGATCCTGTTGCAAAAGTTTAGTGCAGAGATCAGCAAACTTTAGTTCAACACCAATTGGGGTGATGTTGAGGATTTTGACAAAATGCTCATAGGACTTTGGTAAGCTCTTCAAAGTGATCACAACCATGTCCTCCTCCATTTTTCGGTTGATGGCTTCCAACTGATCCTGGATTTCCTTGATCCAATTAAGATGATCCTAAAGGGATTTTCTCTAATACATGACAATAGAGAAGATCATTATTTTTTATAAAAAAGGCTATGCTCTTATCAGACATCTCATGTAGTGTCTTGAGATGCTCCCATATCTCACTAACTATTTTTCCGGAAGGTATCCGAGGAAGCTGATCGTTGGTCACTAAGAGCTTGATGACCATGATAGCTTCATGATTTTGTTAATCAAACTTTGTTTGATCAAGACTGGCTGCAGAAGGATGTGAGACTTTTCCAAGAACCAATTGATCAATAACGCGATACTCAAAAATAGTGAGCATTCATTGTTTCCAGGTATTTTAGTTTTTGTCATTGAATTTTCAACTTCCCTTGAGAAGAATATTCGTTAGAGATCTCATCACTAAAAACTAAGGTCAAAAATGGCTGACCAAATAATGGAACAAATATCAAGGTAGGAGGTATCAATGCGTGGAATCGCGTAAACGTGACACATTAAAAATGAAACTGAGGCAAAAAGAGTGCATTGATTTTGAGGCAAAATTGAAAATTTTTGGGCATAGATCCCAATGTACAGACTACTGAAGACCCAAAAAATTATGACAAAGACCTAGATGAGTTTCCGAAAAACCCAGAAACTTCCAGATAATAATTTTTGAGAAAATTTGCAGAAAACCCTAGGTGGCAAAGACATGATGAAGAAGCTGCAAAATCGACTTTCACAAAACCCCAATCGGAGGCAAAACAAACGACAAAAAAAAAATGTGGCTCAAGCAGACCAAATGGTATTAGATAACAACAAATATTGGAGAATCTGCAAAAGATGCGGTCGTGGGTTAGTGAAGTCGCAATTTGAATAGATTGCGAAGCAAAAAAAATGCAACCACAAAGAAAGTGTGTGAAATAAGGCACAATTTATACAGATGGCAAGTTGGAAGAAAATCACGTGCAAAGCGAAACTGACACGAAAAGAAAATCGTATGCACACAGAAAAAAGAACGGCGTTGAAAAACTTCCAATAGATCGTAGAATTCATGGATTAGAAAAATGACATGAAATATGCGCATAAAGAGCCGCCGCGCAGAAAAAAATACAAGTGCAAAAAATTGCGAGAAGAATTGCAACCATAAGAACATAAATCCACATGATTTGCAGGTGAAAAAACATGAAAGAAACAATCACAAGCCAAAATTTTTATAGAAAACCCTAGGAAGGTTTTTGGAGGATAACTGGAATAGTTTTGAAAAATTTCACTAATTAAAAAATTAGGATTACAATTTTTTCAAAAAAATCTCCCACGCTTTGATACCATAGTATGAGAGTATTTGGTAAAATTTGAATGTATTAAAGATCAAACAATCATTAAATAGATTGCACGGGATAAATGTTTCTAATAAGAACCAATTGATAACAAATGCAAAATTAGAAACTGTGTGTGGGAAATGAGGGCGACAATAAACATAAAAGTCAGTTTCAAAGTGTCCACACACCAATGAGACTCTTGGTGAAAGTTATAGGAACTATATTGAATAGCTCAACTTCCCAAGGGGTGTCCCATTGTTCTCTATCTCACAGGATCACTAAAGTCAATGCCTTTTCTCTCAGATCACTGAGCAAAGTGACTTAGGAATGACAACTCCAAGAATGAGTGATGTTTGATTATAAGAATGAATGCATTCCTACAACATGTATAATATTGAAACTAGAATGATTTAAACTAGTATGAATATGATGCTATGATAAAGATTAGTAATCCTATCCTAACAATATATACTAGTCTAACATGGATATGCTATGATATTAAAAATGCTTCTAAATGCTTAATGTGTTTTAACAAAGAGAGTCTAGATGCTTAGTTAAATGACTATAAGTTAGATGCATAAAAATTGGATCTCTGAAATGAGAGGATGAGAGCTCTATTTATAGGAAAAATAGGGCAATGGATGGTCAAGATTGGATAATCTTAACAAGGGCCAAGACTGAAAGTTAATTAATCCATGTTGACAATTCTCACCAATGAAATGGTGATAATTGTGAACAAGAGGTTGCTTGAGAGGAGATGAAAGAAGCATTAAATTCTTGAGAAGACATGATGGTTACCTTAGGAGGCAAGGGTTAAGGTTAGACTAGGGTTATCCATTGGATAAATCTTTTACCCAAGGGGTAAAATCTTGTGCAAGGGTTAATAGGATAACCAAGGTTAAAGCCATGAATGCTTGATGAGACCCTTGGGTTAGATGAGGGTTGAGTTAGAGAGAAAGTCTCTAATCATGCAAGAAGGTTGAGTTAACCATTAATGGTTATGTAAGAGCCTTAAATGGTTTGGAAGACTTTGGGGGTTAGCTTGTTGAGGACATAAAACCTTTAATGATTTTTAAAGATTTTGGAGCCTTTGAGAAGTGACTTCTCTTTGCTTAGGATTGTGACAATATTTAGGAGATGGATAAGGCTAAATTGGAAGTGATTAGAAGAATCTAGAGAGGGGTTAAGAAGGCAAGTGGAAGATGTAGGATTTTAAAAGTGGAGGAAAAAGAAATTTAATTAAAATAAAATTACTTTATTTCAATCAAAGAGATGCAGCTTGCATTAATACAACTGGGGGATTTAAATAAATAAATTATATTTATTTATTTGCAATGATCAATTTAATTAAATATAAATTTAATTAAAAAGGGGGAAAGGGGAATCAAGTAAATAAAGTGATTTATTTAATCAAAGGTTAGAAAAGGCGTAGGTGAACTTATTTAAATAAATTGAGTAACTTATTTAATTAAATAGATGAGTATGAATAAATTAATTGAATAGAATTTAATTAATGAGGGGAATGAGGTTTAAATGAATATTAAATATTCACTTAGGAAAGTGGTCAGATTTATACGTCTACATTTTGCTCCTCTTTGAAGTGACATGTGTGCACATATTAATTCAAAGAAAATTTGGTAGATATGTTTGTCAAAATTTGATCGATATGATGCTGTGTGTCGATATGTCGATATAATTTCGCATATTTGATGAACGATATTGATGATGGCCCCTTAGGAGATGAAACAAGGATTTTGAAAAAATTGTCGATTTGATGAATGTTTTTGGATTAATTGCATTTTGAAATTTTTTTCTATGTTGAATGCATTTTATTGATTCATCTCCCGAAAATGATGTTGATAAGATTGAAAATGAAAAAGTGAGGAAAATACATGCCCCACTTAGCAACCTTGTTGACTCTTACCCTATAAAAAGGTAAAAAGTGATTTGATTCTTATCATTTGCACATTTATCTCCTTGTGATTGTGACATTTGAGCTCTAACAAAGATGCCAATTCCATATTCTTCGCACTGATTTGAGCGCGTCCATCGATACCAGAGGTCTACCACATATGGCCCACCTATAAGTGGTCCAAATCTTTCGACATATTTGATTGATTTTGCCTGTTTTGATCACGTTTTTTTATTTTTTGGGTTAAAATTTATCGTTTTAGCACATAGATTGCTTTCTGTAGTGCATACGATAGACAAGTTAGCATGTAGGGTACACCTAGGTAGATTAGCATCTAAGTAGCCTTCTATAGCACGTAAGCAGGTTAGGTTAGTGCGTCACATGTTTCAACGCGTAGGGTCTGCAAGAGAACGCATAGGGTAGATAGAGTAGTGCGTCGGGGGTTTTAGCGCATAAAGTTGACAGGTTAGCATAGTGGAGTTTCTAGTTAGCGCATTGGAGGAAAATGATAGTGCATAAGTAGCATCTTAGTGCGTGGGAGACCTGTTTTAGCGCATAGGGTCCAAAAATGGTAAAGAAGGTTTTGAAGAATGCATCGTGAGTCGAGATAGACGAGATAGATGGCTTAGGGGTTGGTACGCACCTGCTAAGTGTTTTGAGATGGGTCTTGAACCAATGTTTTTTCTACTGTGATGATGGCTGATTTCTGATATGATGATTTGGAGTCTGTTGAAATTGCTTTTGATATGGAGTGCCAAGTTGATTGATTGTTTTGATGACGATCCTAATTTTCTTTTGATGTGGATATTTGATTTTTGCATTGCGATATGAATTTGATGTCCAATATGAGTTCCGATTCTTAATTTCGATATGATTCCTAATTTGATGCTTGCAATATGGGTCTTTGATTTTCGATATGGGTCCTTTGATATTCAATATGGGTCAGATTGATTTCGCTTTCGATATGATGCTTTGTTGTTACTGTCAATATGGGTCCTGATTTGATGCTTATGTTATGGGTCTTGATTTTTTGATATGGGCCTTACACACACAAGAACCTGCAACTAAGAACACCTACATCAACAATTGAACTCCATTACCAAAAGAAAAGCCTTGCCCTGTACAATCTTGAAGAAAACTCAGAATTGGAAACCATGAAAATATGGAGCCATTATCCAAATTTCTGGAACCCTTACAATGAGAAGAAAATTAGAATAAGAAGGAGAGTGAAAAAAATTAGGTATGCAACCAAAATTGCCAAGTGTCTCTTTTTCCAACTGGATTCACTTTCTTCTTCTTTCCCATGGAAACTGCTCCCAAAATATCCAAAATTTGTTAAAAGTAATTGCATGATTCGATTCCTTATCCCGAGAGATTTCTAGTGATATATAATACTTGGTATTTTGGGAAAAAATGGACCTCTGAGCAAATTAAATCCTTCATATGTGCATACCATTTAAATTTTTCAATTTTCTGAGCATCTTCCATTCGCGAATCCACGCGCACCGTAGAACTCTAGCAAGTTGCTCACTGGTTAACTCGTCCACTCTCTCCAAAACTCGTCTACCTTAGGATCCAAGCTTGCATGGGGTCCACTTGGTCGCCACTTGTCAGCCTCCGTAGTCTCTGCGAGAAGCGCGCCTGTGCACGTGGGGTTCACTTGGGTGCCCACCTAGCTCCATTCGTCAAAAGCCTTGAGGATTTCACATTATGGATGAGTGGAGTATTGCTTTTAAATATCAAAAAATTTCAATGTCCAGCCAATGTGGGATAATGCTCTTATGCCTGGAACTATGCATTTTTTGAAATTTTTTCCTCTGAACGCATGAGATGATGGCTTTAACACCTCTTTGAATTGCATTAATTTGAAAGCTCATTTAACATCACGCAGGAGGAGGGAGGACTATAATTTCATTTGCATTTGCTGAAGATTTAAAATGGTAACCATTAATCACCACTCCATACCCACAGCTCACGCAGGGGAGGATACCAGCAAAGTTCATGGATTTTACTTTACACCTGCCATTTTCCTTTGTTTGAGTTTCATCACTCTCTACCACACAACTCTCCACCTTCCTTTTACAACAGGGAGGACTGGCTTGGCTGCAAAATTGCTTTTTTTAAAACAAAATTTTAACTTGCCTTCCATCACCACGCAACACTTGCACTTTATTACAGTTTTATGATGATGCCTTACTCACCAGCCACGCAAAAGGGAGAGGGAAGATGCTATGGCTGAGAGTTCCACCTTCACGCAGGGGAGATGCTTAGCAAATCAATTTCATTTGCTTCAAAGTTTCTGCAACTTGGTCTATGTTACACACAATAGGGAGGAGGCATAAGGCATGGAGAACACCACGCTGAAGGAGGGAAACACCTGCTGTAATGCCACACTATTGCTTTGAAACCTCTTCACTCTCCAACTCTCAACGCAAGAGACTCAACTACTGTTATTTTGCATTTGTATTGAAATCTTTATTAAAATTCTCCACCACTCATGCCACAACAGGGAAGATTGGCTTTTACGCCAATTGCAATTTGCTTTTTAAGTATTTCCACTGCTGAACATTGCACATTCTGCCAATTGCATTTGGTTGATAGCTTATTCTTCTCCTCCAGCCAACACACCACATTTGCATTTGTGAAATTTTTTCACAACAGAGAGGATGTTGACAACACACCTCCTAATTGCATTTGCTTGAAGATTTTAAAACCCCCTTTCAACTCCACACACAGGGAGGACTTTACCAACAAACAAAACTTGTTGAAAGTTTAATGGCCTTTGCTTCACACGTGGAGATTGGTTAAACATCTAACAATATGAAATTTATTTGGAGGGTTTTGTAAAATCCTTTCCTTCCATTCGAAACATCCAATCCAAATGCCACCGTAACCCTTGTTCTCTTAAAAAACATATTCAGTGCATTCGCTTGAATTGGGAAGGCATCCATCTGTTTCAACATTTTATCTGTGGGATAATAGGCATCGTGGAACATATAATCTTCTTCATTCCTCATGAACTCCTTAATACTTAAATCATATAACATATGATTTAAAAAAAAACAATTTAAACCTTGCTTGAAAAGATGTATGAAGCGGCAAGCCAGGTCGGGCCCCAAAGTGGGTCCGGCTAATTTTTTTTTCGTTTTCATGCAAATGACCTTCGTAATGCTTCAAGAACCATAAAAAAACCTTTGGAAACGATCGACACCATTTTTGGATCATTAAATTGAGTTTTGCAATTTTTCAAGCACTTGCGCCACATTTTCGCATTTAATCGCGAAGACGTAATTTTCAAACTGGTCAAAACACCTTTCTGGACCTCGCCATCTGATAGGCGTGTACTCTGATATACAAGCATGAACACTACCAAACGGTTTTTCAAGAGGAATCCCGAGTGAAGAGATATTAATTGTCGAAAATGACCAACTGAATTTGTCGACACTGCGGACCTGATGAAGTCAATGCCCAGGCAACACCTGATGCCTTTCTTAAAAATATCAAATGATCTCCGTAGACCCTCAAATCTGAGACATAGGTACCTTGAAGTACATATTAAAACTTAGAATACTCAGCTTGACCAAAAGTATGACTGGGTGCAAATGACGCGCTCATGAAAATAGCAACTTTAACTGATACGACAATGAAAGTACAGATCACTGAAATAGATGGCCTAAGAAACCCTTTTGAAAACTGATTAAACGGACTGGAAGGAGCTTGAAACTGGAAACATAGCTTGTCATTTATACCAACAATATCCCGGAACAAATATTCTGACATGACACTCACTGAGGCAATTTTTACACTTATGCAAAACAGAGCTCCGACTAGGTCCTGAAACAGGGAGTTGTCAAACCATACAAACTGCAAACACATTGAGCTTTGAAAACTGAGCAAATGGATTCATAAAGACTTGAAAATTTGCATGCTGAATCACATTTATGCATAAAATTTAATCCATTTTGAAATTATTCATGGCGATCAACAGGGCAAAAGATATAAGCAATCAAAGTAGACTACTCAATAAAATCTACATTTGTGCCTAAAATGCACTTTCAGCTCACCCCTCGAAATGGGTACCTGATAAACTGATCCAAACTGAAAACTGAAAGTTGCACAACACTTCATTAGCTAAATGAAAGGTCCAGGACACACTTCCCAAGCCTAACCCTTCGAAAATCAACTGGCTCCATTCTACCCTCTCTCTAACTAGGCCATTCAAATTGACTCATTTGGAAATGCAGAGCAAAATTTTGAATTGGGCCTCTAAACTTGACTCAAATTTAATGAGTCCCAATAGTGGTTCTGACTGGGGATGGTTGATTGCAAGATCAACACAAGAATCTAGAATCAATGGTTAAGCAGACCATCCAAAAACGGATCTTATCTCTTCTAAAAAACAAAGGGCTCCTTATTATACCCAAACAACATGGCACTTTATTGAAAACCACACAACTGAAAGCAAAGCGATTGTACAAGATATACAAACATACATATAAAATGGCTCCTAGCTACTAAAGTTGAAACCAACTCTTTCCCTTATCAAAAATCTGATTCTCATCACTTAATAATGTAAATAATCTGAAGCAAACACTGATCATCAGAGAAATGTTCCTATTACGACACACATCTTTCAGTATGCTTTTCCAATCAGCATTATATGCATACTCATCATGAACATAATTTTGAACCTTACTTTCATGATCAACTACTGAAACATATTCATTCTTTTCATCATCTACTAAGTGCAATAAATCAACATCTTTAACATCCCACTCTTGAAAAAATGAACATACCTCTGGCTCAAGCATATAATCTGGAATAAGATTTGAACATTCACTCATCTTCGCATGAAAAACTTCAAGATGGGGTTCAAACACACTAGCAAGCAACCCATTACAAAAATCTCCATCCTGACACATGTCACTGTTGCATGGAATGGTATCAGCATCATGGACTGGTTCATCATTTACAACATCTGGCTAATCAATTATTTCTTCATACAAAGGGTTAGAAACCAAATGAAGAATCCCCTTATGAACATTATGACAATGAAGTAATTGGTCCGTATCTATATCAATATTGAATAAAACATTAGAAAATTTGCTAAAGATACCACCCATTCGATCATCATAATCATCTTCATCAGACAAAGAAGAAAATGAAACTTGGTTGGAACTATCCTCATTATTCCATGCTTCATAACCATAAAATTTCATCCTATGACCATCATTCTGAGAATCAAAATAGTCATAATTATCTTGCCACAACTGATCCTTTTTACCAATAGAACACTCATCATCAACCAAAGAATGAAAATGAATATCACTGCCATTTACTTCATCTGATGAATTTTCAATGTGTTCACTTAAATTTTCTGTCATAAAACCATATGTTAGATCAACATGTTGTTCCTCAAATGTATAATCATTCAGTTCACAGTCCTTTTCTAGAGAATCCTCTTCACCATATTGCAGAAGGTCTTTATCAATAACTCTAAGGCTCTCCAACATTTGAACCTTCTTGTCCACAACTTCAAGAGCTTTCCTAAGTTCTTCAATCTTCTGGACTTGCATTGCACTTTGTTGTTCCATGTGACATTCTTTAAAAAATTGTTCATCAATGTGTGTTATATTTTCTTTGCAATCATGTGTACCATTGAGATTTTCTGAATTAACTTTGTGCATAACTTTCAAATTAGAAAGAGCATCAACATGATTATAAGAAGTGAAATCTGAAAAATACTTTTACTTCATCTTCAACACAATTGACATTATTAATATCTAAGTGAGGATCAACCATTGTTTGCACCAAACAACTCTAATTTTTAAAGGGAATTAAATTATCGTGGTTGCCAACACAAGTATGAACACCAAAACTTTGAACATTACTTCTCACTTCACACTTAGTTGCAACATTACAAACATTATGACAATAGACACCAATAGATACAAGTCTTTTAGGAATGCCATATTTTAAATTTTTCTCTATCCATGGTTGTCATAAATGCCTAATGCAATGTCTTTGGTTCTTTGTCCCTCAATCTGTAACTCATCTTACTTCCAAAGGCATCCAAATAAATCACTAAAGACATTTTGTCACTTAGTTTACACCCTTGTGGGATCTCAGCCAATGGTTTGGAAAATCTGACATTGAAGGCCGTCACTAACTCACCTTCCTCAATTCTGATCTCCATCAATTTCCTCAATGCATCATTAAAGTTTATTCTCTCAGCAAATTGCCCAAGAAAAGATGCAACTAATTCTTCTCATGAGGGAATAGAAGCTTCCTGCAAAAAGGAGAACCAAATCCTGGCATCCCCTTTTAAGCTCGGCACAAACAACTTCATGCAAACATCCTCATGATAGATTTCATAGTCATTCATTAAATCAACAAAGTTTTGCACATGCATTCTTGCTGATTGTAACTGGTCCCTATTAAACAATGGTAAATGCTTCCTAGTGTCAATTGGAATCTGATTCGGGTAACCAAGTATGCCATCAAAACAAAATGGCACATAACCTTTAATAGAGAAATTTCTGCAACAATCCATTACTAGCTGCAATCTTGCCCGAATACATTCACTATTTTCAACCAATAAAAATTATTTGCAGCTGGAGTTTATCTTCTCTATTATTCAAAATACTTCACCCATGCTTTAACAAAAACTTTTCAAAAATAGGAAATATGTGAAGTATGAATTTCTTTTCCTTTTTATGGTGACTTTTTCACCTAATAAGGAACAAATAACTACCTCAACAATGAGGAGTACCTAGAGTAAATTTGTTGCTGCTGCTACTCTGATATTTGGTAAGATCTTTCTGAGATCTTCTAACATTATACAATGATCTTCATACAGAGTCGCCACTTCCTTCACGAAGGAAAATATCTTCAATAAATTCTTTGGGATCTACAATCATAAAACCCCAAGCAACTGCTAAATCTTTGATGCAAGTTCACCAAATCTTTTAAATTTTTTACAATAATGCACACTGCTGTAGAGATTTTTCAGAGTCGCCACTCGCTGCTGTGAGAATTTATAAAATCATTTCAGAACATGAATAGATCTGGACTTACACAAAGATAAAAGGATAACAAATTTTCAACACTTGGCACACAACACTACCAGGCAAATAACCACAGATCTGAAAATGGTTTCAGATTTATAACACTTTTATGACTCTTTCCTCAAATTGGATAGGCACAACTCTGAGATTAGATTCAACATGAGTTATGACAACACATCCCCAATAGAGTCACCATTTTTGTTGTTCATCAAAATTGATTAACCCAAGTACACTTGCAATTGATCTATGAAGTAGCCAATTCAATCTATGAAGAACCTTAGGGCTTGGACAACATGACAAGGATATGAATCCTTCTACTCTTCAGGCTCTGCAAAACCTAGGTGGGTATACCTTTGATGCTTAAAATTCAACCTATTACACACCTATGACAACATCAACAGATAGATCTCACCAGGCTTAACAACTAGGAGGTTACTGTAGACGGGCTAGATCCACATTGACATCTCAACTAAGTTGAAGCATGAGATGGATGAAACATTCCCACAGAACATAAAACAAAGAGGATGAGATGGTACTATTGCTTCCATCGATCCTGTTGCAAAAGTTTAGTGCAGAGATCAGCAAACTTTAGATTAACACCAGTTGGGGTGATGTTGAGGATTTTGACAAAATGCTCGTAGGACTTTGGTAAGCTCTTCGATTTGATTGAGATGTGTAGCGTAGAAATTAGGAATCATCACAAGATAGGTAAATCAATCAAAACATTAGACATGATAACATAATCAAAAGAACACTCATTGAAATGAACCTAATTCCAAAGCACATTCAATGAAGGTATGAAAACAAAGCATTTAAAAGAAAATATCATGCAAACCATATGCTTCTTCCATGCGGCTCCATCGTTGTTCTTTCCTCTTCAATGGGTTTGTGGATCTCACCTACAAGTGCTCACACAATTGAAAGCAAAAAAAGCTCAAGAGTACTAGAAACGAAAGTTCGGTAGTTTGATAGAAATTCGGACCAGGTTTGATTGAAAATCATCCAATTTATAGAGAAATTGGACAAATGACAAGATTGGCATGATGCAATTCAAATGGAAATTGCAAATCAATATGACAAATTATGACAAATTATGCACTTTCCATGCACAATTTGATTGATTGACAATTTGATGACAAATTATGACACATTCTATGTCAAAATTGATTGATTATCAATTATGACAATTTATGACAAATTGAAATGTCATTCCCATAGAATTAGGAGATGAAATAGGAGGAAAAAGAAATTAGGAAATTAAGAAAATTAGAAAATTGAAATTGATGAAAATTAGGAATTAGAAATTTAGGATTTAGTGAATTAATTAATAATTTTTCATTTATTAATCAATTCACAAAGAGGAATAATTAGCCAATTAAATAAAGATTTAATTGTAATGAGAAGACTTAGGATAAATAAGTAATTTATTTAATCCTAAAGGAAGAAATGACACATTAGGTTAAATGAATAAATCATGAAACCCTAGAAGACAAATTAGAAATGCGAAAATGACAATTAGGTCTATAATTAAAGATAATTAACGTCATGATTTTGAATTGATAAAGGACCAATGCGACAAAATGATTTGATTGATAGATGCGCCAATTGACGAGGAACAATGACAAATTGATCCAAATTGACATAATTGAGACAGATAATGATCGATAGTGAAATGATCGCAAAATGACAAGATTGACAAAAGGACACGAATCGATGACAAAATGGATTGCAAAATGACAACATTGCAAATGACCACGATCAAGGACAAATTGATCGCAAGATGACAAGATTGAATATGACAACGATTGATGACAAATCGATCGTTAAAATGACAAGATTGAAGGATTGATGATAAATCGACAAGATTGATAAGAGGACAAAACCCTAATTAGGATTGACGATGTCCAAAATGATGAGATTGATGATAAGATTGATAAGATTGACAGGAGGACAAAACCCTAATTAGGATTGATGATGTCCAAAATGATGACAAATGAATCGCACATTGATGTGACAGGGTAAAATCGATCAAAATCATGACTGGATAATGTTGTCGACAAGACCAAATTCGAAGACGAGATGATTGAAGAGTGTAGAAGAATGACTCAATGTTCGCAAATGATAAAGACCAAGTGCGTGACATAGGAGAAATGTTAATGCGACGCAAAAACCTAAAATGAGGCAATGCGCAAATGTTAAAGTATGACCTTGCAAGCGTTGACCATTTTTGGGTGTCTACAAGATGATCCTAAAGGGATTTTCTCTCATCCATGACAATAAAGAAGATCATATTTTTTAATAAAGAAGGCTATGCTCTTATCAGACATCTCATGTAGTGTCTTGAGATGCTCCCATATCTCAGTAGCTATTTTTCCGGAAGGTATCTGAGGAAGCTGATCGTTGGTCACTAAGAGCTTGATGACCATGATAGCTTCATGATTTTGTTCATCAAACTTTGTTTGATCAAGACCGGTTGCAGAAGGATGTGAGACTTTTCCAAGAACCAATTGATCAATAACGCGATACTCAAAAATAGTGAGCATTCGTTGTTTCCAAGTATTTTAGTTTTTATTGTTGAATTTTCAACTTCCCTTGAGAAGAATATTCGTTAGAGATCTCATCACTAAAAACTGAGGACAAAACTGGTTGACCAAATAATGGAACAAATATCGAGGTAGGAGGTATCAATGCATGAAATCGCGTAAATGTGACACATAAAAATGAAACTGAGGCAAAAAGAGTGCACTGATTTTGAGGCAAAATTGAAAATTTTTGGGCATAGATCCCAATGTACAGACTGCTGAAGACCCAAAAAATTATGACAGAGACCTAGACGAGTTTCTGAAAAACCCAGAAACTTCAAGATAATAATTTTTGAGAAAATTTGCAGAAAACCCTAGGTGGCAAAGACATGATGAAGAAGCTGCAGAATCGACTTTCACAAAACCTTAGCCAGAGGCAGAACAAATGACAAACAAAAAAACATGGCTCAAGAAGACCAGATGGTATTAGATAACAACAAATATTGGAGAATCTGCAAAAGATGCGGTCGTGGGTTGGTGAAGTCGCGATTTGAATAGATCGCAAAGCAAAAAAAATGCAACCACAAAGAAAGCGTGTGAAATAAGGCACAATTTATACAGATGGCGAGTTGGAAGAAAATCACGTGCAAAGCAAAACTAACATGAAAAGAAAATCGTATGCACACAGAAGAAAGAACGATGCTGAAAAACTTCCAATAGATCGCATAAATTCACGGATTAGAAAAATGACATGAAATAGGCCCATGAAGAACCATCGCACAGAACTGAATACAAGTGCAAAAAATTGCGGGAAGAATTGCAACCATAAGAACATAAATCCACATGATTTGCAGGAGAAAAAACGTGAAAGAAACAATCACAAGCCGAAATTTTTATAAAAAACCCTAGGTAGGTTTTAGGAGGATAACTGGAATAGTTTTGAAAAATTTCACTAATTAAAAAATTAGGATTACAATTTTTTCAAAAAAATCTCCCACGCTTTGTTACCATAGTATGATAGTATTTGATAAAATTTGAATGTATTAAAGATCAAACAATCATTAAATAGATTGCACAAGATAAATGTTTCTAATAAGAAACAATTGATAACAAATGCAAAATTAGAAAATGTGTGTGGGAAATGAGGGCGACACTAAACATAAAAGCCAGTTTCAAAGTGTCCACACACCAATGAGACTCTTGGTGAAATTTATAGGAACTATATTGAATAGCTCAACTTCCCAAGGGGTGTCCCATTGTTCTCTATCTCATAGGATCCCTGAAGTCAATGCCTTTGCTCTCAGATCACTGAGCAAAGTGACTTAGGAATGACAACTCCAAGAACGAGTGATGTTTGATTATAAGAATGAATGCATTCCTACAACATGTATAATATTGAAACTAGAATGATTTAAACTAGTATGAATATGATGCTATGATAAAGATTAGTAATCCTATCCTAACAATATATACTAGTCTAACATGGATATGCTATGATATTAAAAATGCTTCTAAATGCTTAATGTGTTTTAACAAAGAGAGTCTAGATGCTTAGTTAAATGACTATAAGTTAGATGCATAAAAATTGGATCTCTGAAATGAGAGGATGAGAGCTCTATTTATAGGAAAAATAAGGCAATGGATGGTCAAGATTGGATAATCTTAACAAGGGCCAGGATTGAAAGTTAATCAATCTATGTTGACAATTCTCACCAATGAAACGGTGATGATTGTGAACAAGAGGTTGCTTGAGAGGAGATAAAGAAGCATTAAATGCTTGAGAAGACATTATGGTTACCTTAGGAGGCAAGGGTTAAGGTTAGACTAGGGTTATCCATTGGATAAATCTTTTACCCAAGGGGTAAAATCTTGTGCAAGGGTTAATAGGATAACCAAGGTTAAAGCCATGAATGCTTGATGAGACCCTTGGGTTAGATGAGGGTTGAGTTAGAGAGAAAGTCTCTAATCATGCAAGAAGGTTGAGTTAACCATTAATGGTTATGTAAGAGCCTTAAATGGTTTGGAAGACTTTGAGGGTTAGCTTGTTGAGGACATAAAGCCTTTAATGATTTTTAAAGATTTTGGAGCCTTTGAGAAGTGACTTCTCTTTGCTTAGGATTGTGACAATATTTAGGAGATGGATAAGGCTAAATTGGAAGTGATTAGAAGAATCTAGAGAGGGGTTAAGAAGGCAAGTGGAAGATGTAGGATTTTAAAAGTGGAGGAAAAAGAAATTTAATTAAAATAAAATTACTTTATTTCAATCAAATAGATGCAACTTGCATAAATACAAGTGGGGGATTTAAATAAATAAATTAGATTTATTTATTTGCAATGATCAATTTAATTAATTATAAATTTAATTAAAAAGGGGGAAAGGGGAATCAATTAAATAAATTGATCTATTTAATCAAAGGTTAGAAAAGGCTTAGGTGAACTTAATTAAATAAATTGAGTAACTTATTTAATTAAATAGATGAATATGAATAAATTAATTAAATAGAATTTAATTAATGAGGGGAATGAGGTTTAAATGAATATTAAATATTCACTTAGGAAAGTGGTCAGATTTATACGTCTACATTTTGCCCCTCTTTGAAGTGACATGTGTGCACATGTTAATTCAAAGAAAATTTGGCAGATATGTTTGTCAAAATTTGATCGATATGATGTTGTGTGTCGATATGTCGATATAATGCCCCAGATTCGATGAACGATATTGATGACACCCCCTCAGGAGATGAAACAAGATTTTGAAAAATTTGTCAATTTGATGAACGTTTTTTGATTAATTGCATTTTGAAAATTTTGATTATGTTGAATGCATTTTATTGATTCATCTCCCGAAAATGATGTTGATAAGATTGAAAATGAAAAAGTGAGGAAAATACATGCCCCACTTAGCAACCTTGTTGACTCTTACCCTATAAAATGTAAAAAGTGATTTGATTCTTATCATTTGCACATTTGTCTCCTTGTGATTGTGACATTTGAGCTCTGACAAAGATGCCGATTCCATATGCTTCACACCAATTTGAGCGCGTCCATCGATACCAGAGGTCTACCACGTATGGCCCACGTGTATGTGGTCCAAATCTTTCCACGTGTTTGATTGATTTTGCCTGTTTTGATCACATTTTTAATTTTTTGGGTTAAAATTTATCGTTTTAGTGCATAGATTGCTTTTCGTAGTGCATACGATAGACAAGTTAGCGTGTAGGATAAACCTAGGTAGGTTAGCGTCTAAGTAGCCTTGTGTAGTGCATAAGCAGGTTAGGTTAGCCCGTCGCGTGTTTCAATGCGTAGGGTCTGCAAAAGAATGCATAGGGTAGATAGAGTAGTGCATCGGGGGTTTTAGCACATAAAGTTGATAGGTTAGCGCAGTGGAGTTTCCAGTTAGCACGTCAGGGGATTTTAGTGCGTGGGGTAAAGTATTTAGCGTATTAGAGGAAAATGATAGTGCATAAGTAGCATCTTAGCATGTGGGAGACCTGTTTTAGCACGTAGGGTCCAAAAATGGTAAAGAAGGTTTTGAAGAATGCATCGTGAGTCAAGATAGATGAGATAGATGGCTTAGGGGTTGATATGCACCTGCTGAGTGTTTTGAGATGGGTCTTGAGCCAATGTTTCTCCTATTGTGATGATGGCTGATTTCTGATATGATGATTTGGAGTCTGTTGAAATTGCTTTTGATATGGAGTGCCAAGCTGATTGATTGTTTTGATGACGATCCCGATTTTCTTTTGATGTGGATATTTGATTTTTGCCTTGCGATATGAATTTGATTTTTGATATGAGTTCCGATTTTTAATTTTGTATGATTCCTAATTTGATGCTTGCAATATGGGTCTTTGATTTTTTATATGGGTTAGATTTTCAATATGGGTCCTTTGATTTTCGAAATGGGTCAGATTGATTTTGCTTTCGATGTGATGCTTTGATGTTACTATCGATATGGGTCTTGATTTTTTGGTATGGGCCTTACATACACAAGAACTTGCAACTAAGAACACTAACACCAAGAATTGAACTCCATTACCGAAAGAAAAGCCCTGCCCTATACAATCTTGAAGAAAACTCAGAATTGGAAACCATGAAAATATGGACCCATTCTCCAAATTTCTAGAACCCTTACAATGAGAAGAAAATGAGAATAAGAAGGAGAGGGAAAAAGATTAGGTCTGCAACCGAAATTGCCAAGTTTCTCTTTTTCCAACTAAATTCACTTTCTTCTTCTTTACTGTGGAAACTGCTCCCAAAATATCCAAAATTTGTTAAAATTAATTGCATGATTGGATTCCTTATCGTGAGAGATTTCTGGTGATATATAATACTTGGTATTTTGGGCAAAACTGGACCTCTAAGCGAATTAAATCCTTCATATGTGCACACCATTTAAATTTTTCAATTTTTTATATAGTTTCAACTATATATTTAATTTGATTTTAACTTTGATTTTTGGCCTGATTTTTCCCTGACACCCTGCCACGTGGTGGTCTCTGATTGGCTGATGGGGTCCACTGGGTGCCACCTCAGATGACACCTCATCACCGCCACATGTACGCCTCTTGTTTGCTTGCTTGTCTGTCACATCATCGCCACCTCAACCTCCGTCATCACCACGTCATCGCCACCTTAGCGAGACCTGTGAGCTGTCTTTCCACCTGGACCCGCCACTTATCTTTCGCCATTTTGCAATGGCTAACGAGATTGCATGTTTGGCTTGCGAAGTCACGCCGACCGTCGGATCTTGCTGAACTTGTAGGGTCTTTAACCTTGGTTTTTCACATGCGCTTTTTGCTATTTCGCGAAGGGTATTCTTTGAGCATCTTCCCTTCGCGAATCCACGTGCACCGTAGATCTCTAGCAACTTGCTCATTGGTTAAGCCGTCTACTCTCTACAAAACTCACCTGCCTCAGGATCCATGCCTGTGTGGGGTCCACTTGGTCGTGACTTGTCAGCCTCTGTAGTCACCTCGGGAAGTGCATCCACGTGCGTGGGGTCCACTTGGGTGCCCAACTGACACCATTCATCAAAATCCTCGAGGCTTTCACATTATGGATGAGTGGAGTGTTGCTTTTAAATACCAAAAAATTTCAATGTCCAGCCAATGTGGGATAATACTCTTATGCCTGGAACTATGCATTTTTTGAAATTTTTTCCTTTGAATGCATGAGATGATGGCTTTAATAGCTCTTTGAATTGCATTAATTTGAAACCTCATTTAACATCACGCAGGAGGAGGGAGGACTGCAATTTCATTTGCATTTGCTGAAGATTTAAAATGGTAACCATTAATCACCACTCCATACCCACAGCTCACGCTGGGGAGGATACCAGCAAAGGTCATGGATTTTACTTTACACCTACCATTTTCCTTTGTTTGATTTTCATTACTCTCCACCACACAACTCTCCACCTTCCTTTCACACTAGGGAGGACTGGCTTGGCTGCAAAATTGCATTTTTTAAAACAAAATTTTAACTTGCCTTCCATCACCACACAACACTTGCACTTTATTACAGTTTTTTGATGATGCCTTACTCACCAGCCACACAAAAGGGAGAGGGGAGATGCTATGGCTGAGAGTTCCACCTTCACGCAGGGGAGATTATTAGCAAATCAATTTCATTTGCTTCAAAGTTTCTGCAACTTGGTCTATGTTACACACAACAGGGAGGAAGCATAAGGCATGGAGAACACCACACTGAAGGAGGGAAACACCTGTTGTAATGCCACTCTATTGCTTTGAAACCTCTTCACTCTCCAACTCTCCACGCAAGAGACTCAACTGCTGTTATTCTGCATTTGTATTGAAATATTTATTAAACTTCTCCACCACTCACGCCACAATAGGGAAGATTGACTTTTATGCCAATTGCAATTTGCTTTTTAAGTATTTCCACTACTGAACATTGCCCATTCTGCCAATTGCATTTGGTTGATAGCTTATGCTTCTCCTCCTCCAGCCGACACACCACATTTGCATTTGTTAAATTTTTGCACAACAGAGAGGATGTTGACAACACACCTGCTAATTGCATTTGCTTGAAGATTTTGAAACCCTCTGTCAACTCCACACACAGGGAGGACTTTACCAGCAAACAAAACTTGTTGAAAGTTTAATGGCCTTTGCCTCACATGTGGAGATTGGTTAAACATCTAACAATCTACAATTTATTTGGAGGGCTCTTTAAAATCCTTTCCTTCCATTCAAAACATCCAATCCAAATGCCATCGTAACCCTTGTTCTCTTAAAAGAACTTTTTAGTGCATTCGTTTGAATTGGGAAGGCATCCATCTGTTTCAACATTTTATTTGTGGGATAATAGGCATCCAGGAACATATAATCTTCTTCATTCCTCATTAACTCCTTAATACTTAAATCATATAACATATGATTTAAAAAAAAAACAATTTAAATCTTGCTTGAAAAGATGCATGAAGCGGCAAGCCAAGTCGGGCCCCAAAGTGGGTCCGGCTAAATTTTTTTTCGTTTTCATGCAACTGACCTTCGTAATTTTTTCAGGAACCTTAAACACACCTCTGGAAATGATCGACACCATTTTTCAATCATTAAATTGAGTTTTGCAATTTTTAGGCACTTGCGCTACATTTTCGCATTTAATCGCAAAGACATAATTTTCAAACCGGTCAAAACACCTTTCTGGACCTCGCCATCTGACAAGAGTGTACTCTGATATACAAGCATGAACTCTACCAATCGGTTTTTCAAGACAAATCCCGAGTGAAGAAATATTCATTGTCGAAAATGACCAACAAGCTTTGTTGGCATTGCGGACCTGATGAAGTCAATGCTTAGGCAACACATGATGCCTTTCTTAAAAATATCAAACGATCTCTGTAGACCCTCAAATCTGAGACATAGGTACCTTGAAGTACATATTAAAACTTAGAATACTCAGTTTGACCAAAAGTCTAACTGGGTGCAAATGACGCGCTCATGAAAATAACAACTTTAACTGATACAACAATGAAAGTACAGATCACTGAAATAGATGGCCTAAGAAACCCTTTTAAAAACTGATCAAACAGATTGGCAGGAGCTTGAAACTGGAAACATAGCTTGATATTTATACCAAAAATAGCCCGGAATAAAAATTCTGACATGACACTCACTGAGGCAATTTTACACTTATGCAAAATAGAGCTCCGACTAGGTCCTGAAACAGGGAGTTGTCAAACCATACAAACTGCAAATAGATTGAGCTTTGAAAACTGAGAAAATGGATTCATAAAGACTTGAAAATTTTCATTCTGACTCAAATTTATGCATACAATTCAATCCATTTTTAAATTATTCATGACGATCAACAGGGCAAAAGATATAAGCACTCAAAGTAGGCTACTCAATAAAATCTGCATTTGTGCCTAAAATGCACTTTCAGCTCACCCCTCGAAATGGGTACCTGATAAACTGATCCAAAATGAAAACTGAAAGTTGCACAACACTTCATTAGCTAAATGAAAGGTGTAGGAAACACTTCCCAAGCCTAACCCTTCAAAAATCAACTGGCTCCATTCTGCCCTCTCTCTAACTAGGCCATTCAAACTAACTCATTTGGAAATGCAGAGCAAAATTTTGAATTGGGGCTCTAAACTTGACTCAAATTTAATGAGTCCCAATAGACAGTATGGGAGACAACAGGGGATGCCGCAGGGAGTCTGTTTGTATGCTCGCCGGAGACAGGATGTGCCAGAGTGGGGACTCACTTTAGATAGTGTAGCAACGGTGGAGGAGTACATGACGCTTGCATGAAAGATCTGGGACTATGGGGCTAGGGTTGTGGATGCAAGGATGATAGAGGATTTTGCAACGTACTTCATGGCACAAATATCTCATTCGGCAGAGATGTTACCTATCTTTGATGATGATGAGGATGAGCAACCACAGAGGCGAGGGGAAGGTAGAGAGAGAGATGAGGAGGAAGAGGAGGTAGGAGATGGAGGTGGAGATGATGGAGGAGGTGGTGGAGGAGGTGGTGGAGGAGGAGGGAGGGGAGGAGATAGAGATTAGATAGAGGATGAGGGGGAGATAGAGGGAGTGGAGTAGGACTCATTCTTAGTATTGGTGGGGTTGGTAGGGTAGGTGTAGGGCTAGTGGCGGTGGGTGGTATAGAGGATGATAGACGTCCAGCTAAGAGGAGATTTGATGTTCTACCTCCACTAATGCCTCGAACAAGGATAGGTATGGGTGGGACCATGACACAGGTACCCATTCAGATTATGGTACCCACCCATCAACGGGATTCACAGATTAGAGCCCTACAGGTTACAGTATAGGAGTTGTAGGCACATGTGTTAGCACAACAACACTAAATTACGCAGATTATGGCAGAGCGGGATATATAGAGAGAGTGTCGAGGCCGGGCAGAGGATCTTGTTGAGAGGTTGGAGAGAGCGACAGGTGGTGCCTCGATGCAGGACACGTTGAGGGAGATATGGTACATGACCAAGGAGGCCGAGTACTATAGGCATTTATACGAGGAGGTGGTCCCTAGAGATCACAAAGCTCCTAACTATGCAACCAGTCAATCTATTCGTAGTCATACGAGGATAGAGAGAAGAGGTGTTACAGGGCCTGACCGACATGATCCACCTGGTGGAGATCCAGGGGTTGGGGCATCGACTGCGAGATTGTCAACCTCAGGAGATAGTCTTACCTGAGAGACCTATCTTTGTTGTATTTTGATCATTTTGTTGTATTTTGTCAGACATGATATCCCTTGTACATTCCGACCATTTTTTATATATAATATATATGGCACCAATTTTCTTTGATCCACATGTGATGTGTTATTGATGATTGATGATATGCATTGATATGATGATTCTATAATGATGATGTGATGTTTAGATAACAATGCTCTTGATTTTGATAATGATGTATGATTTATGATGAGATGATAATGTGATGATGTATTGATTACTTTGATTTATGAGATGTATGATAATGATACTGATGTGAGATGTAAAATGATATGCAGCTAATGCAAGCTTAAGAATGATATGCAACTAAATGCAAGTTTAAAATGATATGCAACTAAATGATCACTTTAATTTTGTCGTTGTCATTCCTGTTTAGTCACTTGTTTGTGCTCTATTTTGTGTTTATCATCATTGAGATTTTGATATGTTGGAAGTTAATACAAGCATAATGGTATAATTGAACCATAATGACCCGAGTATGACTTACATGGATGTTTGATATTGCAAGATGACACAAGGATCGAGGTATAATTGAACCACGATGACCTGAGTGTTGCTTGCATAAAATAGACAAGAGTTAACCATTTGTATTAGCATAGTGGAAAATGTCTTCAATGATATGTTTCCAATCATGTCTCGAGACAATATTTGAACCATATGAATGATCGCCTCACAGACAGAAAACCAAAAATATATCAGATTCCTTCGTCACTACTCTAGCCCAATGCATCCTCAACTAGCTCAGGAGGTCTAATGATTCAAAATTTAAGATACAAAATAGTCAAAACTTCATGCCATATGTAAATAAATCATAATTCAAAAAATCATCCATCATGTGTGTGTTAAAGTTGCAGTTTGATAATGGTCTTGTTTTCTATCCTAATGAGTTGTTGTTGACATTGTTTTCTTGGCATGCTGCGATCCTTGTCGTTTGTTGCCACAATGCTTAAAGTGAGGGGAATTCTGCCCCTAGTCACATATATCTATCGATGTGGATATATACATTGGTAACCAAGCCATGGTGGGATATGATATGGGGAACTGTTTTGGATAATCAGGGACAGTGACTATGCTAAGTATGTTCAGAATAATGCTGTGTGAATAAGTGTTGGGCGATGGCCAGTAGATGAGACTTGGATGGTTCAAAGATATGAGCACTGATAGATAAAGGAGCCGTTCTCTCACAAATAGCGCCCGTTGCCAGGTTTTCACTACTTGTTTTTATTGCACTTTTTGGTTTGTTTTTTTTTAATTTTATTTATTTATTTATTTATTTTTTGCGCTTTTTCTGTGCATTGGATGAATCAAGTGTAGAATTTATTCAGATGGATGTTGTTGGTTGGTTCATCAAGCACATCTCCTTCTAAGGTTGTTAACTGATAGGTGCCTGATCCATAGGCTGATATGATGACAAAAGGACCCAACTAGTTAGGTTCAAACTTCCCCTTCTTTTCTCGATCCTGTTGATTTCTGGGATTTTCTTTTAGTACAAGATCACTGACTTTGAAAGCCCTAGGGAATGACTCTGTGATTGTAACTTCTGCACATTCACTGCTGGTATGCCTTGAGATGGTCATAGGCATGTTGTCATTTTTCATCTAGAAGCTCTAGTTCATGTAATTTTTTGACCCAATACTCCTCATCTGATATGAGGCCCTTCAAAGATACTCTGAGAGATGGTATTTCTACCTCAAGAGGTATAATTGCTTCTGATCCATACACCAATGAATATGGTGTATCTCCTATAGGTGTCTGGATACTAGTCCTATATGCCCAGAGTGCCAGATTGAGTTGCACATGCCAATCCTTACCCATATCATTTACTATTTTTCTTGAGGATTTTTAGGATTATCTTATTTGATGCTTCTGCTTGACCATTCTCCTGTGGGTAGTAAGGTGTAGAGAAGCGATGTTGGATTTTGAATCTTTCACATATCTCTTGTACGTCTTGATTTTTGAAAGGACACCCATTATCGGTAATGATGGAACTGGGAATGCCATATCTGCAAATGAGATAATTGAGAATAAATAAGGCGATATGTTTTCTAGTTACAGTGGTCATCGAGACTTCTTCAATCCACTTTGTAAAATACTCTATTGTAGTGATAATGAACTTATGTCCATTTGAAGAAGAAGGATGGATTTTCCCTACCAAGTCTAGTCCCCACTAACAGAAAGGCTAGGATGTTGTAAACTGCTGTAGTACCTGTGCTGGTGCATGGATAAGATTGCCATGAATTTGGCACTTAGGACATTTCTTTGCAAATTGATAAGACTCTTTCACCATTGTCGACCAGTAATATCCCATTCTCAAAAGTCTCTTGGCGAGAGTAGGAACACTTGAATGCGTACCATAGATACCCTTGTGAAGTTCATGTAAGGAAGAGTCAAATTCATTATGATCAAGGCAATGAAGAAGAGTACCATCTAGACCTCAACGATAAAGGGGGTCAACAGTTAAGGTATAATGGGCAGCTTGTTGGATGAAGTTGCATTTTTGGTTATGGGATAGGTCGAGTGGAAGAGTATTGTTTTTAAGATATTCATAGATTGTCCCATATAGAGGGGAGTCTGAACCAGTTAAGACATAGATGACTTGGGATGCAGAATTGTCATAGGCTAGGGAAAACAATTGCTCTACGAGGAACTCGTAACGACTCTGTTTCTCTAGAATTTATAGCAGTGAAGTGATAGTGGCCATTGCATCAGCCGCTCTATTGTTCAACCTTGGTATTTGTTTGAAGGTTATGTGTACAAAGTACTGTTTGAAACCATCCACCATTCTCTTATAGGGCAACGACTTATCATCCTTTGTCTGATATTCATTGTTGATTTGATTGATGACTAGTTGAGAATCTTCATAGACTCTCAATTCTGTGATTCTCCATTCCACATCCATTTTGATTCTTGTGACCAGGGCTTCATATTCAACGATGTTGTTGGTGCATGGAAACATCAGTCTATAAGATCGTGGAATGGTGTACCCTTTTGGAGTGACGAACAAGATGCCGACACCCGATCCATTTTGGGTATAGGATCCATCAAAGTATAGGGTCCATTGCTTGGGTGTGACAGTAAGAACATCCATGTCTGGAAATTCTACTTGCATTGGTTGTTTATCTGGTAGCGATGCTTCAGCCAGTTGATCTGCAATTGTCTATCCTTTGATAGACCAACATTCTGTCTACTAGATATCAAACTCACTAAGAATCATGATCCACTTAGCCAATCATCCTGTAAGAGCTGATTTGCTGAGCAAATACTTGAGAGGATCAATTTTTGCGACTAGCTTGGTTGTATGAGCTAGCATGTAGTGACAAAACTTTTGAGAGGCAAATACCATAGCTAAGAAAGATTTCTCAATGAATGTATAGTTTAGTTCATACCCGTTTAAGGTTCTGCTAATGTAATATATAGCTCTTTCCTTACCTTCTAGATCCTCTTGTGCTAGCAATACCCCCAATGATACTTCAGTTGTTGAGATATAGAGGATGAGCGGTTTTCCTGCTATTGGTGGTACTAAAACTGGTGGTTTCATTAGATATTGCTTGAGTTGGTAAAATGATTCCGCGCACTTGGATTCCCATCTGAAAGGTATGTTCTTATGTAGGAGATGATTGAATGGGAGACTTTTATCGGCTAGTTGGGCTATGAATCACTTGATAGATTGTAGTTGACCTTGTAGAGATCTGAGTTGGCTAATGTTCTTTGGAGGTGGCATCTCCATGATGGCCTGTACCTTCACTGGATCTACTTCAATGCCCTATTCTAACACAATGTAGCCTAGTAGTTTGCCTGATGTGACCCCAAAGACACACTTCTTAGGGTTTAGTCTAACCTTGAACTGTTCTAATCTTTGAAACATTTTATCTAATATGCCCAGATGTTCTGCCTGGGTGAAAGTTTTAGCTAGTAAATCATCCACATACTCCTCCATGAAGGTATGCATCATATCATGGAAGATTGTTGTCATAGCTCTTTGATAAGTTGCCCGAACATTCTTCAAGCCAAAAGGCATGACGTTCCAACAATACATTCCCCATGGATAGGTGAATGTAGTTTTATCTTGATCCTTTGGGGCAATCTTGATTTGATTATAACCAGAGAAACCGTCCATTAATGATAACATTGCATGGCCTGTTGTTAGATCCATAATTATGTCGATGTTGGGAAAAGGAAAGTCATCCTTTGGACATGCTTTGTTGACATCTCTAAAATCTGTGCATATTCTGATGCTTCCGTCAGGTTTTGAAACTTGTACAATGTTTGAAATTCATTCAACATAGTCTATAGGTCGGATGAATTCGATGTCTAATAACTTCTTTAGTTCTGCTTTGACCAATAATGCTACATGCGGATTCATTTTTCTTAATTTCTATTTGACTGGCTTAGCTTCGCGAGCGATGGATAAATGATGTATGATCAGATTCGGGTCTATTCCCGACATATCAGTATAGGACCAAGCAAAATTGATTTGCTTTTCCTTGAAGAATTTGATAAAATCTGGCTGCTCTTCTTCTGTCAGTGATTCTGCTAGGTGTATGGCTTTGATTGTTATTTTGGTACCGATGTTTACTAATTGAGTTGGCTCAATCAATATGGGTGATCTCTCTTGATAGTGTTCAAGAAGAGTGTCAAGTCTCCCATCTTTAGGTGCCTCAAAAAGGTTTTCACCTACATATGCGTCCTTTATTTTTGCTTTTTTGTGATCTACTACTTCTATTGACTATTTTTTCCTTTGTTTCATTCATTTTTGCGATTGAGAGACTTGACACTCTCTTGTTTGTAGATATCATTATTTTGTTCACTAGTAGAGCACGTTTCTACATTGACTGTACATAGATATTGGACAATGGATTCATCATCTGGGAAAATTGGTATATCATGGTGTTAAGGTTCTTCCCAATCTATGAGATCAGGAAATACAAGCGGTAGAGAGTCATTTGGTGGGTTGAGATCAGTTGCAGTAAGTGTCATGATAGAGGTAGCATTATAGTTGTTTGGGATGCTGGTTAGGTTTATGATATTGTCATGCTCTTCGATGGTATCATCTTCGATGTAGACTTATTCATATTGCTGTTGCTCATTGTCATTAGCCTTGTAGATATGTCGTGGTCAAAATTCAAGTGATTGAGACTCTGTGCCTTGTCGCTCCTGAGAAAGGGGTGTGTATGAATGGATAGTACCTACCTCGATATCCTCAGTAATATTTGAATAGCTACCCCATTCATATTCATTAGAATCAGTTTCAGAAGTACTATCCCAAAGTCTCTCACTGCTTCTAACAGGTACATTGTAGGGTGAGAAAAGATCTCTGACAATTGATACCAGTCTTGTAGCTTTTTTTGATACAACATCAGAGCCTGTTTGTACCCTTTGCATTTGTTCATACACTATTTCTCCTCGAGGAGTAGGAAATTCTTCAGGTGGTGGTTCTACCTTGTTTTGAACAGGTTCTTGCACATGATACACTTTCTTATAAGAGGTTTGTTCCCTTTGAATGACCAGTTCCCCTTGTCGTTTCTCTTTTTCCTGATGTTCTTTCTCTTTCCTTGTTATTTTTTCTGCTTGGTGTAGAGCCTCTTGCCATGAGTTTTCATTATATTTCTTCTTGGCTCTCCACTGAGGTTTCTGATACTTATTTTGTTTTTTCCTATGTGGTATATTGTGTCCATATCCCAGTCCTATTTTGTCTCGTAAAAATTGTGAAGGAGGTTGTAGAGGTTCTGTAATTCCTTCCTGATGCTTGCCTATAGGTCCTTTGTCGTTGTATCCCATCCATTGCATGATTCAAAATCCTTTTCCATACTATTGTGTTGGTATGGCCACCTCTAGGGTAGCAACTCTGACTTCTTCTTCATCCTTGTATAGCCAACTAAGGATGTCTCTCTCTTCTGATTCATTTGCTAGTATGCCTAATTGGATAAATTTGCCATCAAATCTAGTGATGGGTTGTGTTGCTTGATTTTTTGATGCTGAAGGTTGTCCATATGATTTTGGTGATGTTTGCAATTTTGATAGACACATGGATTCAAAAGAGTATTCTCCCATGCCTTGATCTTTTATTTTCATCTTTTGTTTAAAGTCTATGGATAAAGACATGAGTTTTTCATGATGGTCATCGAATGTTGAGGAAGCTTGGGCTTCCCTGTTGTGTGGAACCAGGCTATCTTGAGCTGCCTCCATAGCATTGCAATGCTGAAAAGGGTTATTATTGACAGATATGGAAATTTCCCTATCCATTGTATGAGAATTTGATACACTGATGGTATGTCGAAGGTACTACTTGCATTTCATGTATCCAAGGACAACCCAATAGAATATTGTATGTTAAGTCTATGTCTAAGAGTTGGCACATAGTGTCCTTTTGTATTGGTCCTACCTGAATAGGTAGTATCACTATTCCTTTGGATGACATTTCTTCATCATCATAGGAATTGATGGTGATCTTCTTGTTTGGATCAATAGACTGGTTAGAGAAGCCCAATGCATGAATAAGCTTTAAAGTACAGATATTGAGACCAACTCCTCCATCTATTAACACTCTATTAACTTGATGTTTATAGACTAAGACTTTGATATGGAGAAAAGTGTTATGGGGATGATTCAAGGAGACATCATCATGTTTAGAAAAGGTAAGGTTATGAGGCCTTGTCATATGAGCCACCATGGCTTGGAATCTATCAATGTCCAGATCTTTAGGTACGTTTGTTTTGACAAGTGCTTGCTCTAAGATGTCTTTGTGTCTTGGTGAGAGTTTCAGTAACTCAAGTATGGATATCTAAGTGGGAGTTCTCCATAGTTGATCAACCAAATTATATTGAGTCTTGGGGTTAGTTGCGGATGTGGATGTATTCCCTTTTAAGACATATTTGTCCTTGATTTTTATGACATTTACTTGGTTGTCATCTATCGATATGTGATTGATGGTGTTATTGTTCAGGTGATTTATTTGAGCTCCTTTGATATAGTTTGATGTTGAAGATCCTCCCTTGTTGTAATTTGAAAGAGGATTTCTAAAGGTGTCATTGTCATTATTTGTTTTGAGACCATCAATTGTCAAATCGCCTCTATCGATCATGTCCTGAATGATGTTCTTAAGCCTCATGCAATCATTTGTGTGATGTCCTTTGTTTTGATGAAATCACAGAAATGCGAGTCATTCCACCAAGGTGGTTTGACCTGGGGTTCAATGTTGTTCATAACTGGCAATGTGATGAACTTATTCACCAAGAGTTCTCGAGACATTGATTCTAAGGTTTTCCCTAATGGTGTGTAGATGCATCTATACGAGAAAGTGTTGGTGTTACCTCTCTGTTTCACATTATTCCCTCAGTTAGTGTTGTTGCCTTGGTTATTGGTGTTGCCTTGGTTAGTGTTATTTCCTTGGTTATTATTGTTGGTGTTTGAAATTGAAGGTCCTTGATTGGCATATTGTGGATAAGTGTTAGTGCCTTGATTAACACTTTTTTTTAAATTTTTGTTAGATGGTGGGTTACCTGATAAAGCCAACACTGGTTGTTTGGACTTCACATTATTTTCATCAACTACCCCATCATTAACAATGTTTTTGTTCTTTGTCCAAAATATGGATTTGTCTAAAGTGTTGTTGTTGTTTGGATTGTTAAAAGGGTTTATGTTTGATGAGTTAACTCCTTCCTTAAAGAACTTCAATATTCCTTTTTTGATGCAGGCTTCCTCCACTTGGATTCCATTTTCTATCAACTTGGAAAAAGATGGTATGCATTGGAGTTTGAGTGGATAACTCATCTCACTACTTAGATTATCGATAAAGATCTCCATCTTTTCTTTTTTAGGCACATCTCGAGGATATCTCGAAACCATGCGTCTCCACCACTGAAGAAACACCATAAATGTTTCATTGTTATTTTGTTTGATGTTACATACATCCAACATGGTGATTGCGTGTTTAATATTATAGGAGTATTGTGTGATAAAATTGTTTACCAACTCATCAAATGATCTGATGGGAGGTGTGAGTTTAGACAACCACTCCATTGTTTTCCCTCCTAAACTTCTTGGGAATAGTCTCATTAAGTAAGTGTCATCGTGAGAAAACTCTAGGCTTATGGTACAAAATTCTCGAACATGATCATGGGGATCACTTTTACCACCGCACTTATCATACTTTAGTATATTTGAATTTGGGGGAAAAGGTACCATGTTCAATGTCTTGTCAAAAGGATAAGGACAGATCTCGTCCAAGGAGTATCATACCGTTGTTCCTTGTTGCATATTCTGCATTTGCCTTTGCAGCATTTAGATTTGTTGTGTAAGAGCAACCATGGGTGCATTTTTACTTTGAGGGAGAGCTTCCTCCCTTTCATTAAGATTGTCCCAATTGTGGGCATGGTTGTGTTCATGGGTGTTGTTTTTCTCGTGTATATTTTTCGGTTCATGTGTTTCTTCTTCTCTTTGTTGATCTTGATAGGCATAATTTCTAGACCTTGTTGTAAAAATTCTTTTGTCTACATTCCTTAAGTTTTCGGTATTAAAATCTTCAAGAAGTCTAACTCCTTTGCTAGTTAGCATGAGTAGATATTTTTCCTTGTCTGCTTCAATAAGTCTTTCCATGGGCCTTTGGAATAATGGGTTTTCTTGACACTCTTGGAGAAGTTCCTTGGTGATCTCTATTTCGCCCATACTGGCATATTCATCAAACGGGTTGGATAATCTATGATCCATACTTGATTCTGGTTGTGATTCTCTTTATTTGTTTCTCTGAGATCGAGTGACAATGTACATTTAGTAAATTTATACCATGATGAATTCTTCATCTTCTATGGGCGTTCTGGGTGGTGTTGGCGGTTCAGGTTGAGCTTCGTTATATGTGATACAAAACTGTGGGAATAAAGAGGGGTTGATCCTTCCTCCTTGGTTTAGGTGTTGGTTGAATGCCACTTTCTGAATATAAGTCCTATTTCTTAAAGGTTCCTTGTCAAACTCGTTTGTTTTTCCTTGGATATACAATCACATGTGCGCAAGAAAGCGCAATGTGATGCAAAGAGTTAGCGATTGATATAGAGAAACTTATTACTTCTTGCAAGTGCCTTAGAACTAGGTTGTCTCTTCTTCAAGTTAGTTTTGTGATGAAGACTTGTTCATCTCAAAATATGAGGAGTGGTCATACACGAATGATTAGTGTTTGCCGGTTGATGTTGGATTTGGATGCTTCATTTGAAAACTCAAGTTTACTTTATCAAGTAGAGGTTTAGTTAGATTCACCTCCACGACAAAGTGTGTCAAATGATATGGATAGAAGTGTCTCGATATGGAAACTTGATTTGACAACTTAAGAGTTAAACTAGGTATGTCGTTTTGATAGAATCCATTAGATGGTGAAACTTTGATCAATGTTATGATACTACCTGATTTTGTTGGATGAAGTCTTATCTCGAGCTAGTTTAAGATTCACAAAATTTTCTCTAAGGATGCCTTATTGATTTCAGAATTGTTTTCTTTGATAATTTGATTTGGATTTTGACTGCTGAGTTTGACAAAAGACCTAAAAGGGTACTCAAGACTGTGGATGAAATTTTCCCGAAATGCCTGATTTTCTCTCTGTTTTTCTTGGTTTTTAATATGCGCTAAGACATAGATTGGATGCGCTAACAAATGTTCCAGATGCACCACAGAAGGTTCTCTATGTGCTAAACTCCCTTTCTCATGCACTACTTAAGAATGGTTAAAATTGACTTGATGGAAAAGCGTTACATGCTAATATGTCCTTGATATGTGCTGCTGTTTGAGCTGAAAGTGCTAAGATATTCCTCCTATGCGTTAAACTGATGTTTAAATGCGCTAGGCTGGTGGCGAAAAGCACTACTGAAAGTTTTACTAGTATGATACTAGTTATGCGCTAATGTGACTACTGGAAGCACAAATATTTGGTTGAAACGCGCTACAGAATGGTTGACATGCACTAGGAAGTTGCTCTTACGCGCTAAGCTGCCCTGATTTCTTTGCTTCTGCCATTTTTTTGGATTTTTAACACTTGTGTTTTGGATGGATGATTTTCTGAAATAATAAATTGCAAACACGACATGAAAGAGATAACAAATTTTGCCTATGCTAGACAAGTAGTGTATGTTCTATGAGGATGTGTTCAATCCCCAATGTTTTCACAGGTTTAGATAACAAATAAGACAAATCAAGTAGACTCTTTATTCAAAGGTCATCAACAACATCATATCCCACTAGTCTCGATACTCCGTCAACTAAAACAACCGTGTCACCCCCTAGAGGGCACCCACTTTTTTGCCTTTTGCCAGAAATTAACTCAAAGTGAATTGCTTCACAGTTGAATAGTTATCTTGGGAGATATATGGTGAGTGATCTTGGGGGCAGATTCTTCTCCACCCTTGCACTATGATGTTGAAAATGTTTGGATACTCACTCGGCTCAAGGTTTCTAGTGCTAAGGTTTTTAATCAGGCTTTCGTTCGGTCTTCTGTGATAAACTCCCTTGGGAGCCTTCCCAACCTCTATAACAAAGGCTTTACGTATCTTAAAGATACTGGGGGAAGGCTAATCGCTGAGAAAAACTGTTGAAGGGGACTTTCGTCAGCCTACACAATTGATTATAGTGGGTTGGAACACTTGGCAATAAAGTCATTCCCAGTTAGGTCATTCCCCTCTCACCGACCATTAATGGCGTTCTAAGAGAAACTCGGGAGGGAAGGCCTGCTAAAGAATTTAAATGCTTGAAATAAAGAAAGCATAAGAGTGGTTTGGTTTTTTGGTCACCCAGTTAAGGGGAGAGCATATACCTTCCACTTTCGAGACAAGGCACAAAAGTGTTCTTTTTAATCTTTCAAAGAAATGCTTTTCTAACTTCTACTTGGAGATTTTTCTCCAAAAAGCATGGTGTTCCTTTTAACTCTTCATAGAAATGATTTTCTATCTAAGAAAGTGAAATCCTGGTCAACAATAGTAAAGTCGTTAATTGAAAATTTCCTTGCTTTTGCATAAAATAAGGATGAGGTTCTTTTTATCCTTTGCAAAATGACAATGAGTTATTTTTATGCACCAAAGGAAAGTGAAGTTCTTTTTACCTTTGTAAATTGAAAAGAAAATTTGTTTGTTCTTTTTAAACCCAAATGAAGTGTTTTTGCCTAATATTGCAAGAATGAAAAATTTGCTTTGTTTTTCTTTTTATCCATGCAATAAAGAAAAGATTAAGTCTTGTTTTAAACACCAAAAGGAAAGCATGAACTTCATTTTATGCATCCCAAAGAAATCATGAGCTTCATTTTAAGCTTTTTGCAAGAAAAAAAGAAATGTGAGTTCTTTTTACTAACTTTGAAAGAAAGAAAAGAAAACTAAACTAACTCCTTCTATTCCTGCATAAAAAATGTTAGAACCTGCACACATTCAGTTAGCAAGAAAAATAAATCATGATGGTGGGCCTTACAAGCCTAAATTTTTCTTTCTTTAGTTATAGTTTTTCCCTTTTCTCTATTAGAGCTATGTGCTAGACTGTTCCACAGATGCGCTACAGAAAAGTCTAGATGCGCTACACTGGCAACCAAATGTGCTACTTTGGTTACCGAATACGCTACATTGTTGTTCCAATATACAGGATATGGCCAGAATGCTATGCGCTAACATAAAGTCTAGATGTGCTAGGGAATGGGTCTTATGCGCTAAACAGTACACTGAAAGCGCTAACAAAAGGTTCGTACATGTTAAAGAAAGGTTCCAATGCACTAAAAAAACTTTTCCGTGTGCCTTCTATCTTTCTCCTGCATAAAAAATGATATGATTTATGGGGTTATGCCCCACGGTTGGTGCCAAAAATGTGTGGGGGAAATGAGGGCGACAATAAACATAAAATTCAGTTTCAAAGTGTCCACACACCAATGAGACTCTTGGTGAAAGTTATAAGAACTATATTGGATAGCTCAACTTCCCAAGGGGTGTCCCATTATTCTCTATCTCATAGGATCCCTGAAGTCAATGCCTTTGCTGTCAGATCACTAAGCAAAGTGACTTAGGAATGATAACTCCAAGAACGAGTGATGTTTGATTATAAGCATGAATGCATTCCTACAACATGTATAATATTGAAACTAGAATGATTTAAAATAGTATAAATATGATGCTATGATAAAGATTAGTAATCCTATCCTAACAATATATACTAGTCTAACATGGATATGCTATGATATTAAAAATGACTCTAAATGCTTAATGTGTTTTAACAAAGAGAGGCTAGATTCTTAGTTAAATGACTATAAGTTAGATGCATAAAACTTGGATATTTGAAATGAGAAGATGAGAGCTCTATTTATAGGAAAAATAGAGCAATGGATGGTCAAGATTGGATAATCTTAACAAGGGCCAGGATTGAAAGTTTATCAATCCATGTTCACAATTCTCACCAATGAAATGGTGAGAATTGTCAACAAGAGGTTTCTTGAGAGGAGATGAAAGAAGCATTAAATGCTTGAGAAGACATTATGGTTACCTTAGGAGGCAAGGGTTAAGGTTAGACTAGGGTTATCCATTGGATAAAGCTTTTACCCAAGGGGTAAATTCTTGTGCAAGGGTTAATAGGATAACCAAGGTTAAAACCATGAATGCTTGATGAGACCCTTCCGTTAAATGAGGGTTGAGTTAGAGAGAAAGTCTCTAATCATGCAAGAAGGTTGAGTTAACCATTAAAGGTTATGTAAGAGCCTTAAATGGTTTGGAAGACTTTGTGGGTTACCTTGTTCAGTTCATAAAGCCTTTAATGGTTTTCAAAGACTTTGGAGACTTTGAGAAGTGACTTCTCTTTGCTTAGGATTGTGACAATATTTAGGAGATGGATTAGGCTAAATTGGAAGTGATTAGAAGAATCTAGAAAGGGGTTAACAAGGCAAGTGGGAGATGTAGGATTTCACAAGTGGAGGAAAAAGGAATTTAATTAAAATAAAATTACTTTATTTCAATCAAATAGATGCAACTTGCATAAATACGAGTGGGGGATTTAAATAAATAAATTAGATTTATTTATTTGCAATGATCAATTTAATTAAATGTAAATTTAATTAAAAATGTGGAAAGGGGAATCAATTAAATAAAGTGATTTATTTAATCAAAGGTTAGAAAAGGCTTAGGTAAACTCAATAAAATAAATTGAGTAACTTATTTAATTAAATAGATGAACATGAATAAATTAATTAAATAGAATTTAATTAACGAGGGGAATGAAGTTTAAATGAATATTAAATATTCACTTAGGAAAGTGGTCAGATTTATACGTCTATAGAAACTACTAATATTTACATTATATTACAATATTAACCATCAAATTAATTAAATAAAGATATTATTCTAATAATGACACCATTACATGAAAAGACATTCAAATTAACACCCACATTTGAAATACCTCTTGAAAAGAGATGAAAAATTTGCTACAAGTCTAAAAGAAAATCAATATCCCTCAATTACAGGTTGATCAAAAAGAATAATACTCAATAAAATTCCAAGCTTGATGGAAGCTCACTCGCCAATGCAAGTAATGGAGCCACACCAATAAACTACAACATGAACACCCTCCCAACTCTGCAAACTAATAACAATTGGTTTGATAAGCTTGTCTTAGAGATGGCATACCTCGAAATGATTGTTGCAGCCCAAACAATAAGGATAAACTTCCAATAGCACCCTCCAACCTCACCAAGGATCCCTTTCAAAGGTTGCCAAAGACTAAACACAAACCTAGAACTATTTTTCACTTAAAGAAGGAAGGAAATGCCAGGTTTTAGGTCTACTTCATAATCTCTGTCATATCCAGCAAGTTTCCCATTTACCAAATCCACATGTCCAATGGACAAAATAGAGACAACACTCTTAAGTAATTCCTCCAATCACCCAACAACTTACATTCTTAAAGTGGATAAATTTGATATGATTTTCTAAGTGTGTAACAAGTCTGATATATCAAGTATAGGTATGTTACCAAGTAGTTGCAAGCCCAAACAAAAACAATAGGCCCTCAAACATCCTCCAAAGTGACAAATAACTCCTCACAAAAGCTCCATTTAGTCTTGCACACTCCCAACATTGTCCAACATCCCCAAATAGAAAGAAAGTGACAAGAAATGATAATCTTAAGGTCTGCAACAATTTTCAAACATACCCAGTAGTGTCATAAAGGTCTCCAATACCACCCAACAAGTTTGCAATAATATTAAGGCATACCTAGTAGTGTCATAAAGGTCTCCAACACCACACAATAGGTTTGTGACAACATTCAAACATACCTAGCAGTGTCATAGAGCCTGATGAAATTGTACGATAGCTTTAGAAAATTATGCCAACTCACATACATGTGAAAATCTATCACAAAATGGATTCCCAACAAGGTAGATTGCTCATCCAAAGTTCCAAGGCCACCCAAAACTTGGTCTCACTTCCACAAGCAAAGGGATGGTGCAACCCAACTAGGGCATCACCTAGTAAAACACAACTTGTTGTACAACCTAACAATGAAAACTCTAGAATCACCTTCAAGCCCTACCCAAACTTTGTAAAACCTCAACATAAATCAAATAAAAACTTTGACACAACAACAAGCCTCAAGAATTTTGCAAAAATAAGAAACTCCATTGAAGCTCCAATGTGATTTTTGAAGTGAAACCATCATTAACTAGCTAGGGACAATCTTTCACCACCAAAACTAGCAAACCCAAGAGGGTTTCATCCTCAAGGTTTTTTTTGAGAAGAACACAAGTTCTCTCCAAAATGTATAAGAAAAAAATAAATTCATCAATAATCCCAAGAATGAACTCTCAACCCCCTTTTATAACTTTTTAAAAAATAAAAAATATTTTTTTCTTAAGGTCACAAAAACCCCTTTATATAATAAACTAATTAACTTTGAGGAGCACTTTTCACCTTTTTGAGGAATAATAATGTTTTCTTGTGAATAAAGTCACTTTTTCAAGATGCCCATTAGAAATAACTTTTCAACACCTTTAAATGAGCTATTACACTTAGCTGTCTCTTTTATTATTTCCAACATTAGACAACTTAGGTGAAACATTAATTAAATTATTCAATAATATCTTAAAATTGTAAATTGCAACCAAATGATATGATTTTACAATTTTGATCATACCAAAGTGATATTGAAGACTTGGGAAGATGATTAGAGTTAACCAAGTGACTTTTAAAAATATTTTGCTCCTCCAAGACATTTGGAGAGCACCTAAAAGGTCAAAAATTGATTCCAAAAGCATCAAAGGGCTCCATATAACCAATTGAACTCAATACCAAGAAAAATTGCTCGACAAGTCTAGTCAAAAGCTTCTCCAAGAATGTTGGGATTCTCCCAAACTAACCAATTAGCCTAGAAGACTTGGAAACTAGCTAAATGTACATGAATTGGCTAAGAACCAAAATGGTGACATTATAGATTATCCCAATGGATGACTGAAGGTTGAATCAAATTAACATCAAACATAGTAAGTATTTGCTAAAGATAGATGACCCATATGGTGACATTAACAACCCCTAATACTTAGGTTGGTTGGAAGATAGATTAATAGTATTTTCCTTCTTACTTGAACAACATCTAGGGCTAGAACCAAGATGGAATTTGGAACTTCAAGGGTGAATTTAAATTGCCATAATTGTTGAGCTAGGTTGATTTTGTCTAAGCTATCAAATATGTATCTTTTCTTGTGGTGTAGTTGGTCCCATATTTGTATGTGCCCTTGATATAGTGAAATATGTATAAAAAGTATTTTCAATAAAGTTCATATTGTTCTTGGATAGAATAAGAACCATATGAATTCCATAGAAAAAAAAAAGTAAGTCAATCAGATGAGGCTTCCAACAAACTAGTGATACAAGGTGACATCAACAAATGAAGCAGAGTATTTAGCTTCACACTTGACTCTAGAAAAAAAGAATTTGGCGAAGGCTTGCCATTTGCTATGTGAAATTGTGCAAGAAGATCAAAGATCATACATAGGATTTATGAAATCAATCCTAGAATTATATTAAGAGACCTACTTAGAAAGTAGTACAAAATGCTCATCTCTCATGTCAAATATGTCTCATATAGATTCCTTCATTATAGTAGTAATAGATGAAGAATTGCTTATGATGATGGGATCGTCAACATAGAAAAATAAAATATGAGATGCATCATCCTACCAAAAAATTTAGATATTTGGATTTGAATGACATTGAGAGAACCTTGCTAAAGGAAGGAATCCATCTTATGATACCTAGCCCAAAGGACTTTTTTGGGATCATAGAGTGATTTATAATGTTTGTATACCAAATAATCTTGAATGAATCCCTTTGTTTGCTTCATGTATATTTCCTCTTGAAGATCACCATGCATAAAGGTATTCTTCATTTTCCTATGATGTTCTTCCTAGTGATTAGAAACAACAATGGAAAGAGTCAATTGAATGAAGGTCATTTTGACAATTGATGCAAATGTATTAATGTCTAGAACATGAGAGAAGCCTTCTACCACAAGTTGCACTTTGAACTTATTAATGTTTTCATATACAACATACTTTGGTTTAATAGATCCACTTACATCAAGCTAGTTTTATTCTCTTAGGAAGTGGGACCAAATTCTAAGTGTTATTCTTTAGCAAGGAAATATATTCTCATTGCATTTTTGAATTTCATTTAGCAATACCAAATTCTTCATGAAAAGATTATGGATACAAATTAGTGGTAATATATGCATGATGATTAACATGATGTTGTGATTATGTCCATTTAAGGACCCCCAACTAGTGAATCTATAGCTTGTAGAATCTTGTAGACTTGAAGTGGAAGAGAATCAAGAGTACAAAAGTCCACTATCTTAGAGTTATGAGTTGGATGAGGAGCATAGTCCTTTGTTTTAGACTTTTGAGAAGGAAAAAGGAGTGCTTTGAAGACTCCTTGCAAGTAACCCCAAGTGAAGGAAGAATGAGTGATAGATTATACAATTTAAAAAATATTCCCTCAAATCTTCAGACTCCTTGCAATGATCAACTTGCGAGTTCGAGGATGCAACAATTGGAAACATTTTATACAATCTAGATAGAGAGAAAAGATAGAAGATTTAATTTTTGGTTGCAAATGCTTGTGTTTGTTTGTGGGAGTATGGTCACATGTAGGGGATCCATTTACTTTTAAGTGCAAAATTGAATGTTTCCTACAAATCCAAGCTTCTAAATGTGTGATGCATTTTAAAGCCTCGCAAGGAATACAAATTTGGACATAGTCATCATAGTTTATAGTCTCAACCCAAGATAGTGATGCAAGTGATCAATAATGTATCATGTAGTTGGCCATTTATTCCAATTTTTAGGTCTTTTGTTCTACAGCCTCATTTTATTGTAGGCTATATAGAAATGCATGCTTATTGTTAATAACTTCTTTAGCTTATATCCTTTTAAAGAAGCAATTTGTCTATCCCATATCATCACTTATCTAAAGGATCTTGATGGTTTTACCAAGTCATTTTGTAGCAAGGGATTTGAAGTCAATAATGTGTTCAAACACTGCAATATTCAACCAAATAAAATAGACCCATGTGAATTTATATAAATCATTCATGATGGCAAGTAGACATGAACATTAGCTAGAACACAAGGATATGAATGAGCCCAACATATCATTGCAAAGAAACTCTAAAACTTGTTACTCTCTCTATGATTTTTCTTTGTCAAAATTCTCCTCAAAATGATTTCCCATGATGCCTCTATAAAAAATCCACTAGAAAAGTGAAATTTGGGAAGCCTTGTGACCATATTTTGTTGACTTAGATGCTAAAGATAGTAACTATTAAGATGGTTGAAACACTTATATACATTTTAATATTATTTTTTAATAAGGAGATCACTAAAAGATTATTCTACTATAAAAAGAGAAAATAATACAGTCTAAATTAGTGGTCAACCTTTCCAACTATAACTAGAGCATCATTTTCTAGTTCATAAATTACAACTATCAAAAGTGAGATCAACCCTTCTAGTTATACTTGTGTGTGATTGACATATAAAAAGATATTTGTTGACAAAGAGGGTACACAAAGAACATTATTGAATGTTGTACGACCAATATCAATAGACTCATGCCCACAAATATCTATAAAGGATTCATCACTCATGATAATTTTACATAGAGCATAACTCTAATGAGATGAACAAGTCTCTAGAAAAGGCCGTGTGATTTGAGGTGTTGGTAATTAGAGTTGTAACCCCAAATTACTAAAGTTAAATTCCCTCCCAAATGATAGTAATGCCAAATTTGGAATGAGGACCATACACTTATGATTATGTTTGTGCAATTGAGGACCAATTATTGAGGTTGGTAGGCTTCCTTTACTTCTAGCTTAGTTAGGCCAAGGGGGGATTCCCTAGTTGTTGTACTTGAATGAAATCATAAGATGTAAACAATTTTTTTCCCACAAAACATACCCATTGCACAATATACCCCTATTTTGGTTGTTACAATGTACCTATGTGATAGTTTTAATATGTAAGGTCAAGCACCTTTACTCAAACATATTGAGAGCTTACCATGGATAATATTTGAGGATATGGGTATAATAACCCCTATTACTATATCACTATCAAACTTGCGGAAGTTAAACACTAAAACAATAGGCTAAAAAATAATCGTAATGTTTAGTTTGTTTTGTTGTGTTGGGGTGATGGAACACAAAACATACAATAAATTAGTGCCTATACACACTTAGGCATAAAGTTGTCAATTCCTTCAAAAGATGCAACCATATAAATAAGAGGTGAGAACTTAATGAAGGTCCCACAAAAAGACTATCATTCATAACAAACAAGAAAACTAGGTTCTACACACATATTTAGAAAGATATATGGAGTTGCAGACTATTAAATAATAAATAGTTAGTAATCCCTTAGAAACATGAACATTTAATTATTTTGAAAATGTACCTCACAAAAAGCATTGTGAAGATTTTAGAATCTTCTGGTTGATCAACTAATCAAAAATACATTAGAAAATGAACACACTACATCTAGAGACAATCAAGGTTGAATCTACACTTTATAATTGTTCTATAGAGGTTACAAGGAATTTTGTTAAAAAATTTATGTAAACCCAAATCACTACAATATCAGAAATATGATACCTAGAACTAGAACTTGAAACATGGGGCTTTAGATGAATTCTTTTCTCTTTTTCTCTTTATAGATGCTCTATCTTAGTTTTTCCATCCATCTTCAAATACCCCCTCAACACGTTGTCATGTTGAAAATATTGTCATTAATTTCAAAGGCTTTTAGTCAAGATTGTTGAATGTTGTCATTGATATCAAGAAGATAAAATGACAATGTTAGAAAAGTCTATCATTAATGTCTATTAATTGCTGTCATTAATGTCAAAGGTGTGAAGTAATTGAGAAGGTATTGAAGATAATTGAGAAGGTAGTTGCAAACTTGGGTACTGCTTTAGATATTGATGAGGAATTGATGATTGATGGTATAGTTTATGCTTTCCAAGAGTAGACCAACGATGATGTGAATATGATGTTGAATGGTTAATGAGGGAACGACAACTCTTAGAGAAATATATGCAAAGAGATAATTATAATGAGCTGATTGCGTATCATATGAAAAGAACTTAGTTTATGTAATGCACCCAAGGATACCATAAATTAGATAAAATAATATCATTACTCTCCACCAGTGATCATTGAAAGGAAATAATTGGAAATACATGGAGTTCATAAGACAATTTGTTTCAGTTTGTCATCACTTGGATTATGTTACTTGCAGTGATAAAACAAATACAAACTAAGCAACGATCACAAGTGTAATACCCTAAAATTGGTCATCTAAACCATGGGCCCCTAATCTCGACAACATCACCAAGGTCCTAACCAAAGGCAATTAAATCAATCTTGAGCACATTAATTAATTCTTTAATCATCAAATATTGCATGGCAAATGAATTACTCAATATTAATTAAATATTTATTTAATTAATTAAATCATTCCAAGAATATTATTTTTGATCAATTATCCTGTTTAATTTATTTAATATCCTAGCATATTTAATTAATTAATAAATTTGCCATTTAATCATGCAAAAAAGGAATTAACTTATTACAAAAGAGGAATTAATCTGAAAATAGAATAGAAGAATTGAGAGAGAAATCAAACTTGAGATATTATTTCTTTTTCTAAATTGAGAACTTGAAATCAGAAAAGCAATTAAATTGAATTATTAATTATTAATCATTCTCTAAAATTAGAACTCAAAGCTTTTGAGAAAAACAAGTTTAGTTGCATTAAAAGACTTTTTTCTTGAATAAATCAAATAATTATCTATTTTTATCACAAATGCATGGAATTAATTAATTCTTATTTCCAATGCAACTTGAACTTCTTATCTGAATGGATTTCAATTAAACTATAATTGGAATCTATCTCAAGGTTAATTGAATCCGATTTCTCAATTATTTCAATTAATTCTAAATTGTGCTTTTTCTTGATCTCTCTTGAGAGTTCTCTATAAATTCAACCTTCAGCTCTCATTCAAATCACCCCAGAGATATTTGAGAAACACCTTGGAGATTATTATTATACCAATTTTTCTCTAGAGTCATTGAAGATCTTGTGCTTGCTTTTTGAGATTATTGCATCTTAGTTTAGCTTTTTGCATATTTTAGTTTATTTCATTATTGCTTGAATCCATCATTGCTTGAATTAATAATCCATCTTGCATCCATTTAGCTTAATATCATGCTCATATACATTAAATCCTTCGTCTTGGTGTAGTCTAGTCACTGGTATTGCTTATAAAAAACTGAGAGCAATCTTATACTCACATCTTTTAAAAAGCAATGGGTCGATTTGTTATGATTTTATTATTCATGATTATATCTTTCTAACCATACATGTAATGACTTATTTGAAGTGTTGTGCTTGCAACTATTAGACTCTTTTCACTTTTTTACACACATTTCTGGCGCTCACTGTGGGGCAGAAGACTACATTTTTCGGCCTCCAAGACTGACTGCTTATTTTTATTTTTTTCAGATTTTTTGACTTTTCGGATTTTTGTCCGTACAGTTTCTGCGATTTGTCATACGACATTTCCCATATGCTAAAATGAAAAACTGAAGGTGTCGTATGATTTGGTACGATTTATCGTATGATCTGGTAAGAATTGTCGTACGATTATGTATTTTTCTAGTTAAAAAACAGATTTTATTTTTTCAATTTTCTCATTCAATTTTGATTATACTGACGACTGACCCTGGCTGTTTATCTATCTGCTTGAGATTTTTTCATAGCCTAATTAGTTTTTGCAAAATGCTTGTCGCACAAAGACAATATGACTACTAATTCATTGTCTTTGTAGGCTGCCTGAGAAGAATCGACCAAACATCGTGTATTCTTTAAATTCATTTTTAGCAATCTAACTTGCTATCTAGTTAAAGAAAAAATCTGTATTTTGTGTTTTAAGTAAATTTTGAGAGGTACTCCAACCCACTATAAAATAAACGCGATTTGATGAAAATTAAGTCAACGACAGTGCTCGGGAATAGCTCTCCTAAGTACCTTCGGGTATATTAAACCTTGGTTTTCAAGGCTGGGAGACCTCTTAATTGAGTTTATACCTCAACACATCGAACAAACCCCTTACTAGTTCCAATTCAAATTAGAAGCTACCCAGTTCATCTCTGAAAGGGGGGATACTCTTTGTGCAAGAGAGATAGTAACTCTCCCAAGATACTTGTCATTTCGTGCCTCGATTAGCATTTGGACTTGGATAATACGATGTTAAGAATCCATTGTGTGAGACTCAGTGGCTGTATTCTGATTAGCTATTGGGTGTGCATTGAGTCTACAAGCAAAGGTTTTCTTCTCTCACTAATTTCCATAGGGTTTGCATGCTATGATTGAAGTTATTATTCATACTACGTGTTTTTTGTGTTTTTCATCCCTGAAACTAAAACTGAAATACAAAAACTGGAGAAAACAAGAAACAACTCAGCGATAAAAAACTCTATCCAAAACTAGTCTATCCCAGTCGAAACTCTGTCCAAAACTAGTCTATCCCAGTCAAAACTCTGTCAAAAAAAAAAAAGTCTATCCTAGTCAAAACTTTGTCCGCGTCACAAACAAGTATGCCTCAGCAACCAAAAACTCAGTCCACCTCTAAATAGTTGTTTGAGAGAAGCAACTAAGATTTAGTCTGGTTTCAAGAATGATCTATCCTATATAAGATGTTTATCTAAGTTGGTCTGAGAGAAGTGACTAAGACTCAGTCTAGTTTGAGGAAAGATATATCATGTATAAGATGTTTATCTAAGTGACTTAGGTTCGATATGTAGTTGATTGAACTAGCTGAAAGATGATCGACAAAATCATGCAACACAAATGGCAGAGATACACTATTTTGATCTATTTATGCTCAAGATGATGATAACCAGTTTTATGCTCATTGTAGACTATTTTAGGAAAGTTTGACTATTCTGGACTGACAAAATCAGAGATTCATATGACAGGTTTCTTAGGACCAGATGACAATTCAATAGCTTTGGGATGACAACAACAGTATTTCATATGAGTTGCTGCCTTGTACCATACGATAGATGGGTATGTCTAGAACAACAGACTTATCAATGCAATGTTTTATCATAGGACACAAGATTCAGGATGAAACGACAATTCTCAGAACCAGATGATAGACAATCAGGACTCGTACGACACAGGATTGAAGATAGAATGATAGACTGTTAGGACTGATGTAATCTCGTATGACACAGGATATGAAACCAGACGATAAATCAGAGGAAACGTACAACTGTTTGCTAGATAGAGGCAAAAAATTTGAGTTTTCAATGATTGAGTTGGAAAATCAACTATTTCCTACGAATACACAAGAATTTCAAGATCACACCATATGCTCGGACATAAGTTTATCATTTGAGTTGCACGGTTTTCATTTTGCTAACATTTAGGAAGGTGCCAAAACATCCTAACATGACATTTCTAATCATTATTGTTGCACTATAATGTTCTAGTTTTCCGATCAAGAATTCAAAACAATCAAATTTTCTTTTGTAATACAAGCCTTCATGAGAACAATCACCATTCGTGATACGATACAATACAATAATACATCAAATCTAACATTGGAAATTCATAATACGACAAGGAGGTAAATAAAGAGCTATCCACTGAATTTTACACATTCAATGCATACAATTCAACAAGTCTTTCATTTACTCTTTCTTAAACACGATAAGACAATTATCTATATCCAAGGCAAGTTAAATGGTGCGTCACTTAATAGGTCCTAAATCACACTAGTTTAATTAAGCACATAAAACAATCTTTCGAGGAGCACATTAATACACTCCTGAAGCTACTACAACATGTCCTCTTTTGGTATTCCTTTCACATCAAGCAATTTTCACAAAATCATATGCGCATTTTAATGCACCTTACTTAAGAGGGAATTTAATTATATTACTCCTACCAAGCACATGAAGAACCCCTTTACTGCATACATACCATTAATCCAAAAATTAACTCCTAAACCAATCCCTTTCACAATTCTAAAACACAAAAACGTTATAAGGCTCACACAAGGCTCAAGAAATATCATCCTTTCTCTTGCAAAAAGAAAACTTAAATAAGAGATAACTACACATATCAATTCCTTTTAATTTACTAGAGAGAGAGGAGACGAGTCATAATCACTCAATGTACTACATAATAAGCATTAACATTTGCCATACTAGTCTTTCAAGTGGACAATCATTAAGATAGATCAAAACCATAAACAAGCACATACTGTACTTTTAGATTCAAGATATTACCAATCAACCTAGATGGATTAGTCAAAAGAGTAAATTAAATAAAAAATGAGGGTACATACGACTCCCTTTCAAAGTAAGAGAAATCATAGACCAAGACCTCAATAAGCAGACAAAATACTTATAATTATTTCCAAGACACCCACATCAATAAGGTGAAAACAAGGTGTGAACACACACGTTACACACAAGTAGGGTTTGTTAAATCTCACCCTCACATCAAGGTGGACAAGCATACAACATAAGGTAGACACACACACACCAACTAAGGGCAAAAGCGAAACCAGAGATCCCAGTGTTGCAACATGGGCTCTGATACCAAGTGTAATGCCCCGCCAGGAAACCCCTAAGGGTTTAAGTTAAAAACACTCAAATAGAGTGTAAATATTTTAAAAAAAATAAAAATAATTAAGAGCGTTAATGAAAAGTTACAACATTAAGATAATTTGGAGTTATCTGAAACTTAGATAATACAACGGAAGGCTAAACGATCCTAAGGAGTTTCCCAACGCAATTACATAACCTTACACCTAGCTCAACTTGCGTCAATTGATCCAATAAACTGGATGACTTAATTACGAGATAATGCTTAAGGCTTGATTATACATATGTTCAAAGATTTGACATCTTATAATAGATAGGAAGTGTTCATTTACTTTGGGTGGTTAGGAGGCCATCGTGAGGTTATCTACTCAATGCACATAACACCTATTTAATTTAAGAGGCCTCCCTTAAGGTTCAATGTGATAACTATAACAAAGTTCATTCATTGGGTTAAGGGTATCCATTCACATTTGATATCATCCTTTAATATTATAAGTATGGCTAATAAGATGAGATACATTCATTAAGGATTAATCTACAATTAATAGAGTGAGGTCCCTTCATTTGATTTCATGCATAGCCAACTAATGAGTTGTAGTTCTTTTATGAAAGATAAAATGTGAGTAGCCATAGAATTCATTGAAGTCTTAATAAAGATAATAGATGGCTAAATTCATTAAGGTGACAATATATTAGGACCACATGAGTGCATCCTTTAAATTAAAATATAGTTAGCAAGATGATATTCATCATTACAGGATTAAAAATATAAGTTCATAGTGACGTTCTCACATTAGGATTGAAATACAATTATCTTGTTGCACTTCACTCTTTTTTTTTTGTTAAATGAAGTTAATATGAGAGAGGTACTTTTACTAAGATTTAGTGTATAAACAACTAATCAATTATTTCCCATTTTAGTTCAATTTTAGCAATCATGAGGGATTCTTTTTTTTATAAGGGTTATGATATGGATATCTAGTTGAGCCCACACAATTATCAAATTAATCTGGTGAGGGTTATTGGTTATAATTACAACATAAATAACTAAATATATATTCATCCAATATAGTGAAATATAATTAACATTGCGTTGCTCATTTAAGAAGATAAAAGTAATTACCTACATGTTGATCATCCTTTAGATTCCAACTTAGAAATTATAACATTAATTCTATCTTTATTTCCCCTACCCATTTGTTCAATTTACATGCTTAATAACAAGTTAATCCAACGATGTAATCTAGCAAGATTCTTTCCACTATTACAACTTTAATTAACATATTTTAAATACTCTGCCATAATCATAATTTACAATGTCTTATGAATCTGATTTACTACATTCCTCAAGATGTCTGATTTTGTGCATTTGATTTAAATTCGTTAATTCTCCATCATACACTTATGAATAGCAACCATACCAGATAACTTAAAGCATGAAACAAGGGAAATTAAAACATCGCATAACACAGATATGATCTCGGAGTTCACCCCTAAGGGGCTACATCTCTGGGTTTGCTCAACTGCAAGACCCCTCTGGCATTTAATATAGTTAAGATTACAAATTTACATGTCTTCTACATTCCTGCCTTTTAGGCGATCACAACCATACTACAAATGACCACTTCGGTCAGTAAATACATCTCTACAAGTTTTCCAACTAAGTTCACATAAATGTAAGCATTTCTCGTCCGGGTATTTTACTTAATCCTTAGATAAACATCACTGACATGTTGGTCTAGAACTATACACTAGTACCCCCCCCCCTCTAGCAACACCACTATACCCAAATCAAGGAAAATATACTTTAAAAGGTACCTTTGAAATGAAAAAAAGACACCCCCCCAACGATTTATAATTCCCTTGCATATATATAAAACAAGTATATGTGAATCTCAATTTATATCTAACCGATTAAAATTATCGTCTGAGCACTAAGGGTTAATTCCCTGACAGTATTCGTTACGAAGGGACCAAGAAGCCACATATAATTAATATTATATGTTGATATAAGAATTACCTAAAATATCATTTATTAAATATCCACATTTAACCATAGTTTATAATTAGTAATTATTAATGCCAGTTATATAAATCAGAGTGTAGCAAAAACATATATCTCTATATGAGTTATCGAATTTTCAATATTCTATATTCCATATATTATTTATTACTCAACTTAAATAATATTAAATAAATAAGGAAGAAAAGTCTAAATTTAAATAATTAAAAAAACTCCATATAAAATCATTATAATTTCTTCCTTTTTATTTTATTTTTTTATTAACATATCCTTAATTTATTGTTTTATTGTTTTCTTTCTTTTAAAACAATAAAAAAAATAAAAACTAATAAATAAATAAAATTTAAAAAAAAAAACACATATTGAAATTGGGGTTACCCATGTGGCACCCCACGTGGGCCCCCTTGGTAGCCACGCTACCATTGGTAGCGCTGCTACCAAATGGTAGCAGACCGCTACCCCTGGTAGCGCTGCTACCATTTGGTAGCAGTCCACTACCAGTGGTAGTGCTGCTACCAACTGGTAGCAGGGCTACCGTGGCAGCCCTTTTCCTCCCAGTCGTATGGGGGGGAAAATATAAAATTTTGTTTTTCTTATTTTTGTTTTTTTTAAAATTTCTGTTATATTGTCATAAATAGACCCAGCAAACTGCCAAAATGTGCAGTCATAAGAAATCTTCACAGTCATGAAATACTCCCATAACATTATTATTTTTTACTTATTGAATATAAATATATATATATATTTTAAAAACTAGTGTATGTAAATACTGATAAAAAGATGAATAACTTTCCAAAATAACCCACACAGTCTGAAACACAGACTAAAAAAAAATATTTTCCAGCAACCCCATTTTTTGAAAACAATTACAGTCACAGCCATTTCTCCCTTTTTTTTCCAGAATGTCAAGGGCTTCTAAATAGTAGTAGAAATTGTTGAATAACCCACCCATCAAGAAAATCTTTGGCACAAAGAAACTCACCTCCCTCACAAAGATCCAACATAGCTATCATTTTACAAATTTCTACACTAAACTCACTCACAAACATCAATGGAAAATCTGAAAACCATTGTTGCAAGAAAGCAAAAAAAATACAAAACCCTCTTTTTTTTGTAAACATTTTAATCAAGTTAATGATCAGATTCCTACCTCAAAACGCATTCCGGGAAGAATATTTTTGAAGAAGAGCTCCCAAATCTGCTGCTCTAAAACTCCATCTTTCTCCATATCCCCCAATCTCTCTTCCAAAAACCATTTTTTTCCAAAAAAATGACCAAAAGAAAAGAACCCCCAAAAATATTTCCAAGCTAGGTTAAAAAATGAGAAACCCTATTTTTGCCATAATTTTCAATTTCGAATTTAGGCAATTATTTTTTTTTTGAAAATAAAAGAAACATGAGAATGGAAATCATTATTTTCCATTCCTCAATAAATCTAACTTGTTTTATTCTAATTAAAATTGACACGCTTCTGTTTCTTATTTAATTTCTAATTTTAATCTCTCAATATCGATTTAGGCCTACATTTATATTTCAGAACTGTTGACCGGGTAAGGCGTTTTGATTAATTTAATTTTCTAAAAATCAATCTTTTTATACTATATCAACTATACAAGTAAAAAGGAAATAATTTCTTTTAAATAATAAAATTTATCCTTTCTATTCCAAAATGCGAAAATGATGAATTTATTTCTATTTCCCAAATGACTTTAAATCTTTCCTTTCTAAAACGCATAACTCATTAAATTCGTTATTTTAAAATTAGCTATTAAATTAACTCGCTATAACATAATAAAGCGACCTTTTTAAATAAATGACTAATCTAATGCAAGAGTCTTATTTATTTTAATTTCTCAACTACATATGCATAAATGAGCACATTAATCCAAGTCAAATACCTTAAGCTTGCTACAATAATAATTAAAGCAATCTCCTTAAATTAACGATTAATTGTATAAAAGAAACTACCTATTTAAATTTCTATATCACTAATGTGTACGTCTACTCATTAAATTGAATTTAATACTCAAGATAACAAACTCCACTTACCCCGCACAAGGCACGCAAATCAAGGAAATCCTCCAAATCTCTCGACACGCATCCCAATGAAAAGAAAGCCCCACGAACCATGCACGACGCTCACCTGACCATGGCTAAGGCAAGATGAGAGTTATATGGCCACCAAATCCGAATTCTAAGGATGAAGGAGGTATCTCAACCCTGCAAATTCCCAAAGAAGATGAACCTCGCCCTAGGCGGTGTTGTACCTGCAATCTCCTGCATCCATGAATTCATGCAAGCATACATATACATATACATATTCCATGAAGGTGTTAGCTCAAGATTTATCACAAGAGTTAGGAAACAATTACGTATACACAAGACTCGATGCAAAAGCACAATAATAGGTATGCATGATTATTTATATTATCTAAACTACACATAGCATCATGGTTAACCTGCCATTCAAGAATGCCACATAGGAATTCAACCAAGGTCAAACGGGTTTTACAAGTCCAACTAGGGTATGGGCATTACACTTAGTATTCATGAAACCAATAATGATTCCTCATCAAGTGAAGCTGAAGATTTTGAACCTCCCGAAAAAGATATTCATAAATGTCAAAAGGATAAGGATTTCTGAAAAATGATGAAGGCTATCATGGCTAGAGAAAAATAAGACTATTTTCTAGAGCTAGCAAAACAAGGTGTCAAACTTCCTACTTGATATGATGTTCAAACTCTCATCACTAAAAAGGAAGAATCACCCATAATAATGGTCCACAGATAATTACTAGCCTTACGGACTGAGATCACAAAACTGAAAAACAAGGATAAATCCCCAAAACAATATTCTCTAGAGACAATATGCCCATTTCCATTTGACAAAAACCTATACATGCCTCCATTCCCTTCAAGAGTTGAGATCCCAAAATTTGATAAATATGATGGTACCTCAGATCCTTAAGATCATGTTAGGGAATTTTGTGCTGCCTGCATGGAGTGCATGGACTATCAAACGTATCTCATGTGCCTTTTTTCGAGGAGTTTGGGAGGACAAGGTATGGAATAGTTCTCAAGTCTACCTAAGGGGATAAATTTTTTTGAAGAACTAATCCAACTATTTTTACAACAATACTCCTACAACATTCGACATCCTGTTACTATGATCGAACTTTGCAATACCAAACAGAAAACAGGGGAGCCTTTTCTCAATTTCCTCCAACGTTGGAGAAAGATGTTCTCTAGGTATTCACGACCTATCCTAGATGCTGAGAAAATGGATATATTTGCCAATAATCTGGTCCCTGAATTGAAATATAGTATCCAAATGCAAGTACACCCATCATTTAACAAAATGGTAGATAATGCTATCTAAATGGAAGATGTGCTTATAAAGAAAGGAGATAACATGCCTTGGAAATAAACACAACCAGGATCTAGCTCTAAAGAGAAGAACAAGTATTGGAAGTATTGCAAAGACAACAATAAGAACGTTGTTAATGACAGGGTAGTAGACACTGTTAAAACCAACTCAAAGCCCACGATATTCAACTTAGCTAGTGGCACACAAGCACTCAAAGCAGCTGAAACCGCAATAGAAAACCCTCCAAAGAAAGCAAAAGAGTGGTTCAAAGAGAAACCTTGGATTTTAAAACCTAGAAGCAAATTCACTCCTCTGAAAGAATCATAGGAATCCTCTTTCAAAACTCTACTGGAAAACAACCTGATAATGTTACCAGATAATTCTAGGCCATATGATCCAGAAGTCAAACCAAAATGGTGGAGAGAAAATGAATACTGCAACTTCCATAGGAATAAAGGTCATAACACAAACAACTGCATGAAGCTCAAACATGAGATTCAAGATCTCATAGATGCTGGTAAAATTGTTGTCGGGTATCACCCAACAAATGCTGATCATAAAGCTTTTAAGGATCACTTACCCATTTACGAACAAAGTGATTCTTCAAAGACCAAAGGAGGTGCCAAAGTAAATTATACTTATACCAGCAATGTGTTGGCATATGGACAATCCAATGAGACATTGTATGTGATTGAAGGTTTTGTCATTGATGGCAACCTTGCAATCCTATGGCACTGCCAAGACATCATACCGTCAAAGCATTACACAGGCAAGATAGTGCACCGACATCAACAAGATCACTCTACACCGGCACCGGCACTGGCACAGAAGAAAAGATGTATACCAGCATAGAGGCCGACATGATTTTTGATATGTAATATTTTGTTTATTATTGTAAGATGACTTGGGAAATTGTAAAATGACTCTTGTATATAAAGGAGATCATTGTAGACATTTAGAGAGGTAATGTAGCGAGCATAAAGAAAATTATTAGGCAGACCTAATGTGCGAATTATAGGTCAAGGTTATATGTAAAGAACAGAGTTAGAACCAGTACTAAATTTGGCATTGGAGGTGCTATTGTAAAGCAGTACAAGTCATTGGATTAGTATAATCCTCATTGTAAGTCAGTGTGACTTCTCATTGAGCAATGAGCTCTAGGCAGTTGGCCTTCCTGCATGTGCAGGCCCCTATTATACTGATTCACCCCCCCCTCTCAGTATCTATGGGAATCCTAACAATTGGTATCAGAGCTTGGTCCTCTATTTTCAGAAGCCTAACAGCTTGAGGAAGATCTTGACACCGGTAAAGATGGAAAATCTGATGAAGCAACTTGAAGGAGCTCTTACTAACTATGATGCAGAGAAGTTGAAAAATATCAAATTAGAAGATGATTTAAGAGCAGCTCAAGATATCATTCAGGCACTTCAAGAAAATCTTGATCTTTTTCAGATAATAACTACCCTACTACAGGGTTGAGGATATGGACAGATGTAACTACAAACTCTACTAGCATATTGACAACCTTTGTCATTGATGCCAAAGGGGGAGTAGTAGGATGAGAAAGTTCAAAGACAAGAATCATATGCTCAGGGGGAGCCCTTCATATTTTTGGTAAACATTCTTTTTGGTAAATTTTTTGGACAACACATTTTGGACACTTTTTGAAATTTCTCATGAGTGTTGCCATCAATGCCAAAGGGGGAGATTGTTGGTATATGGACACTCCAATGAGACACTATATGTGATTGAAGGTTTTATCATTGATGGCAACCTTGCAATCCTATGGCACCGCCAAGACATCATACCGACAAATCATTACACAGGCAAGACAGTACACCGACATCAACAAGATCACTCTACACTGGCACTAGCACCGACACAGAAGAAAAGATGTATATCGGCATAGAGGCCGACATGATTTTTGATATGTAATATTTTGTTTATTATTATAAGCCGACTTGGGAAATTGTAAAATGACTCTTGTATATAAAGGAGATCATTGTAGACATTTAGAGAGGTAATGTAGCGAGCATAAAGAAAATTATTAGGCTGACCTAATGTGCAAATTATAGGTCAAGGGTATATGTAAAGAATAGAGTTAGAACCGGTACTGAATCTGGCATTGGAGATGCTATTGTAAAGTAGTACAAGTCATTGGATTAGTATAATCCTCATTGTAAGTTAGAGTGACTTCTCATTGAGTAGTGAGCTCTAGGCAGTTGGCCTTCCTACATGTGTAGGTCCCCATTATATTGATTCACCCCCCCCTCTCAGTATCTGTGGGAATCCTAACACAATGACAACGTCATCAACATGATTGAGCCTTCCCAATCTGAATATTGCAATGTGATTATAATCCAAGATAAACAAAATGAATCATGATATGCAAAGGCTATAACCCGTTCCCAAAAGAAAGTCACTCTCCAAGGAGCTAGTTCTTCAACTCCGGCTCAAACAACGTCAAACCTACCACCCTCATCAAACAAACAAAAAGAATCAACATTTGATAAATTTAAAAAGGCTAACTTCATCATCATCCTTTGGATATAGAGTTGTTGAATAGTTGAATAGGACAAATGCTCAAATTTACATCTTTGAATTACTAAAAATCTCTTCTACTCACAAAGAGATATTGGACAATGCCTTGCTCACCACTAATGTTCCAAAAGATTTAGACATTGATCGGTTTCAATCCATGGTGGGTCATTTGACTTCACCTCACTATCTGACCTTCTCTGAAGAAGATGACAACTCGCTAAATCATCTACATAGCCAGACATTGCACATTGAATCCATGATCAATAAACACAAAGTCAAACGTGTTTTGATAGATGGAGGAGTGGGGTTGAATATCTGTACTTACAGTCTGCTTACACAACTAGGATTTTCTGAAAATGCCATTGATTTGGTCAAGAAAATAACAATTAAAGCCTATGATGAAGAGGAAAGGACCTCTAAAGGTCTGGTATCATTACCAATTAGGGTGGGACCTATAGAAAGAGATGTCATTTTCCAGGTACTTGATCTTCCTCTGTCATACAATATCTTACTAGGCAGGTCATGGATTCATAAAATGAAGGCAGTTCCATCTACATACCATCAATGCTTAAAATTTCCTTATAATGGAGTTGAGGTCAGTATTCCTGCTAATACAAATGTCCCCTGTAATGAATTGACAAAAGGTGCTAACACCTTTGTGCCTCATAATAGAGAAGTCTCTACAAATGAAAGTTCAGAAGCCTTGATGAAAGACTTGGAAAAGAAATTGAAAATTACCAATACTAGCATGGATGGATACAAGATAGAACTAGTACTTTCATTAGTCTTTCTTCCTCCATCGCCGAAATAGTTGGGCAAACCATCAGAGGCTATGAAAACATAGACTTCAACTCCGAATATCATATATGATGGTCTTTTTGTACAATCTTCTACTTCCCTGTCAGATGAAATAAAAGAGGATGCTATTCTAAAATGGATTTTTAAGAAAGATAGTGAAGACAAGGAAGTACGACATTGTGAGATTTCCTCAACACAATATGGTCTAGGCTATAAAATGATTCAACACATGGGATATTCAGGTACTGGTTCCCTAGGAAAACATCAAGAGGGTATTATTGAACCGATTCAGCTACAAACAAAATCAACAAATGATAAAGCTGGATTGGGGTACAATCCAAAAAAGACATCAGACCAAAAACATGCTTCTAAATCTAAGTGGTAGAAAAGGATATTGCCTTCAACATTATAGGAAACAAACACTCAACAAACTCAAGTAGAGTGCATAAAAGAGAAAGAGAAATCAACAATAAAGAAAGAAGAAACATTTAGCACTTAAGCTCTGATGGTGTCAGCTACAACAATACAAGGAGTTGAGGTCCCAGAGGATATAAGAGACGAAGTAGAAAGAATCAGAAAAATGTTTGCACCACTGAAAGTTCCAGTCACATACACTGGTAGGAAGCAAGTAGATGTTTAGAGACTAACTCAAACAAGTATGAATGGGCTCTAGACCACCTCTCAGATAAATCCAATACAGAAACTCTAGAAGTGTCTAGCGGTATCATAGATGATACTCAAGAGATGATACACTTAAAACTAGAAAAGGAGATACAGGAAATCAGACAAAAAAGACAAGCAGACTATGAACAAGGGCTGAAGGAAGGAAGAATACCAGAAAGTTTTTCATCCATTATATACCCCTCTAATAAGATAGAACAAATTAGGTATGGGATTACACAAGAAGAATTGGAAGCTATAGAAGCAGAATCAGTCATTAGCCCAGAGGAAGCTGAATGGAGTAGACGACATGGAGTCACAAAACCATCAAGATCATGTCCACAGGTATGTCAGATACAAATTCTAAATGAGCCAAATCTTGAAGGAACTTGCAACATTAAAGATGTTGGTGTTGATACCATACATACATTCACTCAACCACTTGAAGAAGACTCAAAAAATTCATCCAATGACTCTCAAGACTCTGACAATAGTCCTGTTTATGACAATATCTACTCATCATCAAACTCTGAATCCTCTGATATAAATGGTGACAATTTGTCTACTGATTTTGTTACTGTCGAACCTTGATATGAAGTCTAGCCTGGCGTAGAGAATGATGCTACAAGTAGGTCTATTGGATTAGGTCAACTAAATATTAATGTGCACTTTAATAATCATGTTCTAACTTTTCCTGGTCTCGAGATGTTTATGCAAGGTATCCTTCTGGAACTTGACTTTTCGATGCGTAGTTGTGATGTAAATACCATGAACTCCCTCGAACCTATCCACACTCTATCCTTGGTACATCCTAAATTAATTTACTATAGTCTACAAGACCAACTCATGAATGTACCTACTTTTGCTAATGACTATATGCTAGCCTATTACCTAAACATAGTTAAACCCATGTACTCTTCCACCAGCGAACAAAGTGAAAACATGATTGAAACAGATATCAAGTATCTTAGTCACAAAAATCAGAAAAATAAAAAAAAAGATCTGATGCCGAAAACCACATTGTGGCGGTGTTAGAATATACTTGATATACTGCCAAGTCACTTCCAGGAGAGTTTCTCTATATTGATTGAGCCAACTCAGCCAGTGAACATTGAGAGTCAAGAGATAGCACACATCATTCATGTATCTCAATCACTATCAGTAGAAGAATTGAAAGATTTCACTAATCTCTTTTCAGAAAAGAAGATAAATTTTGCATGGACGTACTCTGATATTCCAGGCCTAGATCACGATCTTATCATTCATCATATTTCTATCACACCAAGAGTTAAACCAGCCAAGCAAAAACTTCATAAGATGCACCCTCATGTGGCACTACTAGTCAAAGCTAAGTTAAAAAACTACTAAAAGTTGGATTTATCAGAGCTATAGACTATGCGGAATGGATTTCAAACATATTACCCGTGTCAAAGGTAGACAAATCTATTAGGGTTTGCACAAACTTTAGAGATCTCAACAAAGCTTGTCCGAAGGATGACTTTCCATTACCAAACATTGATATGATAGTTGATATTACTGCTGGGTATGATATGTACTCACTAATGGATGGATTCTCTAGTTATAATCAGATCAAAATAGCTCCTGGAGATCAAGAAAAGACAGCTTTCACCTGTGCATGGGGAACCTTTTGCTGGAATGTCATGCCATTTGGGTTGAACAACACATGATCAACTTATCAAAGAGCAGTAACAACTATAATTTATGATATGATGCATAAGAATAAGGAAGATTATGTTGATCACACTTTAGTAAAGACTATGAAGAGATCCATGCATATTCAAGAGCTAGGCCCTATACTAGATAGAATGGAAAAAATAAAACTCCAGCTAAATCCAAAAAAGTGTGCATTCAGAGTGACATCTGGTAAACTACTTGGCTACATTATTTCAAAGAAGGGAATTGAGGTTGATCCTGAGAAGGTCCAAGCTATAATGGAAATGCCGCCTCCGAAGAACATCAGTCAAATGAGAAGTTTACAAGGACGTCTCTAATCAATCATACACTTCATTTCTCAGCTGGCAGACAAAGCTCAACCTTTCACAAAAGCATTGAGGAAGGAGTAATATACAACTGGGATCGAGAATGTGAACAACACCTTCAACAGATCAAAGAGTACCTATCCAATCCACCAATATTGATGCCACCAATTTAGGGAAAACTATTGATCTTATACATATCAGCCACTAATTCATCATTGGGGGCACTTCTAGCACAACAAGATGAAAATAAAAAAGAGAGAGCTATATATTACATTAGCAGAACATTGGTGTCTTATGAAATGAACTACACTATAATAGAAAAATCATGTTTGACATTAGTCTTTGCATCACAAAAATTGAGGCACTACATGTTGGCACATTCAATCAAGCTAGTAGCTAAGATTGATTTGCTCAAGTATCTTCTCAACAAAGCAACACTCACAAGAAGATTGACAAAATGGGTCATGGTACTTAAAGACTTTGATATTGAATATATGGAACACAAAGCCATCAAAGGACAGGTAATTATAGATCAACTTACTAAAGCTCCACTTGAAGACACTCAACCGTTGCATATAGAGTTTCCAAATGAATCAATAATGCACCTTACTCAACAATCCTAGAAGATGTTCTTTGATGGATCTTTCACCCAAAATGGTTCTGGTGCTAGAATACTATTTATCACTCATAAATATTCAATCCCGAAGGCTTTCAAGATTATTTTCCTTTGCACAAACAATATTGTAGAGTATGAAGCTTTGGTAAATGGGATCAAGCTAGCTATTGAATGGAAGGTTCTGGAGTTATATATCTATGGAGATTCTCAACTAATTATCAATCAAATCAATGATACATATCAGACTCAAGATGAGAAATTGATGCCTTATAAGAGGATGGTTGATGATCTCAAGAAGTATTTTACTTTTGTATTATTCCAACAGATTCCCAGATCAACAAACAGAGTAACAGATGCTATGGCCACCTTTGCATCTATACCTGAGTTACAAGAATCTAATTTTCGCTTTGAATTCCTGGTGGAAGAGTTACATTACCCTACCTATGATTCTCCTTGGTCCTAGATAGTCTATTCTATTATTGGACATGACTCATCTCAATATAACCACATTTACTCTTATCTACGTGACCAAATTGTTCCAGAAAATCTTACCCATAATGAGAAAAGGAACTTAACCTGAAATGCTTCATGGTATGTTATCATTGCTAGCGATTTGTTTAGATGAAGTTTGGATGGTACATTGCTTAGGTGCCTAGAAAATAAAGAGTATAAATGTACATTACCGAAAGTCCATGAAGGTATTTGTGGATCTCATTTGAATGGTCTTACTTTAGCTTGAAAACTACTAAGGGTTGGCTACTACTGGCCAGACATGGAGAAGGACTCTATAAAGTTTTCTAAAACTTGTGAAAAATGTCAGCTACATGGAAATCTCATACATGCTCCAGCAAGGGATCTCATACCCTTCATCACACATTGGCCTTTCCAACAAGGGGCCTTTGATCTCATTGGTCAGATCTATCCTGGATCAACCAATGGACACAAGTTTATCATAACTGCCACTGAGTACTTCACTAAGTGGGTAGAAGAAGTTCCACTCATCAAAGCAACCAGTAAACAAGTAGTTGTGTTCATTCTAAACCATATCATTTGTAGGTATGGGATACCTTCATCCATCGTGACTGACAATGGAGGACAATTCAAGAATAAAGATCTGGACAAGCTTTGTGAGAAATTCAAAATTAGACAACACTGGTCATCTGTATATTACCTTCAAGGTAATGGACAAGATGAGGCATCTAACAAAAACCTGTTGACTATCTTACACATAATAGTAAACAAATATGGGAAGGATTGGCATCTACAGCCCAATCCTGCATTATGGGCTTACAAAACAAGTATTAGAGCACCAATTGGGGCTACACCTTTTCCTTTGGTGTATGGGTCCGAAGAAGTATTACCTATTGAAGTAGAACTACCATCTCTAAGAGTTTCTTTGCAAGGTCTTGTTACTAATGAAGACAATAGGATATCTCGATTGCAAGAACTCGAATTGCTGGATGAACATTGACAAGTGGAATTTGATCATCTCAGAGTGTATCAAAAGAGAATTTCTAGAGGATATAACAAGAAGGTTCGACAAAGAGAATTTCAGGTTGGTGACCTAGTTTTGAGAGAAAATCCTAAAAATCAACAGTTTCAAGACAACAAAGGGAAGTTTGAACCCAACTGGCTGGGTCCCTATATCGTTACATAAGTATTTGTCTCTGGTGCCTATCAATTCTCAACATCAGAAGGAGAACAACTCCGTGAACTGATTAATACCATTTATTTGAAGAAATTCTTCACTTAGCATTCTCTGCTCCAAGCAACTTGTACAACTGAAAAAGTCTTGAAAAAAATAAAAAAAATCATAAAAAGTCCTGGTGAAAACCTGGTAAACAGGCACCTTGGTAAAAAAAAGAATCTCTGCCAAGTAGGTGAAAACCTAGCAAATAGGCACCTCTTGTACTCAACGCTCCATCTATCAACACAACGTTGGCATTTCCCACTTTCATGCATATTTATTATCACTTGTACATATATTTTAGTCACTTTTGTGACATCTTAGTTTGTTGGAGGCTTGAAACTAATTAATGTCCTAGTCTTAGGTTAATCGACAGAGAAATTTACATGTCCTAAGAAATATCAACCAAGTCATCTTTTCGTTAGTGAAACCTAGTCGTCCACTCTGAGTCAGTTACCTGTCTCCTAACTACCGAAGATTTTTTATCACTCAGTACACAAGCAAAACAACATTTTTGAAAACAATCACTAAACAGTTTGAGCTATGAATGGAAGTTTTCTTTGTATACTATCTTTTATATTGATTTTTGATTATTATCCCTCTGAGTAACTCGAGGAAGCCTATCTTGACTAAGAGAAACAAGGATTGGGGGCATAATATTTTCTTTGTTTTCTACTTGTAGGAATGATTCTGATGATCTAGAAACATCTAATAAGCTGGGTGTCTGTGATAAGAGCCTTCACATCAAGGTGAAATCACCACACATACCTCGACTCGGCTTATTTGTATGCTACAGGGAGGTTCACATAATTTCTTTGTCTGTTTTGAGGGAATTTATTTATCATGCAATCTGGGTCCCTGCAAAATCTATCCAAGGATATGAACGAAAAAAGGGTCATTGCGGACAAGATAATTAATATTGTACATGAAAAGAAAGGAACTCTAATCCACCTATTATGTTTGTTATGCTCAGTGATGAAACTTAAGCATTTTAAATCCAATGACTAGGTTTAGGTTGCATTTCATTTTGCATCTCATTTTGCATTAGATTCTGTATTTTGTGAATTTAGAGTGATTTTGGTATGGTAATAATCTCTTTATCTTCTGAATGAGAGTTGGATGCATCATCATTTCTTAGCTAAGTGGTCTCTTTTTCATCATTTTTCCGATCGAGTACTTGTGTATTGAGATGTTAGCTGCATACATAAGCATCTTATATAGATTCATACATTTCATTATCACTCATTTACATTCATCTTATTGCATAAAAAGAAACATAATTTTTTTTTTTGCATTACTCATTACTCATTTTCATCATTTATTTGCATATGAAAATAAACAAAAACAAACAAAAACAAACATTCATATTCATTTGTATTACATACATCCATGCTAAATAAAAAATGCATACATATAGAATAAAGCATATAGAAGACATCTCATAATTGATCAACACATGTACCATGAAGTCCAATCAGATCTCATATATATATAATCATCAAGTCTGAGGGTACAAAATAATGTCAACTAACATATACAAACTCCCATTGAAACAAAAATCGGAAGGGCTACAAAAAGAAAATCTATCTCTCGGCCTCTCCCTCATCGCCTAGTGGAGGAGGTGGAGCCTATTGACCGGGATCCTGACGAGGTGCCCAATCTCCCTCAGATAGAGCCATATACTATGAATATGGTACAACCTGCTGTGCTACTGGAATAGCTATGCTGCAAGCCCCAACATAATAGGCTACCTGACTCGCCTGATGGAGGACCTCCTGCTAAAGAGTGTCTCTCTCTAGCCTCATCATTGCAACCTGATGATCTCTCTCCACTCTAAGATCCACTAGTTGTCAGTCTCACTCCGCCAGCTGAGTTTGTGCTACTGTAAGCTCACTAGGCGTGCTCTCATTGACCTCGCTGTGTCGGCCCCCTCATCTCTCATAGGCTCTCCGCCTCCATCTCTGCCTCCATCACCTCCATCTCTGCTTCCAGCTCCCCCTGCTCCTCTCTCCTCTATCAGACCTTTCTTGGTGCTGCTCTCTCTTCCACCCTCTAGCACTCTCACTCCACCAAGTCTCACCCCAACCATACCTAGGGATCCGCCCTCTCCTCTCCGTTGTCTACCACCAGTTGGTACCCTACTACTACTAGCACCAGGATCACCACCTACCTGCCTTGGAGCCTCAGCTCTCTATCCCTATCTCTATCCCTGGGTGGGGGCATCATCCTCTATCTCCTCTATGTGAGGTACCTGCTCAGCTGGATCCATAAATCTAGGGAATGGATGTTACTGGAACCAATCCCTATACTGGGGCAATACCCCCACATCCGCAATGTCATCCATATAGTCCTATCTGAGATGCTATAATCTAGTCAGCTCCTACATACTCAAGGCATAAGATAGTCTTGGTGCCCATCCCTGCCTCTCCTCATCTGCATAATGCGTGTATGCAGTGTACTCCTGCGAGATCCCCTGAGGTCTACCATACTGCCTCATCACTCGGGAAACAATGAATCACTCGACTACTGTCTGTGATCTACCAATGAGTGGGTGAGTCACACAAAAATCCCTATGAACAACCCTCCAATCATCCCACAACTATAGACCCCTGTATGGTCTCCATGTCACAACTATCAAATCATCCAACTGCTGTCTCCAAAAATCTATCTTGCCCAGATGGGGCTGAGTAACATATCCTAAATATCTATATACAATGGGCTGACCAAGATCTTTGTCATCATTTACAATCAGCCTAAAAAATGGGAGGTGCTCCCAGGCCCATAGCTCTAATATCAAAACTCCTGCAACCATACTCTTCCCCTCCCGGAAGATGATCTCATGCATCTCGCAATACATATGTGCTAATATACAAGAGCCCCAGCCTAACCTCTGAGGGGTCTCCATCAGCCTCCCCAACATCCTTCCCCATCCACACAAAAAACCCTGTTGTCCCCTGTCCGGCATCAAAAAGCAGTCGATAAAACCTGCCAAGATGCAAGCTAGTGGAAATTCCTCACTGTACCTGGTCATCATCATGTCCCAACTGACAGAACGTGTTAAAATATTAGGATCTCTGAAAACATGTCTAACAACGAGTAACCCAGGAAACTGCATTACATCATAATCAATCTTCCCTCTAGCAAAAGGGATACAGACAATCCTATACACATCCTCGAGAGTGATGGTCATCTCCCCAACTGGCAAGTGAAATGTGTTATGCTCAGAATGGAATATCTCTACAAGCGTAGTCAGGATTCCATGATTCACATGGATATCAGGTAAATCAAGAAGGTGGGTCAATCCGCACAAAATCGATATGTGCTCGGTCAACCTCTAACAACTGATGCACTAATGTCATTGTCGGTGGATATACTGTTGGCAATATTGCATTATAACAGACAATGGAAGATTGTTGGTATTTCTTAAGGATATTGAGAAGGTTGTTGATGATTATGGATATAACTGATTAAAGATGTTTTACTGTCTTGATATTATTATTTTGTCATTGATGTCAAGAAATTGATTTTCTAATTCAGTATGATGTTGCCATATCTTGAGAAGTATGATATGAAGATTATAAAGATGTCGGTAAAAGACATAGGAAAGAATATGATGAATAAGGGGATGAATAAGGTATTCAATGGGCAACTACTACTGAGTCAGATAATGATGAGATCATGATGTTTTAGATTGTTTTAACATCATACATATGTTGTAAATTGTAAAGGTTAATACTATACTATGTTATCAAGCAAAGAACCTAGTCGGTAAACCCTAAGGAACCTAGTTAGTAAACCCTAAGGTTATCGCTATCGGTTAATGAAGGTGAAATGTCTACTGAGTGGAGTTTAGTATTCACCGAGTTGTTACCGAGTTGTAACCGAGCTATAACAAAATGCATTAAATGTTTACATGCGGTATTTAATGAAGGAAGCTGATGAGCTGGAGTGGATTAAATGATTGGTAAGCCGTGGAAGAAGTTTGTTAATGAATATAAGGCAATAGAAAGTTGACATGAAGATCTACAGCTCAGATTGAACTGCAATACCCTGGCACAAGTTCCAAGACTATTATGCAAGTTCCAAGGCGGGGTAAAATGTTTTCAGATCGAAAGATGCATTGAACCTAGACAAGATTGAAGATCTAATGGCTATGATTGATCACGGGAAATGTGATCAAGGAGATTAAGCGGTTACCTAATTGTTTATAAATAGGAAACTGTTGATAAACAATGTATGCGGGCAAGTGTATGCACAGGGATGCTACATAGTGATTACCGAGCACAGAAGCTTGAAGACCTATTAGAATAATAGAGTATAGAAGCCTAGCAGATAGACAAGATTAGTTCTATGTTTATATTGTATTGGACAAATAAGAATCTGCTTTAGCATTTTAGATGTGAAGTTGCAGATAGATTTTTATTACTGTTATTTTGTGAAAGTGATAGAAAATCTCTTAACCGAGTGGACTTAACAGTCTTATATGTAAACCCTCTAGCAAGGTGACATTCTAATTGAGTGTTTGAAATCCTTTAACAAGGTCACTTCTAACAAAGTGAAGATCTTAACAGATCTGAGGGAAATCCCTTAACCGGGTCACATCTAGCAATGTGTTTGTAATCTTTAGCAAGATTTGCTTTTAACCGAGCATACTCTAGATGAGTATATTTCTTGGTGGGTCCGAAATCCCACAGTGGTTTTTCCCTATTTGGGTTTCCATGTTAAATCTGATGTTATGAGGTTTATATTGTTCATATGCTTTTGAGTTTGCATGTTTAACAATTTTGGTTATATTACTGATATAAATGTTAGCGAGGTTGAATCTAATGTTTTTATGGATGAATAAGTTTGTATGATTCACCCCCCCCTCTCATCTTGTTGGCTATTGGATCTGTATTTATATTAAGTATCAGAACTATCAATTGGTATCAGAGCCATGGACTTCAGAAGGAAATTTTAAAGGCACTTGAGTTAAAGATCCAAAGATGTATAAGAGGGATGCACCGAAGTTGAACAAGTCAAGTTTCTCTACATGGCAGAAAAGGATGAAGCTACATCTATCAGGAGCTAGAGAATATGCTATATACTATCTGGAGAATGATTTTGTTACACCGAGCACCTATCCATTGACTGTGGAAGAGATAAAGGCGAAGCAAGAACATATTCAAGCAATGATTGAAATTACATCTGCATTGACCGATTCAGAGTTTAATGATCTAGAAGGTTGCAATGATGCAAAGGCAATGTGGGATAAGCTCATATCAGTATATGGAGGAGATGAACATGTTCAAAGAGAAAAAGTAGACAGTCTGATAGGACAACTTGAATCTATGAGGATGAATGAAGGTGAGAACATAACTCAGTACAATACAAGACTAAAGGAGATTGTCAATCAAATCAAAGGAGCAAGTGGAACTATTGAAGAAAAGGATATAACAAGTAAGTTGTTGAGAACCCTTCTACCAGCTTATGCAATCTAAGTTTTTGCAATCAATGAATTGAGGTTTGTACCTAATATGCCAGTTTCTTTGGATGCTACTATTGGTAAGCTACATGCATTTGAGTTAAGTAATTTTGATAACAGTGGATCTTCAGTAAATAAAGTTGAATCTGCATTTAGTTCTTTTCATCTTGATGAATCTAATGATTACAATGAAAGAAAGTATAAGTACTCTGAAGGAGATCACAGTGGATCAAGTGAAATATTTCAGAAGAACATGGAAGAAGTACACAAACTGTATGAAGAAATCAGAAAGCAAGAAGCGTTTGAAGCACTATTAGCCAAAAGGTTACCAAGAGGCAAAGGTAAGTATAAAGGAAAACTACCTTTGAAATGTTTCAATTGTGATAAGATAGGACATATGGCTTCTAACTATCCTGACAAAGATTTTACTAAAAAGAGAGATTACTGAGATAACAGACAGAAAGATAATCATTACAGAGGACACCAAGACTTCAGAAGAAGAGATAGAAAGACATGCTTAATAGTTGATGAGGAATCTAAGGATGATAAATCAGATGAGACTGATACAGAGGAAGTAGTTTATGTGGCTATCAAGGATGGCTTAGATGAAGAAAAGTATGAAGAAAAATCCCTAATATCTCACATAAACACTAATGATTCTTGGATTATAGATAGTGGATGCTCACATCATATGACAGGAGATAAACACAAGTTTGTTATGTTAGAAGATTATGATGGAGGCTATGTTAGATTTGGTAATGATGCACCATGTCTGGTAAGAGGTAAAGGATCTATAAAACTTCTTGATAATGCAAGATGCAATGATGTTTATTGGGTTGAAGGTTTGAAATACAATTTGTTGAGTGTAGCACAGCTAAACAACACAAGTTACCGAATAGAATTTTAGAAAGGAATTGTCAAAGTTCATGACAAGAATGGAAAATTAGCTGCTACTGGGACACAAAAAAAAGGTAATACATTTCACCTTGACTCAACTCAGAATAAGTGTTTGCATGCAAAGATTGATGATACCTGGCTATGGCATAAAAGATTTTGTCATGTAAATTTTTATAATCTGATCAAAATAAGTAAGAAGCACAGAGGAAGAGGCCTACCGAGTCTTGAAAAACCTGAGAATGCTATGTGCCGAGGATGCCAGATGGGTAAGATGATAAGATCAGGCTTTACAAGTAAGTCTTACACTTCTAAGGGAATTTTAGATCTAGTGCACACTGATCTTTGTGGTCCTATGAAAGTTCAAAGTTATGATGGTGATAAGTATTTCATATTATTTGTGGATGACTATTCAAAGATGATGTCAGTAATGTTTTTAAAGGAAAAATCAAAAGCTTTTCAAATGTTTAAATGGTACAAGGCAAGAGTTGAAAATGAAATAGGAAGACAACTGAAATGTCTTAGATCAGATAGAGGAGGAGAATTCACATCTGATGAATTCAACTTATTCTGCAATGATCATGGTATTAAAAGACAAGTCTCTACATCGAGAATTCCACAACAGAATGGAATAGCTGAAAGAAGAAACAGATCTATTGTGGATTGTGCTAGAACACTGATGATTGAAAAGAAGGTGCCACAAACATTTTGGAGACAAGCAATAAGCACAACTGTTTACACCTTGAACCGAGTTCAATTGAAGAAAGGTACTTTGAAGACACCATATGAAATTTGGTATGATAAGAAACCTAATGTTAGTTATTTTAAAATCTTTGGAAGCAGATGCTATGTTCATAAAGATGATAGAAATGACAAGTTTGATCAGAAAAGTGAAGAAGGAACATTTCTAGGTTATTCTTCCAAAAGCAAAGCATTTAAATGTCTGATCAAATCATCTAACAAAATAGTAGAAAGTGTAAATGTGAAAATTGATGAATTTGCAGAAAGAAATGATGAAGGAAATTCCAAGGAACTAGAAGACTATGATGAATTTGTCTATGTTCAACCGAGAAGTCCTACCGAGAAGATTGTTGAAGAAAATGAAGAGAATATCCAGTTACCGAGTGATGAAGAAGATCATACAGAGCCTGTATTAGCCAAGTATGTCAGAAGACATCATGCACCAAGTCAGATTATAGGAGATAAGGGTGATCCAGTGATGACAAGGAAGAAACTGAGATAGAACACATGCTTGATATCTGAATTTGAACCGAGAATAGTGAAAGAGGCATTTAACAGTGAAGATTGGGTAAATGATATGACAGAAGAGATTGATCAAATCAAGAAGAATGACACATGGACACTAATCCCAAGACCAAAGGACAAAAATGTAATCAGTACAAAGGGGATTTTCAGAAACATGCTAAATGAGAAAGGAGAAGTCATTCGAAACAAAGCAAGATTATTTTGCAAAGGTTATGCTCAAGAAGAAGGAATTGATTATGGTGAAACTTTTGCACCTATTGCTAGACTTGAAGGAGTAAGAACATTGTTGGCCTATGCTGCTTTCAAGAACTTCAAGGTATATCAAATGGATGTCAAATCTACATTTCTGAATGGAATATTAGAAGAAGTTTTCATTGAAGAATCTGAAAGATTTGTTGAAGACAATAATAAAGATCAGGTATGTAAATTGAACAAAGCTTTATATGGTTTGAAACAAGCACCAAGAGCATGGTATGAAAGATTGCACTCTTATTTGATTAAGATTGGTTTTATAAGGACAAGTGAGAACAACAACATGTACATGAAGAATGATAAAAATGGAATACTGATCTCAGCCATATTTGTTGATGATATTATATTTTGTGGAAATGACTCTTTATGCAAGAACTTTGGAAATGAAATGAGCAAAGAATTTGAGATGTCATTAATCGGCGAGATAAAGTATTTCATAGGTTTACAGATACTGCAAATGAAAAATGAGATTTTCATTACTCAATCCAAGTACATAAAGGAAATCTTGAAGAAATTTGGAATGGATGATTCAAAACCAGTAAGTACTCCTATGACTACCAACTGTAAATTATCTAAGAATGATGAATCTGCATCTGTTGATGAGACACTCTATCGATCCATGATTGGAAAACTACAATATGTTGTTCACAGCAGACCAGACATAGCACATACAGTAGGTATAGTTGCAAGATTCTCTGCAGATCCTAAGGAAACACACATGATAGCAATCAAAAGAATTTTTAGATACTTGAAAGGCACAAAGGATTATGGCTTAGTATATCAGAAAGGAAATGATTTTGATTTAAAAGTCTATACTGATGCTGATTGGGCAGGCAACATTGATGACAGGAAAAGCACAAGTGGAGGAGCTTTCTTTTTAGGAGAAAGACTAGTGAGTTGGCTTAGCAAGAAACAAGGACGTGTTTCACAGTCAATAACAGAAGCTGAATACGTTGCTGTAGCATTAAATTGTACCAACATTGCATGGATAAAACAACTGTTGGAAGGTATAAATGAGAAAGTTATCGAGCTAGTAACTATATTCTATGACAATACTAGTGCCATTAATATTTCAAAGAATCCTGTTATGCACTCTAAGACAAAGCACATATCTATCAAATATCATTATCTTAAAGAAGAAGCTCAAGAGAAGAAAGTGGTGTTGGAATATGTTAGCACAAAGGAGAAAATAGCAAATATCTTCACCAAGCCACTACCCAAGGACACTTTTGAATATCTCAGAAGTAAGTTAGGGGTCCTACCCCTATCTTCTACTCACTGACCGAGTTCGGTGAAAGCATCAATCCGATGACTCTAATGAATATCTTTTGGGAGTTGATGCTGAGTTATACACTTTAGGATGTTTCCTAAAAGTGCATTGGAATTAATATAGGAAATATTACAGGGAACATAAATTGAAGACAAATGCTCTGACCGAGACTCAGTTGATACACAACAGCAGGAAATCACTTCTTACAGAAAGAAATTATGTTTTAGTTCTTTACTTTTTTTTGGGATTGTTGTCAAAGGGGGAGAAGACTACTATAAAGGAGAGAAGACTGAGAGAAGACCTATAAGGGGAGAGGACTGAGAGCAAACTGAGCAGACTACAGATTGGGAAGTAGACTGAAGAAATGAGGAGAAGTCTAATGTATGGGGGAGAGCATTTCAGCATTTCAAAATCATAGAAATCTGAATCTATTAAGGTCAAATCAATTGGTTTTGACATCAATACCAAAGGAGGAGATTGTTGGCAATATTGCATTATAACATACAATGAAAGATTGTTGGCATTTCTTAAGGATATTGAGAAGGTTATTGATGATTATGGATATAACTGATTAAAGATGTTTTACTGTCTTGATATTATTATTTTGTCATTGATGTTAAGAAATTGATTTTCTAATTCAGTATGATGTTGCCATATCTTGAGAAGTATGATATGAAGATTATAAAGATGTCGGTAAAAGACACATGAAAGAATATGATGAATAAGGGGATGAATAAGGTATTCAATGGGCAACTACTACCGAGTCAGACAATGATGAGATCATGATGTTTTAGATTGTTTTAACATCATACATATGTTGTAAATTGTAAAGGTTAATACTATACTATGTTATCAAGCAAAGAACCTAGTTGGTAAACCCTAAGGAACATAGTCGGTAAACCCTATGGTTATCGCTATTGGTTAATGAAGGCGGAATGTCTACCGAGTGGAGTTTAGTATTCACCAAGTTGTTACCAAGTTGTAACTGAGCTATAACAGAATGCATTAAATGTTTACATGCGGTATTTAATGAAGGAAGCTGATGAGATGGAGTGGATTAAATGATTGGTAAGCCATGTAAGAAGTTTGTTAACGAATCTAAGGCAATGGAAAGTCGGCATGAAGATCTACAGCTCAGATTGAACCACAATACCTTGGCACAAGTTCCAAGACAATTATGCAAGTTCCAAGGCAAGGTAAAACATTTTCAGATCAAAAGATGCATATAACTTGGACAAGATTGAAGATCTGATGGCTATGATTGATCATGGGAAATGTGATCAAGGAGATTAAGTGGTTACCTAATTGTTTATAAATAGGAAACTGTTGATAAAAAATGTATGCAGGCAAGTGTATGCACAGGGATGCTACATAGTGATTACCGAGCACAGAAGCTTGAAGACCTGTTAGAATAACATAGTATAGAAGCCCAGCAGATAGACAAGATTAGTTCTATGTCTAGATTGTATTGAACAAATAGGAATCTACTTTAGCATTTTAGATGTTAAGTTGCAGATAGATTTTTATTACTATTATTTTGTGAAAGTGATAGAAAATCTCTTAACCGAGTGGACTTAATAGTCTTATATGTAAACCCTCTAGCAAGGTGACATTCTGATTGAGTGTTTGAAATCCTTTAACAAGGTCACTTCTAACAAAGTGAAGATCTTAATAGATCTGAGGGAAATCCCTTAACCGGGTCACATCTAGCAATGTGTTTGTAATCTTTAACAGGATTTGCTTTTAATCAAGCATACTCTAGAAGAGTATATTTCTTGGTGGGTCCGAAATCCCACAGTGGTTTTTCCCTATTTGGGTTTCCATGTTAAATCTGATGTTATGAGGTTTATATTGTTCATATGCTTTTGAGTTTGCATGTTTAACAGTTTTGGTTATATTACTGATATAAATGTTAGCGAGGTTGAATCTGATGTTTTTATGGATGAATAAGTTTGTATGATTCACCCCCCCCCTCTCATCTTGTTGGCTATTGGATCTGTACTTATATTAAGTATCAGAATTATCATATACAAATCTGAAAAGAACATGAGGCAATCAAACCTGCAAAAATCAAACATAACCATCAGGAAACATTTCAAATTAGCCTATAAGAGAAGCAAAACATCATGCAAATCCAACTACATCAACTGCAAAATCAAAATTTCAAGTTTGCACCTTCAAAAATGCTCTATTTTTCAAACGACAAAACATAGTAGAGGCAACAAATTGTACGAGTCAGAAATAGGTGTAGTATGACAAAAGACTCCCATATGACAAAAGACTAGCCCTAGGATGACAAAAGGGGCTCTTTTGAATGTTCTCATACGGTACAAGGGTAGGCCTAGAATGACAAAACTAGTGGGCTAAAACAAAAAAATAGACTTCATCAGTTTGTCGAGACAGGATCCTGTCTCACATGACAAAACGAGAAAACCCGACTTCAACGTGCCAAAAATTGAAAAATTCAACAAAAAAATTCAAAATTGGAATGAATAACAGGCTTAAGATAGATCACTTACCGCTGGCTCATAGTTCCAAGGTTGATTATGTTGTCTCTGGTGCTTGAATCGATGCATATGAGTGGGAACCACCATTTTTCTTCACAGAAGGATTTTTGAATTTTCAAACTTGGAGGGTTAAAATAATTTAAAAATGACACTTTTACCCCATATATAGCAAAAACCCTAATTTTTCAACTTGCTCCGATGGACATGAAAATTGTACCCTTAGCTAATTTGCTCATTTTGATTCCATTTTCAGGATGAAAAATGAAATACGAGATCATTTTCCTATTCAATTTCACAATTTAGACCACTTAAGTGCTTTTTCATCAAAAGCTCATTCTTTTCAAATTGCGCCCAATTCTCATGAATCAACGCTAAATTTTAGTTTCTCATGAATCAACGCTGAATCTCAATTTCTCATCAATCAACACCGAATTTTCAAAATTCCTCATAATCAATTTGTGCTCAAATTATTATCATCGTTAAAAATTGCCTAAAATCATGTACCCTCGCTATCTTTTGATTTCGCTCCCGAGGGGGCATACTCATGAACTCACATCTTCAAAGTCAAGAAAATTTTCAAATCTTTACCAAAAGTCGAGCAAAAATCTTTTTCAACTAAAGAAAATCAAATTCTTATTGCTAAGGGGCATCTCAGCTTCATCGCTTCACATGAAGTTGAGATCTCTTGATCATCTATATCAAATCAATCGCTAGGGGCATATCAATTTCATCGCTTCAAATCAAGCTGATATTTGTCTTTATCTGAATCAGTCTCTTAACGTTAATCAGTTTCATCGCTTTACATCAAGCTAATTATTCATTTAAACTCAATCAAAATTTTAAAGAGTATCTTTAATCACACACTCAATCTAAGAAGGTGTTCAATTTCATCGCTGCAAATCAAGCTGGATAGTTTATCTTCACTCATCGTATCTTGATCCATCAAGTTCAAGATCAATTTTATCTTTGCTCGCTGTGTCTAGATCAATCAAGTTCTAGACCAGTAAGATCCGCTTCTTGATCAATCAAGTTCAAGTTCGGTATCTTTTCTCTCTATCGTTCCTAGTTCAATCAAGTTTGGGATCGGTATCACTTTAATCAACTTTGTTCAACTTCATCGCTTCAAATCAAGCTAAACACCTTGCTCTTCATCTAGTTCGTGATCAATCAAGTTCAGAATTGACATCTTCTAGACATCAACTATTCTTTGAACCAACGCGCTGCTCGCACATTAATTCAAAGAGGGGCAAATGTAATACCCTAAAATTGGTCATCTAAACAATGGGCCCCTAATCTCGACAACATCACCAAGGTCCTAACCAAAGGCAATTAAATCAATCTTGAGCACATTAATTAATTCTTTAATCATCAAATATTGCATGGCAAATGAATTACTCAATATTAAATAAATATTTATTTAATTAATTAAATCATTCCAAGAATATCTTTTTTGATCAATTATCCCATTTAATTTATTAAATATCCTATCATATTTAATTAATTAATAAATTTGCCATTTAATCATGCATAAAAGGAATTAATTTATTACAAAAGAGGAATTAATTTGAAAATAGAATAAAAGAATTGAGAGAGAAATCAAACTTGAGATATTATTTCTTTTTCTAAATTGAGAACTTGAAATCAGAAAAGCAATTAAATTTAATTATTAATTATTAATCATTCTCTAAAATTAGAACTCAAAGCTTTTGAGAAAAAGAAGTTCAGTTGCATTAAAAGACTCTTTTCTTGAATAAATCAAAGAATTATCTATTTTTATCACAAATGCATGGAACTAATTAATTCTTATTTCCAATGCAACTTGAACTTCTCATCTGAATCCTTTTCAATTAAACTATAATTGGAATCTATCTCAAGGTTAATTGAATCTGATTTCTCAATTATTTCAATTAATTCTAAATTGTGCTTTTTCTTGATCTCTCTTGAGAATTCTCTATAAATTCAACCTTTAGCTCTCATTCAAATCACTCCAGAGATATTTGAGAAACACCTTGGAGATTATTATTATGCTGATTTTTCTCTGGAGTCATTGAAGATCTTGTGCTTTCTTTTTGAGATTATTGCATCTTAGTTTAGCTTTTTGCATATTTTAGTTTATTTCATTATTGCTTGAATCCATCATTGCTTGAATTAATCATCCATCATGCATCCATTTAGCTTAATATTATGCTCATATAGATTAAATCCTTCATCTTGGTGTAGTCTAGTCACTGGCATTGCTTATAAAAATATGAGAGCAATCTTATACTCACATCTTTTAGAAGGCAATGGGTCGATTTGTTATGGTTTTATTATTCATGATTATATCTGTCTAACCATACATGTTATGACTTAATTGAAGTGTTGTGCCTATAGCTATTAGACTCTTTTCACTTTTTCACACACACAATAAGAATGTGAAGAGGTTCGATTCTTAATAAAGAAATAAAAAGTTAATGAACATCGATTAATAATGGAGAAAGCGATTACCATTATGAAAAGGTGCCAATATTAATAAAAGGCATTAAAAATATTATAATGGTTAAACATGCAGCGATTAAATATTGAAATGATATTATACACACAACACCAAAAACAATGAGATTTGCTTATAATAATCAACGACTTAAGAATCAAAATATGCAGCGATTCAAATCACATTTTGTTAGAAACAATTACTAATATAAGACGGTTTGTTTTTTAAACACTCCATAGAAGGTAAAGAGGTGTGAGTTTAATAAAGATATAGTGATTGCATTACATTGTGTTGAGATTAAAACAAAGCATGAGTGAAGGGTTGTGATCCATAAATGGAAGGATGCCTCTCTTAGAAAGAATGCATCCATTGTGAAAAGTTGTCTCTCTTTAGTTTAATATGCAGATATAAATGGAGATTGGAAATGATTGAGAGGTGTGTGGTGTTTGAGTGAAGACAAAATAAATACATACCAATTTAAGGAGAAGATTGTAGATAATATAGCAACATATTTATTGCAGTTTGAGAAACAAAGTTTGGGGGTAGATTCAAAGTAATTGAAATTATAGCTACATAGTAGTTTGAGAAGAGAACTTTGAGAAGATTCAAAGTGTTGGTTGAAAATTTTGTACATCTGGGAAATGTACAAAATTGTGATTTCAGTCATGTGAGTGTAATACTCTCCTAATTTAGGGAAGGCTCCCCCTATCTACAAACTAAACTAAACCAATATAGGTGGGACAATAGTCTTTCTTCTTCCTTCAAGAAAAACTATATTATTTTCTCTTCAAGAAAAGTAATAGCAACTGGAAATAAATAACAACATCAACTTATAAAGCAAAATGAGGAAGAAAATTAAGTTTCCTTAAAGCACAAAGACTTCCGTCATTTTCTTCGGGATGAGAAAACAATATCAAATGCAAAGTTTTGAATATCTGAAATCCTATCTACCCTTTTATGATATTAACTTACAAGAACAAGTGCAAGGTACAATAGCACAAAGTTTGAAGTATATTGCAACTTTTAACACAGAACAACAAGAACAAGTGTAAACTCAAAGTCTCACAACTCTTTCTTAACACAAATCAATTTCTACTCTACTTTCTTTCAAGAACAAGTGTAGACACAAAGTTTTACAAATTACTTTACTATAATATATATTAATCTCCAATAGTTGCAGCACAAAGTCTGCAAAGTAAATTTGATTAAGCTCTCAAGAATCACATGCAAGAAGTGTAATAATGAACACAAAACTCAATAGATTTAGCTCAAAGTCTAAATCCTTGAATGACTTTCTTCCATTCCTTTCAACTTCAACTTACACATAAAAAGCAAAAAGTTTTTCTTGTTGTAAATTTTGGCAGAGTTTACTTGCGTGCCTTTTAAAGATAAAAATTACAATAGACCTCCTCAAGTATTTATAGTAGAGGAGCCTTGAGAAAAAGAAGGGAGGATTCCAACTAACTTGGACCTATTCAACAACTAATTAAGACTTAGCTAAAATTACAAGTCTTATTCTTAATTGACTTGTAATAGGTTTACTTGTAATCACAAAAGTGCAAGTGATGAGTTAACTTGCAATTACAAAATTATTTTTACAAGTAAACTTGTCAAAAAGAAATCTACAATTTAACAATTCTGAAACTAAAACTAAGTATCAAAGACACTTATGCAGCAGTACCCTTAGCCATGTATTCTTCAAATTTTTGGATGATTCCTTGTAGCTCATCAAGATTTGGCTCATGGATATTCTTAGCAACAACAACCATTTTGATAACAAGATCACAACAACTAAGAATTGTAAGTCTATGCTTCTCCAGAACAACTTGAACTTCTTGAAAAAAGGTTTGGTATTTCACCAAAGCCTCAATTGATGCAACTAAAAACTGTTCAACTTCCCATTCCCGATGAATCTTTCTTCTTAAATCTAAAAGAACTTCTTCTTCAGATAATAACTCCTCATCCTGACTTGCAATCTTACAAGAAATTTTCTCAAAATGAGAAACAATATATTGCACCATTTCCATGCGCAATCTTAAGGCATAATCAATTTATTGAATGAGTTCTTCCAGAACAAGAGATTTATTCTCTAAAAGTTCTCCAAATTCTATAAACATAGTTCTGGTAGGAATGATGTCATTCTTTTGTAGAACATTCAATTTTTCTTGTGGCAACCTATGCCAAACCCTTAAGTTGCTCTCAACCTTTTCCAGATTCTATTTGAAAACCTCAGAAGTTTGGTTCAATTTTACCTTGGTCATTTCCAGCTTGACCATTACCTAGAATGTTTCCTTCAAGACCTGAGCACATAGATCAGAAATATGATCTACCCAAGAATCAATTGCTTGCACTTTCTGAGTAGCACGTTCCATTTTCTTGACTGATTCTTTCGAGACAAAAGAATTTGAAGGACTGGTCCCTTCCTCAGAAAATTTAGTGATCTTTTGAATCATTGAGATAAGCAGCAAATTTTCCTCTTTCATCTTGTCTTTCTTTGCCAGAAGTTCATCATATTGTTGCACCAATGAAGTCACTAAATGTTGAGCATCATGCATGGCAACTGCATGTGTTTGCTTACCAAGTTACACCTTTGTGATTCTATAATTAGAATCTTGCATCTCTTCATGCGGCTTGTCCACAATTGGTTCAATAATTTTTACAACTTTCATTCTGGTAATGTCAACTATCACTCTTGAAACTGTCCTAGCCCTTTTAGCAACCTTGGGTCTAGAATTTTTAAGCTGCTAGAAATCAAAGATATCAAGAGAAATTTCTTGCTTCTTTCACTGGAGTGAAGGAGCTTATCCATGGAGGTAAAGCCATCAAATTTGTCTTAGAAATAGCTAGAGATGGTGAAGAAACAAGCTCCATTTGGACTACAGTTGTTACCCTGGGAGAGTTTTATGTCTGAACAGTAATCATTGCCTATTCAGTAACCAAAGGATGTGATGATTGCATCATGAACCTGTCAAAATTGGTAGCAAAAGTATCAATTTATGTTAACGATAGGCTAGGTAAAGAAGCATATGCAGGATTCTCCTAAAAAATGTTTGACAAGTCCTCATGTGAATGATTAAGAGATGGCTCTGACACTGAAATTGGAATAACACTCTGAGCAGACACACTTAATGGGACAAGAGAAATGTGAATGGTGGAAAAAGAATCCACATCAATATCAAAAGGAGACATGAGCACATCCAAAGGAATCTGAGAAGGAACTTCATGAGGTAACTCCATAGTTGTGGACTTAGGAGCATCAACTTGTTGTTGTTCTGATGAACTTATAAGGCACAGAGAGGGGGGGGGATGAATCAGTGATAGTGAAAATAATACAAAATTGAATATCAATTTTACCAACTTAAAACTCAATAGGCATGTAAGAAATAACACCAAGTATGCAATCACCACACAAAGAATAAACTACATGACATAAGAGTTTATAAGTGGAAAACCCAAATGGGGAAAACCATGGTGGGAGTTATTACCCACAAGATGCACTATCTCCAGTATAGAGATCTGATCAATTAAGGTCTACAACACCTTGTTAGGGGCACACCCTATTAGAAGTGTCTAAGCCTGGTTAAGAGCTATACAATAAGGCCTTTGAGGACCATACCTGTTAGGAGCTACTTGAGTTACTGGGATTTGAAAACTCAAGTTTATGTGTCACCTGGTTAGAGGATTTAATGATCAGAACTGTTAGGATTTGACTGCACCCGATTAGGAGTGACCTTGTAAGAGGATTTTCTTGCTACAACTATTAGAAAGACAAAAAGTACAAATGATCTCAGTATAGCACCTTCTATGTCTGATAAGATCCTCTTTGGAACATTACGACATCACAAAGACTTCATCTCTCATCTTCTCTGATATTCGCACTATCAAAAATACACAATTCCCTCATCACATATCACACAATCAAGCTCATGTATATACATCTTTCCATACCTCATCACATAATTAAAATTATCATAAGGTCGGATAGAACCTTATTACAATTCCCTAGGTTGAATGCATCTAGACAATCTTGCATTGTATGCATTAGTTGTGTCGGCCACCGACATAACAAATCCAATTCTGTGTCATTTTACTGATCTGAGTGATTTTCATCACTACTGGTTAAGTCTCCATCAACTAATATGTTTTGTCAAACAAATCTCGTTCACCTGATCGATTCAACACGTGCGGTCACAAACATATCTTCATTCGAGTCTTCAATGTTGTTGTAAAACCACATCATCTCAATCTTCATGGTTTTCATATAATGGTTGTCGAAATGTAACACTGTCTGCCATTTACCGGTTGAAGTCCTAATTACCAAATCTGATAAAAACTGTCTCTATTTTGCCAGTTAAGTTTAGCCAATTAAACTGTAGGACTTAGATGACTTAAAGAAACATAATTTCCATCAATGGCAACATACAAAATAGTCATCATACATAAATCTAATCTATTATGCACAACAAACATATATCGGTTGCATCAAGCAAACACACATTACCGGTATAGTACAAATGATCAAACACCAACAATCTCCCCCTTTGGCATTGATGACAACACTTAGGAAAATTTTGTCAACCAAGTGTGCAAAACAAAAATTGACTTCATGACATACACTCCCCCTTAGCAATTACATGCCATTACAAAAATGAAATCATCACTCCCCCTTTACAGTACATACAAAATTTTGACTCTTAACTATTTCTACTCCCCCTTTGACAACAATGCCAAATAAAGAAGTAAAATACGTACATTACATCAAAATTTCTCATCAAAACTGCATGTATATATAGAAATAAAAGTGTTAAGGTCTTTACAATGCAATTCTCAAGAAAAAATCACTGTAATGAAACTTCAACTGCTTAAGATCAGTGTCCCATGTTTCCAACAGTGTCTCGGTAATCTCAACATGTGTCAAGATCTGAGCTACAAATTCCTCCATAGCATCAATTGTACTCATCTCAAGAGTAGCCAAAATTTCGTCTGACTCCTTGAATGCTCTCTGAAGAATATCTACTTTCGGAAGTAGTTGAATCTAGAGTTCTTTCTGTGATTTGGCCCATTTCACTTGCTCATGATCAAAAAGTTCTAACTGGTGTTGTAGATCAACCAACTTTTTACCAAAAGTGATCACTAAGTCCTGTACCGGTATGAAAGTTTCACTTAAATTTTGTATTTCCTTCTTAGTATCAACTCTCTTCTTTCTCAAGTCTACACAAAATAGTGAAAATTGGGAAATATTAGCTAAAATCTTATAGCCAGTTTCCAATCCAATCTTCAACAAATCTTTATTCACCGTTAGGGCTGCTTTGCCTTTATCTATCTCAACCATTAACTGTTCTCCCCTTTTCTTCTTGTAATCCTTTGCAACAGAAATGTTTGCAACTTCTTCAAGGGATTTAAGTTGTTCACCGGCAATAACAACTAACTATCCAAGTTTGGTAATGGGAGTAGCCAAATGTTCTGTGTTAGTCTCCGATAAGAGACAACAAAATATCAACAACAATCCTTATAGTCTCTGCTTCCTTTTGTTGTTCCCTTAATCTTTTCTTTTGTACTGGAGATTGCATTGCAGTTGCAATCTCCATTAACTCAGTAGAACTCAAATTAATTTATGTCTAATGGACCTTTTATGCTGATTGAGTCATCATCATCATCCTCAACTATTGTTTTCTACTTCTTCTCTTGATCTTATTATTTGTCTTCTCCTTTTTCTCTGTCTTTTCTTCCTCTCTTTTCTTCTCTTCCTCCTTTTCTTTTTCTGTCTCCTCTCCCTTAGTGGTGTCTTTGACCGATTGTGGATTTTCAACAGTTTGTTCATTTACCCATACTTCATCTACCTTCTATTCTTCACCCTTATCATTCTGACTATCATCAGTAGCAACACTAATATTTACATCTACAGTTACAGTTACTGGTTCAGTCTAAGTAACAGTAGACTATGCATACACCGGTTGTTCAGTTGTGCTTTTGTTTGCTTCTTTCTCTTCTCCTTTGTTCTCAACTTGTTCCTACTGAGTATCCATCATCTGTACATCAACTTCAAAAACATCTACATTGTCAGTAGTATTAGCAACATTATTGTTATCACCGACATCATCATCTGTTATATCTACCGGTTCAGTATCAACAGGGTCATCTTGTAGATACTTAGTTTCTGGTTCAAAGTCTATGATCTTTACACCTTTAGGAAGTTCTTCTGACTTTGGCTTATTAGAAGTAATATCCTCAATTACTTCATCTTTCTCCTCTTCCTCATTGGGAATGAGACCTAAAGCCTTATTCACCAAAATCTCAGTCTCCTTCTGGACTGATTTGGTCTCTCCAACAAGCATTCTTGTTAATCTCTTCTTTGATCTAAACAATGATTTTGTATTAAACTTTATTTGTTTTATTTCCTCTTTATTTGCTTCCGGTTACCAGTGCTTAAGTATATAATCAATAAATTCTTTATCTAGGCTAATTTCCCCTTGCCACCTAGCATCAATCAAATTATATAAGGAATCTGGAATTTTCCCTTGTAATTCAATGGGGGCTCTACTAAACTTGTTCATACTAAATATGAATACATCTTCAATCTCCCTTTGTTGACTTTTAGACAAATGAGTAAATAGTATGTTTAAACCCTTGTAAATACCATACTCCTTAATAATTATTTTCATTCTAGTGAAAGAATCTTCAAGTGTCAATATTTTTGTAGCTACTTTACCTTTTTGAGTAGTCTTCTGCTTCTTAGCACTTTCCCTTAGTTCTCTCTTTTCTTCTTCTGATTTTGTTTCCTCCCTATCTATCACCGATTTGTGATATTTCTCCTTCTTTCTTTTTCCGGTTTGGGCAGGCACAACAGGAGGTTCAACAGTTTTACCTTTCCTTCAGAATTGTATTTAAGAGGGTTTCCCTCTTTGAGATTTAGTAGGCTTCACCTTAGGTTCTTTTTCTTTCTTCTTCTCAATTGCTTTGGCTGCTCTGGTCTTATTTGTGGGGGTATTGGTTGGTACACTAGAAGTTCCACCTTGTTGAGCCTCAAATTTGGCTCTTGTTGCAGCTATCTGTTCTTTTGTGAATCCGGCCTGCTCAGCAAAGGCTTGTACCTCTTTTCTTACTTTCTTTGCAATCACCAGTTTTTGTAAATTAGAGTTCACTTTCAGTAGTTTCTCCTTGTAATTTCCAAACCTCTTAGTGGTGGTATCGATCGGTTGAGCTAACAAATGATCAGCATAAGCAACAAGTAGATCCTTATCTACTTCATAACTCATGGGCATTACCCATGTGGTCCTGAGAATAACAACTTCCATCAAGCATGTATTTGTGTCAACCATAAAACAGATACAATCCTCATACTGATTAACTACCTCTGCCGATATGTGTTCCCTTGCATGCATTTCCTTCTGAATTTTTTTTAAAATATCCCCATGAAATATCATCAAACTTGTTTTCCAGCATCCTAATATTGTTCTTCATCTGCAATAGGGAAGGTTTCTTGGTTATCCATTGTACATCACCAATATTAGGGAAAATTTTTTGGAAATAAAAGAATAAGCCCATGATAAGCTGTCCAAACTTAAATCTCAGCCTTTTGTCCTTGTTGATTGCTTCCAAATTTGCCACTAATTGACTCCTTAAAGCTTCAGTCAAGTCATAGTCCATATTTTCCTTAATCATTCGGTATGCAGTGTGAATTGCTCCTGTCAGTATACTGTTCATTATGCTTGAATAGAAAATTTTATAGCCAATCACCATAGATGCAAATTTCACAGCGGGATCATTAATATCATTCATGATCATGGCTCTTTTATCCCATCTAGATCTAGTTAAATTCTCAACATATTTCTTAGGTATAGACCTAAGCAATGGTACTTCACTGGTGCAGCAGAAGCTAGTTACATCATGGATTGCATCCTTAGTGATTTTGTGAGGTCTGTCCAACCACATGAACTAATCATGAATGCGGCTCAAAACAAATCTCACCAACTTGTCATCAAAATCATCAATAAAATTGATTGCATGATGAAAACCTTTATCAGCTACGCTTCTGAACTGTTCTTTCAATCTACCTTGTTCATTGCACAAAGATCTGTATTGTTCATAAATAACAACAACTCCCCAAGTATTCAAGTTTGCAGTGATAAGAGGATCTTACATCCTCTACATGCAAAACACCATTCAGTACACCCGATAGGGCACTGACAGGGTCAATTTCCTCCGACTTTTATGGATGTCATTTGTATTGAGGTCTTGCCCTCTTGGTCACATCAACTAGATACTAAGTATCCATACTACTATATGCAAAAATTCAAAGAAAAGAGTAAGATTCACTGATAAATACCTCTTCTGCTTTGGTGCTAGGGTTTCCAACCGTAAAAAACTTTCAATACTTGATCATCGAATCAAACTTCACTTCCATTGCCTCAGATGCTGGTAAATGGTCTGAATGTTGCTTGCACAAACTTATCTTTGCTATTCTCACTTTGCCAAGAGTTTTCAAGATGCAAAGTGACAAATGAAATTCAAAAATTTCTATTTTTTTTTTTGATCAATAAAAGGCCGAAGCCATATTTTATTTCTTTTGTAAATTTTTACATCTCCATTCAGTGTGGGCACCGGTAGGAAAGAATGGAGATAAGAAAACCTCCGGTCTAGCCCAGATCCCTTAAGGGATCAGATAACAAACAACTGAAATTTTTTTTACAATTCCTCATCTGAGTGAGATGACTGTCTTAATAAGACATTTAGTTTCTTTTTGTACATAAAAGCTTGCACCAATTTCTGGATGGACCCATCTTCACAAAAATGGAGAATCCATTAATATTCCGAGCTTTAACTTTAAGACCTGTATCCCGCATCTGCAAAAACCTTAATGCAACTTACTTTGCCAAACTGTTAGTAGCATAGTAAACATGATAATTTGTAAAAAATCATTCAATGAATAGTAATCATCTTTCCTGTTTTATGTAAGAGGATTGTAGCCTGGATATCCCTTAGCTTGAAACCAATTTTAACCTTTTAGGCTTCAATTTAAGAGATTATCCAGGCTACAATTCTGCCTACACTAATGGGAAGGATCAATTTCTAACAGTTCCTTAATCACTTTTAACTCAGCAAGCATCTGATACTCCATAGCATAAATGAATTCATATGTCTATGTATGCACATTAAAATGTCAATATGCGAGATTATCATAGAGTCTAAACAACAAAAGATCAAAGGGCCTGAACAGAGGCTAATTCAATAGGACCTACTATAGATCTGAAGCAATGATTAAGACTGTGCTGATCTCAATTTCCCTCCTCAAAACCACTAAAAAACATTCCATTATTTTGCATAAGATAATAATAATCCGAATGAACCCCACTTGATAGAGAAAAGTCCAATTCACAGCTTATACCACTATAACTGCAATAGACACTAGAGCAATCTGTCCCCTCTATAAAACAGGGCTAAAGACAATCACATCCGGAGCAATGAATCAAGATTATCAGAAAACCGAGCCACAGACCTAAGCATGAATACACATAGCCTGGTAGACACAATTGTCATAAAAAGACATCATATCTGTCATATTGAAGACTACACCCGTGCAGCCCAGTGCATACTAAACACAGATATCATGCGATGGAGTGTGAACCTACATGTGCCTAAACATGAATACCCGGCATCAACCCATCACCTTGCTACACTCCAGAGACACCCCTTTACCCACAAACAGGGTCAGGAGATGAGAGGATGATACAAACATATATGAAGGTTTGAAAAAGGATATTTGAACATATATACACATACTCATATATATATAGTCTCTGTACTTATAAGTATATCTGTGTGTATGTAATTTTATGAATATCTGCTTACACCCACACATATACACACACACACACACACACACATATATATATATATATATGTATATTTGTTAGATTGTATATATATTCATATATATGCATCACCATTGTAAACTAAAACCAAGGAAAGTCCAATACCACTGCAAAATCACTATAAATGCAGCAAAAAACCATTTCTAACAGACCCCACTATAACTCATGGCTAACAATCGATGCATTGAATGAAGAATAAAACCAGAAAACCTTAGCTTGAATACACATAGCACGACAGACTCAGATTTGTCATAAAAGACATATAATCTGCCATTATAGACTAAACCCACGCTGCCCAGAGCTTTCTATATACAGATAGCATGCATTGGAGGGGAGACCAGCATAATCCTATCCCCAATTGAAATTGTAAGATTATCTGTTTACACCCACACATATATACATATATATATATATATATGAATATATATAAATATGTATATTTGTTAGGTTATATGTATATTCGTATATATGCAACACCATTGAGAACACAACTTTACCTCTATAAATGCTACATAAACCAGTTCTAACTGTCCCAGGGCTATCAATCGAAGCAATGAACAAAAAACCCGAAAACCTTAGCTGGAAAACACAAAGCACGACAGACTCAAATTTGTCATAAAAGGCATCCAATCTGCCATTGAAAACTATACCCACACTGCCCAGGGCATTCTAAACTCAGATGACATGCATCACAACAGACACAAATGTGCCATAAAAGACATCAATCTGATATAGAAGACTATACCCACGCTGCCCAGGGCCTTCGAAACATGCATTGGAGGAAAGACCAGCATGAGCCAAAACCTGAATAACCAACAGCAACCGATCACCTTGCAACACTCCCGAAACACCCCTTTTCCTATGGGGATAGAATGGTACAAGCATAAGGTTATCAATGAGTTAGTTTTAGTACATATATACACATACTCATATATATATAATATTTGTATTTATATATATGTGTGTATGTGAGTGTGTAAGTGTATGAGTGTCTATTTACACCCACATACATACACATATATATATATATATATATATATATATGAGTATATATATATATGTCTCTTAATATGATTGTAAATATATACATATATCTATATATATGAATATATATTTATGTATATGTTTGTATTTAATGAATCCATATGGGTTAATCTACAAATATATACATATATATATATATGTGATCATATATATATATATATCTGTATATATATCTATATATTTTATCTGAAACTTAGACTACCAAAATGCTGTACTAAGGAAACCAAGACCACAAATCCAAGGATATATATAAGAGGGCAAGGAGAGGACTTGGAGAGGAGTGAAGTGAGATGCTGACAATACCAACGCCAGAGTTTTAATCCGATGGAGTAACCTTCCTAAAGACAGACGAATTACCATCTGCCCCTAGATTTGCTAACTTGTCAGCTATAGAGTTACCTTCCCGATAAATATGTTTAACCGAAGTTTCCTCAAAGTATTTGATCAAGTCCAGAATTCTTTTTAATTCCGTTTTCAATTTCCAGTTAGATATATCCCTAGTCCTGACTGCATTAATAGTTAATGACGAATCACCTTCAATTTCCAGATATTTAATCTCGAGTGATTTAGCTAAAATCAGACCCTCCCGCAATGCTAAAAACTCAGCCATGTTATTTGAAGCCACACCTATGGGCATATTTATGCTAGCTATTAGATCACCATTGTCTTGATGGATAGCACATCCAATACCTGCTACACCAGGGTTCCCACGGGACGCGCCATCAAAATTTAGCTTAGCCCAGCCCTTTCGGGGAGGTGCCCATTTTGTTAGCTTCCTATCCATCTCAGCCTGATTCCCACCTTTCCCAATAAACGGGGGTATTATCAAACCCAACCATTTAGATCGAAGAACCTCATCCCATCTGGATAAGTTAATGGACTTAACCTGTGTGTGTCTAAGATTATTATTGATTTTTTCCACAATTGTTGCTTCGATCTTATTTAGAAGGGATTCTACCCTCAAATTTGATTCTTTGAAGATCCGCCTGTTTCTCTCCTTCCATATTTCCCAAATGAGGATTGCCGGGGAAATTAACCATACTGAGTGATATATATCCTTTGTGTGAGGCGGTTGCCAGCTAAGCAGCCATTCTGAGATGTCTCTAGGTCTCGGCGTCATCCATCCAAGGCTTGAGCAAAGCCAATCCCAACATCTCTGACTAAAACTGCAATTGAGAAGCAGGTGATCCACGTTTTCTTCCTCAGATTCGCATAGAGGACATCTCGATGGACCCAGGAAGCCTAATTTTGAGAACCAGTCTGAGGTAAGAATTCATTTTTGGGAAGCTGCCCATGCAAAGATGCCAGCTTTAGGGAGACCAATGTTATTCCAGCATAGGCTAATTGGTATATTAGGGTAAGTTGCAGCTCGACTGAGTTTTAAAAGTGAGTATCCTTCTTTGGCTTTGTAAATGCCTGAAGAGCTACCCACCCATATTATCCTGTCTTTCCCAGAATGTAATGATAATTGCCTATTCCTCAAATTAATCCAGAGGATCTCCTTATCAGAATTTGACAAGTCCAACTCATCAAGGGGTTTCCACTCCCAACCCAAAGCGGGATCATTGGAGATAAGCTTGATATAATCCTTAACAAACCTGCCCCTGATAGATTTGCAATGTTCTATACCTTCTAGGCTTATCCCAGATTTGTCTAAGGCTGGATAGCCCCCCCACGAGTCTTCCCAGAACAAAGCCTCAGAACCATCCGCAATATCCCAAGTAAGATAATCCCTGATCACCTTTCTACATTCCATCATAAAATTCCAAACTTTGGATCCTTTGGGTACAATTTCCGTCCTCAAAATGCTATCAGGGTTGGAATTAGTAAGATATTTAGCTTTGAGGATCCTTACCCATTTAAGATTTGGATCCGAGTACATTTTCCAGACTAATTTCGCCCCCAGAGCCATGTTTTGAACCCCCAAATCTTTGATGCCAACTCCCCCTAAACTGATAGGTTGGCTAATTTTGTCCCATGAAATCAATGCGAATTTCTTTTTGTCTGAAACCATATTCCAAAAGAACTTCCTCATCTTTTTTATCAATTCGAGTCGAGCTCCTTTAGGTAGTTGCTGGCAGGACATTTGATATATCGGAATAGCCGCCAAAACAGCTTTAAGTAAAGTAATCCTCCCAGCCGAAGAGAGGCTTTTATTCTTCCAAGAATTCAACCTGAGGTCCATCTTGTCAAGGATACCTTTCCATAATGAGATTAAATTGTTTCCCTTATCCATCGGTATCCCTAAATATTTACATGGCAGTTTTCCTCGATCAAACCCAAAAATATTACATATATCTGTTTCTAAGATCTGCGATGTATTAAAGAAGAAGATTTCCGATTTATTCTTGTTTACTTCCTGACCTGATGCTAAAGCATAAATGTCAAGAATCCTCTTGAAAGCCATGGCTTCTGCCCTATTCGCACATCCCATCAGCATTGTGTCATCAACAAACTGCTGGTGAGTAATGGCCTCCATTCTGTTAGTGATTTTAACCCCTTTAATAATCTGATTCATGCGAGCACTTGAAATGATTCTCCCAAGGCCCTCTACCATTATGATAAATAAGAAAGGGGATAAAGGATCCCCTTGTCTAATCCCTCTAGATATCTGGAAGAAGCCTGCAGGGGAACCATTAATGAGTAATGATACCCTGGGAGATGAGATGCATTCGAATATTAAATTGATCCATTGTTTAGAAAACCCAAAGGATTCTAAACATTTACACAGAAATCTCCAATCGACTTTATCATATGCCTTTTTAATATCTAGTTTGATCATCATAGCCGCTGAACGATTTTGTTGTAGCGAGTGCATGACTTCTTGAGCCACAATAATTCCATCAAAGATGGATCTGCCTGGAATGAATCCTGTCTGTTCCTCTGAAATAATGCAAGGGAGAATGCCCTTCAATCTATTCGCTAAATTTTTTGTAAAAAGCTTGTAGATTGTGTTGCATAAGGAAATAGGTCGGAATTCATCAAAGTTTCTTGATTCCTCCTTCTTAGGAATCAAAGTTATGAAAGTATTGTTGATCTCTCTTAAGATACTTCCAGAGTTTCTAACAGCTTCCAAAGCATCCACCACCTCCTTACCAATAATGTGCCAGCATTTTTGGAAAAAGCAAGCTGGAAAGCCATCGGGGCCTGGAGCTTTATCCGGGTTAAGTTGCCCCAATGCTAATTTTACTTCAGATTCTGAAATTTTGTTGCAAAGTGCTTTGTTTTGGTTTTCAGTTACGATCTTAGGAATATTCCTAAGCAAAGCTAAATTGGCGTCTTTAGGAGAAGATTCCGAACTGAATAAGGATTTGAAATGGTTCACTGCTTTTGTAGCTATGTCCTTTTGATCTTCTAGAAGGATGCCATTATTGCTCATGATCTTGTGAATACTATTGGTGATTCTCCTGTTTTTTGTACTGTTATGGAAGAACTTAGTATTCCTATCCCCATTTTGAAGCCAATTCTCTCTAGATTTCTGTTTCCAAAAAATTTCTTCTTTTTTTAACGTATCTTCATATTTCCCGAGGAGCTCCTTTTCTTTGAGGAAGCTTTCCTGATCCATTCCAAGTCTAAACACTTTATCATTAAGGTCTGCAATTTCTTTTTCTAAAGAAATTTTGGTTTCAAAAATGTTACCGAAGACTTCATAATTCCATTTCAGTAACTTGCTTTTAAGATGTTTTAGTTTGTTTACCAGGCAAAACATTTTTGAACCTTGAAAATTAACCTCAGACCACCACCTGGCTACGAGATCATAAAAATCCAGATTTTGCATCCACATTTTTTCAAACCTAAAGGGGCAGCACCGCGGTGTAGCCTCACCCTCAATATTGAGGATGACAGGATAGTGATCAGAGCCTGAAGAGGGGAGTAACGAAGCTGAGAGGTTAATTGCTAGATCGCTCAGATTCCCTCTAAAAAGGAATCTATCTAATCTCTCAGCGATTTGAGTAAAGCCTGATCTTCTATTGTACCAGGTATACATTCCATTACTAGTTTCTATATCAATCAGATTGTTACGGGCTACCCACTCTCTAAAGTCTTTTAAGGATTGCGGTTCCCTGCGAATACCACCCTTTTTCTCTGATAAATTTAGGATAGCATTGAAGTCCCCTCCTAGAATAACAGGGGAAGAGGGATCGAGTTCCATCATAAACGAGATTTCCGACCACACTTTACGTTTCCCAGCATCAGGAATCGGGCCATAGATGTTTATAAGGGTAAATGAGAGCTTACTGAGTTTGCTGGTAACCTTTCCCAATAGCCAGTTTCTGTTTCCTGCTATTGGACAGAATAATATACTACGTGGATTCCAAATAATACCTAATCCACCAGAGGCACCCCTGGCTTCCACAAATTCCCAGCTTAGAAGACCTAGTTTACTTTTAAAAGCCTCAGCTTCTGCCTGGGCTAATTTAGTTTCTTGAAGGAGAACGATGTCATGTTTCCATTTTATGATGTTGCGTCTAATTAGACGCTGTTTGTTAGGGGCATTCATGCCCCTAACATTCCACGAAGAGATTTTCATTGGACCGTGGGAAGGCCCTTCCCCTTCCCAGCATCAAAGAAGGCAGTTAATTTGCCTTGGTCTTTTGCATTTCCGTCCTGCAACCTTAATTCGCTTAAGGATTTTCTGCCTCTACTTTTTGCTTCTCTAGCGCAGTCAGGAGTGTTTTTCCCGTCATATATGTTAGCTATTCCTAAGGATTGATGGGGAATTGTCACTCCTTCTCCGTCATCCTCTCCCAGCTGGGACTGAGCAGTTGTGTAATCATTGACAGGTAGCGGGGAGATATCTTCTTCCCTATTCTCATTATTGTCTCCCATATCCATAGAGGCCAGAAGTTCCTGAATTAGAAACCTCTTCTCATCTTCCTCTTCTGGGGAAAGATTTTCAACTTCATTGTTATTGAATACCTCTAGAGCTGCAGCCATTCTAGAAGACATTACTTCTTGATCAGCCTCAATTTCTTGCCCCAAGTTTTCGACTGTTTTTGTTTCAGAAGGGGATTTCAATGAATCCACCGAATCGGAGATTCTTTTTGACATCTCCACTAAGGCTTCTGCTTTTATGGAATTTGCCTCATCTATTATCTTATCAAGGTCATTAATATTACTGAGACTATTGTGAATATTTTCATCTGTATTAGTCACAGGAGGACAGTCAGCATTATCATGGATAGAATTTAATGTGATATTTACATTCTGATCTGAAATAGGGTTTTCCTTATGCTCGATACTTTTAATCTGTGACGGGCTTGATTTCAACCAGATATCAGATTCATTTATGACCCCATCATAGAAGGTGGGATTAATGTTCCATTCCCCCCTTTTTGTTACTAGCTTGGTGGGTTCCAAGACCCGGGAGTTACAGTCAAATTCGACTAAGATTTTGTTGTTTTTGTTTAAAACCATTCTTTCTAACCTTTCGCAGCCCAAAAAGGACCCGAACTGTTCCCCTAAGAATTCCAAAATTTTAAGATCCAAATATTCGATAGGTAAAGAACCCAGATTAATCCATCTAGGGTATTTGTTTATATTCTGTGAGTGTGGGTCAAAATTCGGCCTCCATACACATCGAAAAAAACCAAAGCCTCTATATAATTTAGCCTTACCATGCAAAATGTCATCCTTTGTATTATGATTATCACATAAAATTGCAAGAAAATTATTTTCCAGTATAGAAATACTTACCTGACCCGGATATAGGGCCAGCCACCAGTCGACAATCCTTTCTATATCATCACCGAATCCAGTCCATTTAACAAAAACCCCATAGTTGCTATATAAATTGAATTGGGGGTCCATCAGATAATCCGGGATCATGCATATATGCCTCTGCCTAAAATTAGGTTTTGGCTCAAAAATTCGAACTTTCCCGAGCGGCACCAAATTAGCCCCTGTAGCCGGAGAAAGCTTAGGATCTGATTGTTTGCGCTTATCCATATTTAAAGCTGTGCCTTTATTATTTCCCATCTTTTTGAGGGTCTTTTTCGAATGATACACTTGCCATCTTCCGTCGGAGGGAAGCGACAGGGTTTTGGCATTTCTTGCTCTAGTTTCATTATTTCTCCCAGAGTCGCCCTCGCAGAAGCTCGAAACCCTTCTTGCATTTGACACCGTTGTGTTTCTTGCAGGGATTCTCTTGCAAGGCGGACTGAAGACCGAGATGCTCTTCGGACAAGAGGCAAAAACCTGCCTGTTCCCCCCCGCCGAAAAACTCGCCAAATGCATAGTATTTTTAATTCGCATTTTCGCCTATTAGCAGAGCATATTATTTCAAAAAATTTCTATTTATTTGCATTCTAACTACTGCAATAAATGCATTTACCAACAAAACCCTAAAATGCCTTAACAAACTCTAAAGCATATTACCAGTAGCAAAAACTCAAAGATATTTACTAGTTTTGATCGAGAAACACATCAAAACATCAAAGTGCATCAGAATATGAAGATTCAACTTACAGTACATCATCCAGGGGTTCAACTCAAGATTTGACAATAAGCTCACCCCAAGTTGTAGAAACAATTAGTTTTCTGGAGATGGATTCTCCACGTTAGGTGAAGAATCTAATTCCTCAAATGGTTGTCATCACTCTTCTTCTTCTAGATCTTATTCATCTCAGCTCTGGTTTCTTCAATATCTACCTTTTGCTTTCCTTTTCGGTCTACAGGATGATTCACTAGTTGGTTCTTCTGTGTTCTACAAAACTTGGCAATGTGTCCTAGTTTGCTGCAATGATAACATGCCATTCCAGATTCTCTCCAAGGTCTTAAGTTGCCTCTACCTATTCTTCTTTTGTAGTTCATTGCCACATGTCCAAAATTGTTGCAGATTGAACAAGTCACATTGACTCTCTTTTCCATCTCATAAGGACTAGACTGGTTAACATAGGGTCTTTGCCAATTTGTGATCCTCTGATCAGTGAAATTCCTTCTCTAGTCACCAATAGGTCTTAGGTTCATTTGAGGTGGTGGATTGTTTCCTCCATATCTACATTCAACTGATCTATGCCCATACATGTCGCATGTATAACAATAACCTTCAAATCTCCTAGGCACATATCTAGTATTAGCTCTATAACCAATATTAACATCAGATCTACTTCCACAAACATTAGCAGTATGTCTTGGTTTATGATAGTTAAAGCAAACAGGTTTGTAAGCTTTCTTATCGGTAGGATTTTGAGCCTTAGGAGCAGTTTTACCTTCATGCATGTCGCTCTTGGTACCAGAAGGTTCTCCCTTCGTAGATGTATGGTATCCTAACCCAGATGTATCACCTTTCATCCTCTGAGATTGGATCTATTCATCCAACATAGTGGAGCTCTTGTTGAATTTATCAAACTTCTTATTAGACTTAACAAGTTCCTTTGTAAGATCTTCATTTGTTTTCATGAGGGTCTCTCTAAGAGACATTGCCATTTCAAGATCTGCCTGTAATTTTTCTTTTTCTTCTTTCTCCTCATACCAATGTTCATACAAAGTTTCATTCTTCTACTTGATCTTAAAGATTTCATGCTCTTTTATCTTGGATTTAATCCTCAACCTTTCTTCTAGCTTCAAGTTCCTGATTCATCTGGATTCTTAGTGCTTCAAGTTATTTCCTTAGGTTAGTCTTTTCACCATTTAGCTTCTCCACTTCTTCAACTAGTGCATCAATGTTCGCTTCATTTGAGGAGCTACTGTCAAGATATCCAACAATTGTTTGGTCAATTCCTTCCTTTTAGCTATTGATGTATTATACTTGCCTCTTAGGGTTTCTATCTCATCCTTGGTTTCAACAAGTTCTCTAGCCATCTCTCTATAGCTCATTCCTTCACCCATATTTGCCTTAGGATTAGAGATCATTTCCAAATGGTTAAGCCTTAAGGAAGTTAGGCTCTGATACCAATTGATGAACATATAAGGCACTGAGAGGGGGGGGGGTGAATCAGTGTTAGTAAAAACAATACAAAACTGAATATCAATTTCACCAGCATAAAACTCAATAGGCATGTAAGAAATAATGCCAAGTATACAATCACCACACAAAGCATAAACCACATGACACAAGAGTTTATATGTGGAAACCTCAAATGGGAAAAACCACAGTGGGAGTTAGTACCCACAAGATCCACTATTTGCAGTAAAGAGATCTAAACAGTTAAACTCTACAACACTCAGTTAGGGGCACACCCTGTTAGAAGTGTCTAATCACGGTTAAGAGCTATACAATAAGGCCTGTGAGGACCAACCCTGGTAGGAGCTACCCAAGTTACTAGGATTTTAAAACACAAGTTGATGTGTCACCTGGTTAGAGGATTTAATGATCAGAACTATTAGGATTTGACGACACCCTATTAGAAGTGACCTTGTAAGAGGATTTTGTTGCTGCAACTGTTAGGAAGACAAGTATAAATGATCTCAGTATAACACCTTCTGTGTCTGATAAGATCCACTTGACAAAATTACAATATCACAAAGACTTCATCTCTCATCTTCTCCGATCTTTGCACTATAAAAAATACACAATTATCTCATCACATATCACACTATGAAGCTCATGTATATATATCTTTGCATACCTCATCACACAATTAAAATTATCATAAGGTGGGCTAGAACCTTATTACAATTACCTAGGTTTAATGCATCTAGATAATCTTGCATTGTATGCATTAGTTATGTCGGCCACCGACATAACAAATCTAATTTTGTGCCATTTTACTGATTTGAGTGATTTTCATCACTACCGGTTAAGTCTCCATCAACTAATCTGTTCTGTCAAACAAATCACGTTTACCTAATCGATTCAACACGTGCGGTCACAAACATATCTTCATCTAATAGTCTTCAATGCTGCTGTAAAATCACATCATCTCAATCTTCATGATTTTCATGTACTAGTTGTCGGAATGTAACAATGTCAGCCATTTACTGGTTGAAGTCCTAATCACTGGTTCTGATAAAAACTATCTTTGTTTTACCAGCTAAGTTTAGCTGGTTGAATTGTAGGAAAAAGATGACTTAAAGAAACATAGTTGCCATCAATGACAACATACAAAATAGTCATTGTACATAAATATAATCTCTTATACACAACAAACATATACCGGTTGCATCAAGCAAACACACATTATTGGTATACTACAAATGATCAAATGCCAACATGTTCTTCTTTTGGATCTTTGGAGTCGACAACCTCAATATGAAGGTGAGGTTTCTCTTTTTCTTTAACTGTTGCTTCTTCAAGAGGAATCATAATTGCTCTACTGACCCTTAACTTAATTCATGTAGTAGAAGATGATGCACCTCCCTTATTATCAATTTTGATTTTAGACTTGCATCCAATAGGCCCTATAGAATCATGATCTTTGCCAATCTTGATCTTGATAAGTTTAACACCATTACTTTTGAGCCAAGCATTGGCATTAGCCAAGACAGGCTGAAATCTATCCAAAATGGAATTCCATTTTTTTTGTGACCATTGAATTGATGGAAGTGGTGCTTCATCAACTCTTTTTTCAACATACTGGAAGTCAGGCATTTTCCCATCATGTATCATTCCTTCTGGAATGTTTGTTAGGTTCAAGTCAACAATTTTCTCAAGTGTGAGCCTACAGTAGTCCATCCTATGAATTTCCTCTTCTGTACGAAGATCAACCCAGATGTCCTCTATGTGATTGACATGTGTGAAAGATCTTTTAATCCTTTCTTTCATACTTTGGTAATCAAAATCTACCCTTTCTTTGAACCTTTTGAGCTTGATCTCCTGCATCTCAGTCTCCATGGCTTTAGCTTTTGTAGATGTCATGAGGGAATATGGACCAATTTGTAATGGGTTACTTGATGATATCCCTATTCTAGCTTTGTGTCGAATTGATTGTTGCACATGAACTACCATAATTTGTCTTCCCAACTTCGTAAGGATGATCTTATCTATTGGGTATCTTGGAAGCATATAGGGCTGCCTGTTGTGGCATCCAACTCTCATATAGGTAAAAGTTGGGAACTGAAGGAATAAGAAACTGTATTCATTTACTCTCTCCCATGCAGCATCTAACACCCTTCAATTCTTCAATGTTTTATCAAATAAACATATGTAGTGACCATAGAAATAATCTTGGACTCTTCTGTAATGGAGCCTACTGGGTCTCAAAGGCAACTAATCATAATATTCCCACATAGGAAAAAGTGAGTGATCACCCTTTATAGAAAGACCAAGGAAATGTCTCAGTGCTACTGCTATATATACCAAGTATGAATTCATGTAGAAGAACAAAGTGGTAGGAACTTTGGTAATTTGTTCACACAAAGCATCAGGAATAATCTCACTCCAAAAGATGTGTTGAGACTACCTGACAAGTACAATGAACAGATACATCCATGGTTCAAATATATTAGAATGCTCTAAACCCATGATCCTTCTTAAAAGAGTAATTGTGACACCAATCTCTCCTTTTAAGTCACAGTGAAATAACTTGGCCCACTGGGTAAGACAAGTTCGTGGTTCATGAATCCACTTTTTAATATGATGCTTTCATTACTTCTCCCTTTGAACATAGTATTATGCTACACTTTCTTTTGATATTTCTACATAAACAGGAGCTATGGGTATTTTGAAAATTTGGTTAATGGTTTCAGCATCTAGGCAGATAACAACCTCTCCATCATCATCTTTGATAGTTATGGTTTACCGATCAAAATGGGCGGCACAAGAAAGAAAAAATTGTGGCTCTAGGGTAGCCACTGGAAAAGAAGAAGAAATATGAATATGACTGTCCAACAAGCACTGCATGTTGTGATCTCTAGGCTTCTCAACAATTTTAAGGAAATTTGACATATCCACATGTCCTATTTTTGTATCCTTAATCTCATCCAATGAAGAAGAAACTTGGGAAGGAGAAATCTCATTTTGGTATTTGTCATACTTGTACTTCATCTTCTTATGGGGAGATGATGTTGACAATTTGGTCATCGAACAAGAATCTATAAAGCTTCTATAAAAATCCAAAAGTCTCAAAGCAACATCACAATCTGTTGAAGAAGCCATTTTATCTTCTTCAAATGGGAAAAAATCAAACACTAGCACTAAAGATCTTGGAGAAGAAGTGATGAATAAACAAGAGGATTTAAAGAAATAGCTCCTGACCAATTTCAGATCTTGAAAGGTATATTGCAAGTCTGGAAATGGGAAAAACTCTTGTGAAGACATAACTGCAATCGAGTTTTAAAATTCTGATTGCGAATAGACTCATGATGGGAAAAATGAATGAAGGTGTGACAAATGAACATAATGGGGAGAATAGGAATTTTGACATGAGGAAAATGATGGAAAGAATTATTTTAACCAATGATAGCAAACTTGGATGACCATGTAGAGATATGGAGAGGGACATTTTCATCTTGGCAACTTGAAAAATAGGAAAAACTTCTACTTGCAATCAGATTTTCAAAACCCGAAATTAAGTGAATGAGTTTCATGATAACTTTGTAAAAGGAAGGTTAACTCCTTTACCAAAGGGGAAGGTCAATACTACCACAGTTACTTGTAATCGGGTTTCAAAACCCTGAATACAAGTAAATAGGAAAAATTTGTGAGGGGAAAATCATGTAAATTTACAAATTGCATTCAAAGAACTTATCAACTTGGGAAGATCTTTTAAAAACTTGAAATTAGAGCAAAATCATGATTATTTACAAGACTTGATCAAACAAGAAAACCAAGAAACTAAAAACAAAAAAAAGAAAGCAAAATAAAACTGAAAAATTACATACCTTGCTTGATCAAATGCCCTAGACAAAAACAAATGAACTTGGGATGACCCGTAATGCTCTAAAAATAGATGAAGGAGCCACCACGTCGATATTTCTTGTAGCAAGAAAAACTGTTTTGCATTCAACTCAAAGAACAAAAAATGGCTTAAAAGAAAACCCCCATTAGGTGTGTAATGTTGGTGAAATGTGCATTAGAGATCAAGAGGAAAATTGCCCTTTCCCTCCAAGGAGAGATCAGAGTTTCACTATTGATTACCCTTCAAACACTTTTCACCTAGTTACATTCAGAGGAGGAGAAGAGAATTCACTATATTCAACCTTCAAAGATGAAGATTTAATTTTGAATGAAAAGGGAATGATAAGTTGATCCCCTCTTCCTTATTTGAAACATAAAAGAATTGATTGAATTATGTAGTACAAAAGTGACAAAGAATTGATTATAACTTGAGATCAGAATATGGAATGAAGCTATGCACCTGAATCTGGTAGTAATATGTCGAGACAAATTCGCCCTACAAATTTGAGGAAAATTTGCCCAGACCATGGCGGGAATGTACATGGTCCTCTGAAAAATCCACAAAATGAAAAGGGTTTTTCATCTCTGCAAATAAAGCTCGAATCCAAAAGTACAACTATGCACCTGCAACCTACACACAAAAAAGAGAGGAAAATGGGTTGGGATTGGGGGTTTGCCTTTAGGTCAAACCCCAGTTTTGGAATTAACCAAGTAATCAAAGAAAGTACTTGCAAGTAGCTATAAATGAAAGACTAAATTGTAAATCACCTCAAGGGAGGTTGTGGTAGCAATGTTGATAGAAATGCTTGTGTGGAATTGAATGTTGGAATCAATCTCCTCTTCAATGGTTGAATCCTTGTCTTGAATGTGACACCTAGCCTTGAAGGCAGAATTGAGAATGCTCAATGTTGGAAAATAATACTTGAATTCTCTTGAATGGTTGATTTATTATACAACTTGACACACTCCAAATTTATCCAACTTCAACTTATGCAAATGAGAGGATGAATGCCCCTTAAATACATGTTAGTGGATTTGATTTTCGTCATAGGCCGACATTGGGGGATTTTCCTGCCCAATGCACAACCCACAATGCATGCTCTAGGAAGGGTCCTACCCCAAAATAAGGTAGGGACAGGGGTGCCACACCCTTTTCATACCCCTTTCCCTAGGGAAGAGTGCAAATGGGGTGGTGTGGAGGCCAAGAAATAAGCTATTTCTGAGGGTTGAGCAATTTCCAGTCTCCAATCAGGCTAGAGGATTTGATCTCGTGTGCGTGAGGACCCTAATGCAGTCAAAAATTGCTAGGGTCACAATTTTATGACACTACATTTAGCCCCCACTTTAGCGGGAGTATAAGTGTACGCTAATATTATCAGTAAAGTACAAGGAAACAAGATTGAAAGACTTTTACCACATCAAGGAGGTAAGATGTGCCAAGCCCCTAGTGGACTTAGGATCTTACGACATCGATTGACAAAGTAAAAGGGAAGATCGAGAAGGGGAGAACCATAACTGCAAGTAGAAAAGTTACCTTCACTATGAGTCATGAAAGCAAGGATACCAAAGATTACAAAGAAAAACAAAGTTCACTAATTAATTCTAAGTATCAAAGAAAGACAATATGAGCGGAGTGTATGCCCCATGTTAAAGTGATCGCACGCACCTTATCAGGAGAGATTGTTTTAAGGCAGGATACACCCAAGAGAGAGAAGAAAGGGAGTACGTTATCGCAAGGATTTAGCCCCCAATTGAGGAATAAACCCAAGGATAATGAACACAAAGAATGAGGTAGTGTCACTTTCCTTGGGATCAATATGTTGTAAGATAACTCATATATATCATATATGTATATGCATATAATAGTCATCACTCCCCAAAGAAGGACACTTCCTTGGAAGAAAGGGAAGAGAGGATGTCTTTTGAGTCAACATGAAAGAGACCAAGAAAAGATCTCAATGCTTTGCATCGTCCCCGAGTAGACATTAAGGGAACAATAGAAGAACAAGGATACACATAGAAGAATGGTCACAAAAGAGAAAGAAAGGAGATAGAGTAAGATCTGTAGTGCTAATATTGCTAATCTAGCATGACACCCGCCTCTTGATCTTGCTAATCACTATTTTGGGAAGGGGAGAAAAATGCCAGAGGAGCGACATCGAGCATAATCGATGGAGATTTCACAAGATCCAAACAAGGACTATGATTATGTTGTAAGTCACTTTGTTTGATTATAGGAGCTAGGATTAAGGTTTGTGAAAACTTATCTGATAAATGCTTGTCCACATTAGCATACTCATAATCACTATCGGAAGCATTAGGAGTTGTATTGCCATTATGAATAACATTTTCACTTATTTCTTCATCAAAGTTTAGAGAAAGAGGAGCAATAACATGAATAGGAGTAAAACCATCACATGTTTTGTGCAACTTATGATTTGGAGATGTAGGTTGAACATCTTGCTTAGGAGAAAAGGGAATCGTGTCAATTGTCAGAGTCTGAGGAGATTGAGTATTTTGAGGGATAGCTTCACGAGCTCAAACATGGGGTCTTCGTCGATGTTCTCTTGCACAAAGATTCCCTCGAGTCTTAGTGGAAGGCTGAGAAGGAGGAGGAACACTTGAAAAAGTTGGAATGTTTCTCTCCTTGATAGTGGAAGGTTTAGGTTGAGGTCTTTTAGGTTGAACAAGAGGAGAAGCAGGCCTCTTCTCTTGATAAGAGGTAGGAGGTGGAACTACGCCATAGAAAGGTAGAATATTAGGTGTAGGAAGGAGACCAGGTCAATCATGAGGAGGAGGTATAGGTCTAACCTTAGGAAGAATATTGTTTTTCTCCTTAAGACAAGGTAAAGTCACATCCATAGGTATAGGTTGACGATCTTTCTTAGGAGGGAGATTAGTTCTATCTATGAGGGGAAGAACCTCATCTTGAAGAATAATTGGAATGTCAAGTGCTGGAGATCTAGGTTGACTTAAGGATAAGATCATATCATTCTTCCATTTTTGGTAAGATTGAAAAAGAGCATCACTCCTTGATGGAAGAGATTGAAATTGTTTAGGCCAAAAGAAATCAATAGGAACACCAGGGCCTCTATTGAATGGATGAAATAAGATATGGTTCATGATTATGATTTCTCCATTGTGAGGAAATTTCAGACACTTGTGGATTGGAGAAGTAATATCCTTCATGGTGTTGGTATTTTGGTATGGTTTTGTCATTGATGTCAACACCTACTAAACACTTATCAACTTTGGCACTTTGGAGAATCAACAACATTCACCAGCAAAGCAAGTGACTCATGCACAGTCACCGGTATCTGGTACACCAGAAAGATATAATGTTCACCGACACTTGGAATGATATGGAAAACACTTGGTTATGTCGAAGACATCGTGTGGACACTTTGTCTTGGATTTTTGTTTATTGGTACATTAGCATTTGCATATTTGTTGTTACCGGCAAATAGGTCCAGGTTACACCGACAGGTTTATCTTTTCCAGATTAGCACGAAACACTATGGAGATGATTAATTATTGTTGTAAATGCATTAAGCTGACATGTTGAATCAGTTATTGCATTAGATATTGTATTGTTTGTAAATTTTTTTTATTGTAATATCTTGTAGAGCCGACCTACTAAAATTGGTCTTAGGTTATGGTATAAATATAAGATCTTATTTGTAAGATCAAGTGTGGAATGCAAAAAAGGATTGTGTGAAGGTATATGCGAGAATAAGCAGAGCTATACACATAGACATCATTTGAAGATTAAAGGAGGGTTTTTGAGAAGACAATCAGAACTACACCGGTAATGAATCCAGCATATGCAGATGCTATTTTGAGCAATACATTCTTATTGGATTTAACCATCCAATTGTAGTCAGTGTGACTCCCATTTTGTGATTGAGCAGTGAGCTCTAGGTGCTTGGCCTTTCTGCATGTGTAGACCCCATTTATGTACACTTACTATCTGTAGTAGTATCATCTGATTGTGGGTAATGTTTCCCACCATGGTTTTTTCCCTTACAGGGTTTCCACGTACAAATATTGGTGTTATGTGTTGTGGATGACTTTGTCTTTATGTTTCATGCACTAATCCCTACCGGTATAGCAATTAACTGTTAAAACTGTTTACTAGCATATTGAACTGGTTTATCGGTATTAAGCATTAAGTTGGTTAAGTTGTTTTTGGTTTGAATTTATTTGACAACTAATTCACCCCCCCCCCTCTCAATTGTCTCCAGGACCTAACCATTGGTATCAGAGCCTAGTCCTCTTTTGCAGAAGTTTAATAGCTTGAGGAGATCTAATGTCTACTAACTATTTCAGGAAGGACAATCCTAAACTTGATGGAACCAACTATGGCATATGGAAGATCAGAATGGAGACACATCTAAATTGTATTGGAAAGGATATCTAGGATGTTACAAAGAATGGTTATACTGCTCCTACTCTTGGTCAGCCTAATCCACCTACCTTGGGAAAAGATGAAGAAAATGATTGCAAAGCAAGAGAAGCACTTTTGAGCACATTAGCTGATCAAAAAATCATGGGACTATTAGATAGGTCTACTACTAAAGCTATTTGGGATCATTTGGAAACACTGAATGAAGGAGATTCCACAGTCAAAATTGCAAAACTTGAAAGCTTCCGAGTCAGGTATGAACATCTGAAAATGGAAGAAGATGAAAGGATTTCTGCTTTTATGGAATGAGTAAATGAGATTGTTTTGGGTATTAAATGTTGTGGAGGAACCTTAAGTGAGGATGAAATTGTTTCAAAAGTTTTAAGAAGATTGCCAACGGCATATAAAATGAAAGTCACTGCTATAAATGAGTTAAGAACAATGCCTAATACATTAGTAACTAGGGATACATTGATTGGGAAACTTTCAACTTTTGAAATTGAAGAATTTGGTCTTGTTGCTAATATAAAGACAAATTTGGCCTTTAAAGCATCAACATCATCTGCTCCATCATTTGAAAAATCAGATTGGAAAGCCTTTTATGCAAGAGAACTTGAAGAACTTGAAGCATTATTTGCAAGGAAAATGCCTAAAGGTCCAGTTGGAAGTAAGTATGAAGGTAAAGCACCCTTTCAATGTTTTAACTACAATAAGATTGGTCATATGGCTTCAAGATGCCCTGATAGACATGCTAGACTAAGAGAAGAATCTAGAAGAACATACAAGCCTAACCCTGAATATCAGAGATACAGATTTAAGAAGAAGAAAGACAAATCTTGTTACATTGCTGATGAAGGTGTGACTGATGATTCTGATGAGGATCCGACAGACAATGGATGGGTTTTTGTTGCTATAACAGAAGATCAATCGACACCTATTGCTCAACCTGTAGAACGGACCTTAGCAGCTAAAGTTGAAGTAAAGGATGAATGGATCATTGATTCAGGATGCTCACATCATATGACAGGAGACAAAGGTAAATTCTTGAACTTTCAAGAATACAATGGAGGCTTAGTGAGATTTGGAGATGACAAAGCTTGTTTGATCAAAGGTAAGGGTACAATATCTCTTGATGGTAAGCATAACACTGACAATGTTTACTATGTTGAAGGATTAAAGCATAATCTTTTGAGTGTTGGTCAATTATTGAGAAAGGATTTCAGTTACAATTCAAAAAAGGAAAATGCAAAATCATGAATAGAACTGGTTTGGAAATTGCAACCGATAATCAAACTAGAGGTAATATCTTTCATTTGAACACCAGTGAAAAGACATGCTTAATTGCACATATTGATGAAAGTTGGTTATGGCATAAGAGACTCTGTCATGTAAACTTTGATTGCATGGTGAAAATCAGTACTACTAGGCAGTTAGAGATTTACCTAAAATTGCCAAACCTCACAATACAGTATGTAAGGAATGTCAATTTGGAAAACAAGTTAGAGCTAGTTTCAAAGTATTCCAGAAAAATCCAATAATGCTCTTGATTTAATTCACACTGATTTATGTGGTCCAGCTAGAACTAAAAGATTACAAGGTGATAGATATTTCATGCTAATCATTGATGACTATTATAGAATGTGTTGGGTTACTTTTCTCAGAGAAAAATCAGAAGCACTAGAAAATTTCAAACTGTTCAAAGCAATGGTAGAAAATGAAACCGGTAAGAAAATCAAATGTCTAAGATTAGATCAAGGAGGAGAATTTACATCTAAGGAGTTTAATACATTTTGTGAAGTAAATGGAATCAGAAGACAACTATCAACACCTCAGACACCACAGTAGAATGGAGTTGTTGAAAGGAAAAACAAAACTATCTTGGATGCAGCAAAAAGTATGTTATCAGAAGCAAACCTACCACATGTATATTAGAGAGAGGCAGTCAGTACATCGGTCTATACATTCAACAAAGTTCACATCAAAGGTGAAACCAGTAAGACCCCTCATGAACTATGGTTTGGTATTACTCCTACTCTTAAATATTTTATAATTTTTGGTAGTAAATGTTATATCAAAAGAGATGAGTATATTGGCAAATTTGATCCTAGAAGTGATGAAGGAATATTTCTTGGTTATTCATCTAAAAGAAAGGCATATAGATGTTTTAACAAAAGATTGCAGAAAATTGTTGAAAGTACAAATGTAAAGATTGATGAACAATTCAGAGGAACTTCAAGGTATATAGACTCTGAACCGACAACATAAATTTTGACAAATGAACCTACTCTGAATCCACCAGTATAGAATGAAGATCCAGTTACCCTGGTATCATTTGAGGATTCCACAATAACTGACGATCAGTAGCAAACAAAGACACACTGATATGTAAGACTGAATCATTCTGAAGATCAGATAATTGGAAACAAATTTAAAGGAGTTATGACAAGAGGAAGATTGGTAAATGAAGAGGTATGTCTTATTTCTCAAATTGAACCATCATCAGTGAATGAGGCATGTGAAGATAAATTTTGGATTAAAGCTATGGAAGAAGAATTAGAACAAATTGAGAAAAATAACACTTGGACATGAGTTCCCCGGCCTAAAGAGAAAAATGTAATTGGAACCAAATGGGTATTCAGAAACAAACTTAATGAAGATGATAAGGTTATCAGAAATAAATCAAGACTAGTGTGTAAGGGATATTCTTAGAAAGAAGGAATTGATTACAATGAAACCTTTGCACCGGTAGCTAGAATTGAGGCAGTCAGATTATTTTTGGCTTTTGCAGCACATAAGAACTACAAAGTATATCAAATGGATATTAAATGTGCATTTTTGAATGGAGATCTTGAAGAAGAAGTTTACATTGAACAACCTGATGGATTTTCTTTGACAGATAACAAAGATATGGTTTGTAGGTTAAGAAAAGATTTGTATGGATTGAAGCAAGCTCCAAGAGCTTGGTATGCAAGATTGGATAAGTATCTTTTGAAGATTGGTTTTTCTAAAGGAAATGCAGACAACAATTTATACTATAAAGTGACTAATGATGACATTCTGGTTATAGAAGTATTTGTTGATGATATAATCTTTGGAGGAGAAGATGGATTATGTAAAGAATTTTCTATTAAAATGTAGCAAGAATTTGAAATGTCTATGATTGGAGAAATAAAATTCTTTTTAAGATTGCAGATTTCACAGACTGATAAAGGTATATTCTTGAGTCAATCCAAGTACTTAAAAGAGTTACTAAAGAAATTTGGGATGGAGAACTCTAAATCGGTAAGCACACCTATGACAACAAATGACAAATTATCACTAAGGGATGAATCTACACCTGTTAATCCAACTAGATACAAATCTATGATAGGAGGTTTACTATATTTGACACAAACTAGACTTGATATTATGAATGCAGTATGTATTGTTTCAATATTTCAAAGCAATCCTAGAGAAAATCATGAATCTGCAGTAAAAAGGATTTTTTGGTACTTACAAGGTACTATAAATCTTGGATTATGGTATCCTAGAGATGAAAACTTTGAATTATGTGCATACACAGATGCAAATTGGGCAGGAGATGTGGATGATAGAAAAAGCACCACTGGTGAAGCATTCTTTCTTGGAAACAGACTAGTTTCTTAGTTGAGTAAGAAACAAAGTTGTACATCTTTATCAATAGTAGAATCAGAATATGTTGCAGCAACAACTAATTGTACACAGGTACTATGGCTCAAACAAATGTTGAAAGACATAAAGGTAAAATGCAAGGAACCTATTACTATCTATTGTGATAACACTGCAGCAATTGATATATCTAAGAATCTAGTATTACATTCTAAAACCAAACAAGTTTCTATCAAACTGAATTTTCTAAGGGAAAATGTTGAAGCAAAGGAAATAAAACTAGTTTATGAGAATACTAAAGAGCAGATTGCAGATATCTTTACTAAACCTCTGCCTCAGGAGACTTTTGAATATCTCAGAGATCAGATTGGGGTCATACCCCCACCGGTAGAGACTTAGGAAGTTGATGATTGTCATCAACTGACAGAATTAATAGAGAAATCTTTTATTCCGGCTTTGATGGGAAGCTACTTCTCAGGGGGAGTAGTTGGTATACTAAATTGATTGGTATTTTGTATATGAACTTGGCTTGGTAAGAACTTTGGCATTTGATGTCAAAGGGGGAGAGATTGGTATGAAAAAACACAAGGAAAACACATGTTGCTCTCAGGGGGAGAGATTGTTGTTTGGGAGAGATTATTACTCTATGTATCTGTATTTTTATTTCTGGTTATGATCTCTTTTTGGAGATTGTTGGTTTTTGGTATTTGGCATTTCTGTTTTGGCACTTTGATGGTTTTTCCATCTTGTGTTGCCATCAATGCCAAAGGGGGAGATTGCTGGTATTTTCATTGATGTCAACACCCACTAAACACTTATCAACTCTGGCACTTTGGAGAATCAACAACATTCACCAGTAAAGCAAGTGACTCATGCACAGTCACCGGTATTTGGTACACCGGCAAGATATAATGTTCACCGACACTTGGAATGATATGGAAAACACTTGGTTATGTCGAAGACATTGTGTGGACACTTTGTCTTGGAGTTTTGTTTATTGGTACATTAGCATTTGCATATTTGCTATTACCAGCAAATAGGTCCAGGTTACACCGGCAGGTTTATCTTTTCTAGATCAACATGACATGCTATGGAGATGATTACTTATTGTTGTAAATGCATTAAGCTGACACGTTGAATCAGTTATTGCATCGGATATTGTATTGTTTGTAAAATTTTTTTATTGTAATATCTTGTAGAGCCGACCTACTAAAATTGGTCTTAGGTTATGGTATAAATGTAAGATCTTATTTGTAAGATCAAGTGTGGAATGCAAAAAAGGATTGTGTGAAGGTATATGCGAGAATAAGCAGAGCTATACATGCAGACATCATTTGAAGATTAAAGGAGGGTTTTTGAGAAGACAATTAGAACTACACCGGTACTGAATCCAACATATGAAGATGCTATTTTGAGCAGTACATTCTTATTGGATGTAACCGTCCAATTGTAGTCAGTGTGACTCCCATTTTGTGATTAAGCAGTGAGCTCTAGGCGCTTGGCCTTTCTGCATGTGCAGACCCCATTTATGTACACTTACTATCTGTAGTAGTATCATCTGATTGTGGGTAAGGTTTCCCACCATGGTTTTTTTCCTTACAGGGTTTCCACGTACAAATATTGGTGTTATGTGTTGTGGATGACTTTGTCTTTATGTTTCATGCACTAATTCTTACCGATATAGCAATTAACTATTAAAACTGTCTACCAACATATTGAACTGGTTTATCGGTACTAAGCATTAAGTTGGTTAAGTTGTTTTTGGTTTGAATTTATTTGACAACTGATTCACCCCCCCCACCCCCCCTCTCAGTTGTCTTCGGGACCTAACACATGGAAGATAGCCAAGGATAGCCCACTTCACATGGAATTGCTCAGAAGAGGGTATGATAACAAAGTCAACATCCATGGATTTGGTATGAAATTCAATAGGAAGGGTGATAGAGCCAATGGTAGGACAAGAGAAGCCATCAAATAACTTCACAACCACATTAGAAGCATCATATATTGGTTTATGCAATCGTAAAGTGAAAAGATACTTCTCAGTTATGACATTAACCATGTAAGAGGGATCAATTAGGGCACCACAGCAAGGGATATCCTTAACCTTCACAACCATGTATAAAGGGCCATCGGGTGCTCTAATGGTCTCACTAGGGTGAAATGTAATACAAGGATTCTTAGGCATATCTTTTGTTTCTACCATATTAACCAGGTTTGGAGCCATAGAGGTGAATTCTTCAGAAGAGAAAGAATTAGGCATAATCTAAATAATGTTAGAGGTATGAGAAGGAAAGGGATCAATGAAAATATTAAGATTTTGATTAGGAGGAGCTACTGATTTATTCCCTTTATCACTCACACTGTTGGGATCCAAGAACACTGAGAGGGGGGGTGAATCAGTTTTTTGCCGGTATGAACAATTTTTAACTTTTTATACCATACACATATAAACCAGTAAACAAGTAAACATATAATAAGAAGCAAATAAACCATCCACATAAATGAACACCATAACACAGATTTTATATGTGGAAAACCTCAAAGAGGAAAAACCACGATGGGATTTGTGACCCACAATATCAATTCACAAGCCATATGAAAATATATTATATATAATAGGGGCCTGCACATGCAGGAAGGAACACTACCTAGAGCATACTACCCATCACAAAAGAGCCTCACTGACTACAAGCTTTTTTCTAAATTAAATTACTGAAAATAAACTCAAGAATGCATCTGCTATGCCAAATAGAGTTCCAATTCTGGTTCTTCTCTGTACCGATTCATAAACCCCTAACTACTACCGGTATCTCTTCTCCTCCAAGGATGCTTTCCAAGCTATCTATAGATCATTGCATGATATAAAATTCACATACAAAATGATCTTCATACATATATTTCACATTATATAGTTCTTCTATATTCTCCTATATCCACACATTTCATATCTATCATGTCTCTCAAAAATAACTTAGCAGGCTGATCTATATACCTATTGCAAATAATATGCCTTATGTCGGCTTACAATATATTTACAAAAGATATTCAATATCGGCCTTGACAATAATTACACAATGATTCATTAAGTAAATCCCCCTTGATGTCGGCTTCCAATGAAGTATTGATGTTGGTGCTGGTGCAGGTGTCGGTGTAGCCCTGAATGCTCCAAAGCCGGTATCTGCTAGTATATCACTTCCATCTGATCTTGTTGCCATCAATGACAACAAAATGAATCCAATGAGTGTCAATTGCCAACACACACCTGCCACAAATATAGTATTATTATCAATCAAGTCTTGAATCTTATTCTTCAATGCAAAACATTTCTCAGTATCATGACCAGGTTGACAATGAAATTGACAAGAGGAATTGCTATCAAAATAAGGGGATACAAGTTTAGAAGGATCAATTTGTTTTATAGGAGGAAGTTTGATAACATTTATGTGCAACAACTAAGACATAATACTATGTAAAGACTCATTCAAAGAAGTAAACTATCTTTCTCTTTGGAAAAATTTAGAAATAGAAGGCACACCTGTTGTAGCATTCACATTGTGGTTGTTGATTGAATCATTGATCTTAATGAATATTTTTGTTGGTTTTAACTTTGAAAATGGTTGTTGAACACTCTCCCCCTTATCACTTGGAGCCATGGGAGTGAGTAGATTACTCCATTTGACTCACAGCTAGTTGATAATTGTGGAGTGTTGCGCACAACTGCGGAAAGAAAGTAAACTCAGATCAAAGAAGCATTTCCCTGATATCTTTTTGTAAATTAGAAATGAAAATTATTTGAATATCATTATCAGGTATATGAAAAGAAATTTGAGCACACAAATGCTTATATATACCAATGAAATCAGTCACTTTTTCTTTAACACCTTGTTTACAATGTATTAAATCAGTCAAAGTGATTCTAGGACCAATTTTGTTTTGAAACTGTTGGATGAAAGCATTTTATAGTTGTTGAAAAGAAGTGATGGAATAAGAAGGCAAAGAGAAATACCATTGTAAAGCCTTATCTCTTAGTGTTCTTGTAAACAATTTTGCAAGAAATCTTTGATCATAAGCAAAATCGGTACACAAGGTTTGAAATGTTTTGACATGCATAAGAGGATCACCTTTTCCATTATAGAGTTCCAATTGAGGGATCTCAACATGTTTAGGTGGCATGACTTTAACAATATCAAGAGAAAGTGGGATCGCAACATCAAAGGTGGGCACACTAAATTTGGATTGACTCATAGAAGGAATTTGTTGTTGTAAGGAAGACACAATTTGAGCAAGATTGTTAATTGTCATCTCAGGTAGAAGAATGGATGTTAGACATAGGTGATTGAGAAGGTGGTGTGATGTTATTGAAAGAAGACATGGACTAAGAATAAGGTGGTGGGACATTATGATAAGTAGTCATAGGTGATGATTGGGTAGGAAAAGGGACACTTAAAGGAGGAACAAAGTTGTTAAAGGAATTGCCCCCTTGTGTCACACTGATTGGTTGAGGAATAATAGGAACACTTATGGAAGACATAGGTAAAGATGGAGGATTGAATGAAGAAGAAGGATTACCCCCATGACCAATGGTTTTAGGAATGAAATTTTGAGTTGAAGTAGTCATGATGTTGGAGGTAAAAGTAGGAATACTAGTCATAAGAGAAGTCAAAGAAATAGAAGGATTGATTTGTGTTGAAGGTTGTGAATAACCTAGGGTTTCGGCACAACTCTTGATAGGCATGACATTAGAATCAAGAATATGTGCAATGCCACACAATATATCAATTCCATTCTTATCACTTTGAACCACATGTTTAAGGCCTTCAATTAATGGAAGAGCTTCACTACTAGGGTATTCTTAGGACATCCATTGTTGAAAGTTATCAAATTGATTTTCCAATGTGGAAAGTTGATCTATAGAAACCCTAGTTAAAGCTTCTTCTTCATCATGAGATTCATCAATGGGGTGAATAGGCACATGATTAGGATGGGAAGAATTAGCATGATCCTCATTAAAGAAGTCACCCAAATTAGGCTCCATTTCCTTGGTAATTAAACCTTGCGAAGCCTTAATTCTAATGCTTCATCTAATGGGGATAGGAGAGGTAGGACTAATAGTGGTAAAACTCATGCACTAGAGAGAAAATTTGAATTTTGAAGTTTGGAACAAAGCTTACAAAATTGATTAATTCAAAATTTAAGAAAATAATGATTACACAATTTGAACTTTGTTGGGGGAAGAGGATGACACAATTTCCAAAAATGAAAGGAAATTGGAATTTTAAAATTAGGACCAAGGGAATACCAATTTATTTAAAATCAGAATTTTTAAAATTAGGGCAAACTATAATTAACCTCTTAATTTTAAATTTTTTCTTGAAATTTGAAATATTGAATTTTGAAGGTATTTCCGATTCTAGAGGGATCAAAAATTGACAAAATTAGCCAATCTTCTAGATTTAGGCTATTAACTATAGTCATAACACTCCCAAAATTTTGGGAAAAAAGCCGAGGACCGTGGCGGGAATGCACATGATCCAACCAACTTTTTTCAAAATTTTCAAGGATGAATATTATGATGATTTCAAAGCTAACCTCCCAAAAATGGTGAATTTTACAACCTCTAGATGGGTGAAATGAAGGCACAAATGTAAAAATAGGACCCTATTAGGGTTTTGAAGAAAAAGAGGAATTGAATTGCAAATTTGAAAAAGGTCAAACCTAATGGATAGGGACAACTTTGGAAAATGTTTAGAAATATGAATGTAAATGAAGTTGATTTGAAATTTGCACAAAATCCAATTAAATTTGAAAATTAAGGTTTTATGATGTAACCACTTAATTTTAAAATTTGAATTTTGGGAAAAGGGGGGGAAATTGAAAATTTGAATTGTAGGGTTGAAGACAAATCTGAGAACAATCAGAAATTTGAAAATTAAATGGAAATCCAATTTTGCACAAGTTCAAGATGATTTTTGAAAATTAGGGTTTTAACAAGTAACCTCTTAATTTTGTAAATTTTATTTGCAAATTGAACAAGACAATGAGGAAATTAAATTTGATAAACAAGACAATTTTTAGATATAAGATAACCACAAGCAATTTTTAAAAATTACAAGTTCAATTTTAATTTTAATAACTAGGGTTTTTAATGATTTAACCACTAAGTTTGGAGAAATTTAAAACTTGCAAATGAAAAATATGCAATTTTGTTCAAAGGAATGCATGCAAGACGTCGGGTTCACCAAAATGTAATGTTGGAAAAATGGTGAATGATAGATCAAAAGAAAAACTACCCTTTCCCTCCAAGGAAAGATGAGAGTTTCACTATTGATTACCCTTGAAACACTTTTCACCTAGTTACATTCAAAAGAGGAGAAGAGAATTCACTAGATTCAACCTTCAAAGATGAAGATTGAATTCTGAATGAAAAGAGAATGATAAATTGATCCCCTCTTCCTTATTTGAAATAGAAAATAATTGATTGAATTATGTAGTGCAAAAGTGACAAAGAACTGATTATAACTTGAGATTAGAATAAGGGATGAAGTTGTGCACTTGCATCTGGCAGTAATATGTCAAGACAAAGTCGCCCTATGAATTTGAGGAAAATTTTCCCAGACTGTGGCGAGAATGTACACGGTCCTTCGAAAAATCCGCGAAATGAAAAGGGTTTTTCTGCCTCTGCAAATGGAACCTAAATCTGAAAGTACAGTTGCGCACCTACAACCTACACACAAAAAAGAGAGGAGAATGGGTTGGGATTGGGGGTTTGCCTTTAGGTCAAACCCTAGTTTTGGAATTAACTAAGTAATGAAAGAAAGTACTTGCAAGTAGCTATAAATGAAAGACTGAATTGTAAATCACCTTAAGGGAGGTTGTGGTATCAATGTTGATAGAAATTCTTGTGTGGAATTGAATGTTGGAATCAATCTCCTCTTCAATGGTTGAATCCTTATCTTGAATGAAACACCTAGCCTTGAAGGGAGAGTTGATAATGCTTAATGGTGGAAAAGAATACTTGAATGCTTGAATGCTCTTGAATGCTTGATCACTTATGCAACTTGACACACTCCAATCTTATCCAACTTCAACTTATGCAAATGAGAGGATGAATGCCCCTTAAATACATGTTAGTGGATTTGATTTTCATCATAGGTCGACATCCGGGGAGTTTCCCGCCCAATGCACAACCTACAATGCATGCTCTAGGAAGGGTCTTGCCCCAAAATAGGGTAGGGACAGGGGCGCCACGCCCTTGTCTTGGGAGGACAAGGGTGCCATGCCCTTGTAATAGGGGTGTCCCAAGGGCAGAGTGCAGACGAGGTGGTGTGAAGACCAAGAAAGAAGTTATTTCCGAGGGTTGAGCAATCTCTGGTCTCCGATCAAGCTAGAGTATTCGATCTCGCATGCGTGAGGATCCTAATGCAGTCGAAAATTACTAGGGTCACAATTTTATGACACTACAAGGTACCAAAAACTTATCATTGAATGTTGAATGAAAAACGTATCACAACATGGTGGAATACGTGGTCAAAGTGCCAAGAAACACAGAGCTAAAACAACAAAAATGGAAGCGGAAAACCCCCACGTTAATATGCATTCAAAGTGCCACTCCCATCAGAATCAGATTTCAAATGACAAGCCACCACAAGTTTGTTGCCCTTGGAAAGAAAAACAATGTGGTCAGGTTTCTTGAATCCAACTTCAAGAAAAGGGCACAAATAAAACTTGAAGCAAAAAAATATGTAATTGGGTTATAAAAACCTTACTATGTGTTTTATCAAAACTCTCTTTTCCTTCAATCCTCAAAAATTGGGTTTCTAGCAACCAAAAACACATAAAACATAAAGAGCACATAAAGACTTGTAATCGGGTTATAAAAACCCTATTAAAGGTTTAAAAATAAAGAAAGTAGGGACTTTTAAGAGAACTTACAAGTTCTCATAAACTTGTATTTTTAAATTCACTTGCAATATGGCCAAAAAGTTCCTACAAAACAACTTAAAAAGAAAAAAGGGAAATGGAAAAGAAAAGACAAGTTACAAGTTACACATATTTTATAAACTTTCACTTGTAATTGCTTGAAAAAAATCCTATAACTTAAAAATAAAAAGGTCTCTTTACTTGCAAAAGAAGGAAAATTTCCTACTTGCAATCCAGAAGAAAAAACTCAATTTTGAAGAAAAGACTAAGAAAATGAACTCAGAATGTGATGAAATTTGAAACGTGGATCAAGGATGAATTGAAGATTAGTCCAATATAGAAGGAAGAAATTTTTTTGCCTTGAAAAGCATACCTTAAAGTAAAATATCCATTTTTGAATAAAAATTTCAAAGGGGTTGTCCAATTTTATGAATACAAAATTACAGACAACACAAAGAAGATATAAAAGTAAGATTATACGAGATTTCATGAAGATCATAATCATCCATCATCTGTTGTAGAACCAACACTATTCAGGTGGAAACCTAGCATAAGGGGTTGGAGTCTCTACCGAGTTGGTGCTTACAAAGTGATTAAGAGGTTGGTGCCTCTAGTGAGTTCATGCTCATGAATCAATCAAGAGGTTGGTGCCTACATTAGAAGTGAGAGTTGGTGCTCACAAACTAAGTTAGGGGTCAATGCCTCCAATAGGTTGGTGCCTACAAACATTGCAGAAGAAGAATTATATAAGTATTAATTTTTCATATTTTTCTCCCATTAGGTTTTCCATGTAAACCTTGTGTTATTGTGTTCTTATGTGCATGATTGTTGGAATTTACTAAATAATAATATTGTGGTTGATAAATTTTATATTGATTCATCCACCCAACCCCCTCCCTCGCCCTTCTCACCCCCTTTCCTTCTCAGTATATTCATGTTCTCTTCATAACACCAACCAAAAAGGGGCATGCAAATCAACATTATCTCACAATTCCTCTATTGAATACATTGTACACACCCTTAGATTTGTTGTGTGCTTCTCCTTCTTAAATCAGGCTTAGATGTTCTTGAATATATACCATAAACACATGAATGAATATTTTGTAGGATCTCCTAATGTCTTCTACAATAATGGTGATGTTTTTTAGGATTTACTAATGAATTTTACAATAATGGTGATTGTAGTTCAATTACTTGATGTCATAAAACACCCAAAAACTTGCATGAAAGGCCTCAAAATGGTATGCACTATTATTCTTGGTGTATGAGATGTCTTGAAAATAGACGAAGTAGGGGAAACAGTAAGATGAATGATTCCCAATTGAATAAGTGTTTGGTAAAAATTTGTGTTCATGAGGAACCTAAGAACTTGAATGAAGGTGGTAAATTTGGAAATGGGGTGAAAATGAGGATTGAGATAAGAGGGAGTAGTAGAGAGGATCTTGTTGGAACTAAGTTCAAAGAAGAATTAAAAGCTAGGGGTGGGAGTTACACAAGTTGTGGGTTCAAGGAAAAACTTGGTATCAAGAGCAAAGAATGATGGTAGGAATTGAGGATGTAAAGAAAATTGGAACTAGGAGCCAAATAAAGTGTAAGGTGGTAGCTAGGGTTTGGGTATTGGGAGGGGCTACATATAAGGGGAGCTAGGAAGAGGACAAAATAGGAAGTAGGGCTTGGAATGGATTTGGCACTAGGATTTTGTTGCTAGTATGTAAGGTTCACATGCTAGATTTAGGTCTAACAAGGAGAAAGAGGGAAAATAGGAAATGGAGAAGGTTAAATTTGAGGAAGCAATAAGATTAAATATTGGGGAGTGGATACCCTCACAAGCCAAGTTAGAGCCCTTGGAATATTTTGAACTTGTTCTGGGTATTTCCTTTGGAAAAACTATGTTACAACTTGTAAATTTCGTGACCTCTACAACCTAACAAATTTTCTTGTCATTTTCTCACATCATATTCATTCCTTTATATTCTACTTCATCACTATCACACTTTCACAAATTATGTCGCACTGCCACAATTTTTATGAACTTGAGAACCTATGTTGCATTTTCACAATGTTTGTGAGTTCTCATCACTTTTTTTTTTCTCTTTGATCTTATTTCCCTCTTCTTCACCTATTCATAATACCACACTTTTTGTGGCTAGGAAAAACATGGCACAATTGTTTAAGGTTTGTGAACTCATGATTCATATGAGTTTCAAAACTCAAATTTTAACTGTGTTCTTTGTTGGTGTTTTTGGGCAAACTCAAGCTTGCCATAGGTTCACAAGGTTCATGAACCTTGAAATCCTCAACACACTTACCTTTAGTCATTTTTAGCACTTTAGTGTGGTTTTGAAACCACCTCTAATCATTGACACCTTATTTACTCTCTTGTTAGAAGAAAGTTGAGTTATTAAAATTTGATTGAGCCTTAACAAAAAGTTTGAAACTTGGACCATTTTTCAAATACACACTTGAAAATTTATTAAAGAACTTGTACCTAAAAACCTTTAACAATTTTTCCAATTTATATTCACGAAGACATGAAAATGATAGAGAGCATACATAGGCAATTGTGGCAAGGGAATTCCTAATTAGTGTTTCTTAGATCATCTATTTGTGAAGGAAAACCAAGGCAAAGGTAAAAAAGGGTATATGTATAGAAAGACAAAAAGAAAAGAAGAAAAAAAGAAAACATGTATATAGAAAGATTCTTGAAACCATACATCAAGAGAGGTAATGTTTAAGATGATAGCCATGAATTAGTTCTCAAACAATTCACCATCAATAGTTTTGAGGTAGAATGTGTCTTGACTTCATCCCTTAGTAATTTGATAAGGCCTAGCCCATAAGGAATCAAATTTTGTATGTTTGCCTATGTCCTTTGACTTGGAGTTCCACACAAGGATAAAGTTCTATCTTGACCTCCATCTCCATAGCAAGATCTTCATTTTCTTCTTCTCTAACTATTCCCTTTACTTTCACAAGCAATAGTTTTTCAAAAGGAGAAGAGGGTGATGGGCTTACCTCCCAAAAAAGTCCTTAGATATATAGAGATCTCAACCCTAAATACTTTCGCCACATTTCAAACCCTATACTAAGTCACATGCATTCCATGTTCTCACCCATTTGTAAGACATGGTGAATAGGGTTGTACTTGACATAAATCAACAAAGCCTTGGTAAGGGAGTTAGGATGATGACAAGCCCCCATACCTTCCCCAAGACTACAAACTCGTCACTTGCTTTCAAGTGATCTTTTTGAGAAGTCAAATCATTACCAAAGTATCATATTATGTATCCTATAAGCCCCGATCCCCTAGGTACTGATCCTAGGGGTTTATTTTTACCCAAAAACCACTAAAATTGACCAATTAAACTCCTTTACGACCCCCTTAAAAATCCATTCAAAATTTTAAACATAAACAAGGATTCTCATCCCCCTAACTACATTTACACAACCTAACCACATGACTCCACAATTCACAGGTCATGATCATAATTACACTAGAGTCAGAACATAAAAAATTATGTACTCCCTTATTGTTCATATTGGAGAACTTCACAATTGAAGTACTTTGTTGGGGTTTAGATGGGTTACATCCCTCTTGTTCCCTGATATTTTGTTATGTTTTAATTCACTGATATATGACCTTCTATATCATTTAATAGTGCTCCATAATGCATATGTGAATTATTTTGTTTGAAAAAGAATTATTTAAATGAGCAATTTTAATCATGCTTATACATATTAGAGCTTATGATGAGATGAGGGACTAACTACATTGTTTTGACCTAGTGGATGCAAGGAATCCATCATCCTCCAAGAAGGGAGGGAAAGTATCATAAAAAATGGGAGGTAAGCAATTGACCAGTCAAGATTACCATCCAAGTATCCAAAAACCTATAAGTGTGGTCCTGTCATGTTTTGTTGATCGAGCCTTGTGTTGAGGAATTGTGTCCTAGGTACCTGATTAATTTGATTCAATTTTGTCAATTGAGGGGTTAGGATACCTTCTTGAACTCTTGGTGTTGACCTTAGCTATTAGATAACCAAACTCATTAAATAATGGTATTCATAATCATTTTGGATTTAACTTTAAGTTAATTCAAATGTATTATATTTATATAATGACCATGATTGTATACTATATGGATTATATATCTACACACACACACAGAGAGAGAGAGGTATATATGTATGTATATGTATGCAACATTGTATACATACATATACACCTATGTATAATATATACCCCCTATTGTATATATTATGGTCATAGAGTATCATTATTGATAATAGATAATTGATCGATGTAGTATTACATGAATGTAAGGGCCAAAGGCCATTCTCATTTGTGCAAGCAACTTCATTATTTCATCGCATAAAACATAACAGGCTACCACCAGTAGCTATTAAGTAGGAAACTTGTTGAACTCACCAACATGTTAGGACCCAAAGGCAACTGAGAGGGGGGGGGTGAATCAATTGTCTATTAATTCAACCCAAATATAAATTAACCAAACTTAATGCATAATACCGGTAAACCAAACTTAATGCCGATAGACAGCTTAACAGTTAATAAAAGTACTGGTAAAGTTTAATGCATGAAACAGAAAGACAAATAACATCCACAACACATAACACAAATATTTGTACGTGGAAACCCTGTAAGGGGAAAAACCACAGTGGGAAACCTTACCCACAATCAGATGATACTACTGTAGATAGTATGTGTGTACAAATGGGGTCTGCACATGCAGAAAGGCTAACTGCCTAGAGTTCACTGCTCAATCACAAAATGGAAGTCACACTAACTACAATTGGATGGTTAAATCCTATGATAATGTACTGCTCAAAATAACATCTTCATATGCTGGATCCAGTACCGGTTAAGCTCTAATTGTCTTCTTCATACCTTCCTTGAATATTCAAATGATGTCTGTGTGTATAGCTCTGCTTATATTCACATATACCTTATTACATTCCCTTTCACACCTTCTCCATAATCTCACAAATGAGATCTTACATATATACCAAAACCTAAGACCAAATGTGTAGGTTGGCTCACTAAGAATATTATAATTAAATCAATTATAAATGAATCAATATGTGATGCACCATGGCGGTTCAATGCATTTACAATAATAACCAATCAATAAAACATCTCCATAATGTGTCATGCTGATCTGGAATAGATAACACTTGCTGGTCCATAACCTAGACCTATTTGCCAGTAACAACAAATATGCAAACTCGATTAGACCAATAACCAAGTCACCAAAACCAAGTGTCCAAACAATGTATTTGACATAACCAAGTAATTTCCAAATGATAACAGATCATCCTTAGTGTCGGTGAACAATATAACCTACCGGTGAACCAGATACCGGTGATTGTGCATAAGTCACTGAACATGCTGGTGAACATAACCAAAGATCTTTAGTGTTGATAAGTGTTGACATCAATGAAAAAACCAATGCAACACATCTATAATACCAACAATCTCCCCCTTTGGCATTGATGGCAACACAAGATGGAAAAACCATCTAAGTGCCAAAGAAGAAATGTCAAAAACCAAAACCCAATAATCTCCCAGAGAGATTATTAACTTGAAATCAAAATACAGATACAAAGAGTAACAATCTCTCCCCCAATGAATAATCTCTCCCCAAAAGATAATATGTTTTTCCATAGATATCTCTCCCCCTTTGACATCAAATGCCAAAGCAATACAAAACCAAATACAATTAGTTCATAGAAATTATTACAAAATACCAACTTATCCAATTTATCCAACTACTCCCCCTGAGAAGCAGCTCTCCTCATCAAAGCTGAAAAAAGATTTCTCTATTGATTCTGTCGGCCTGATGCCATGCTCCAACTGTCTAAGTTTCTACCGGTGAGGGTATAACTCCAAGTTGCTCTCTTAGATATTCAAAAGTTTCCTTAGGCAAAGGTTTAGTAAAGATATCTGCAATCTTCTCTTTAGTATTCACATAAACCAATTTCACTTCTTTTGCTTCAACATTCTCTTTCAGAAAATTGAATTTGATAGAAACATGTTTATTTTTAGAGTGAAATACCGGATTCTTTGATATATCAATTCCTACCATATTATCACAGTAAATGATTATAGGTTCTTTGCATTTTACCTTTATGTCCTTCAACATTTTCTTAATCCATAATACCTGTGTACAATTAGTTGCTGCTGTAACATATTCTGATTCTACTGTTGATAGTGTGTACAACTTTGTTTCTAGATCAACCATGAAATTAGTTTGCTACCAAGAAAGAATGCTCCGTTGGTGGTTCTCTTTCTATCATCTATATCTCCTACCCACTTTGCATCTGTGTATGCACATAAATCAAGATTCTGATCTTTAGGATACCATAAGCCAAGTTTTGTTGTGCCTTGTAGATACCGAAAAATCCTTTTCACTGTTGATTCATGATTTTCTTTAGGATTACTCTGAAATCTTGAAACAATACATACTGCATTCATAATATTAGGTCTTGTTTATGTCATATACAGTAAACCTCCAATCATGGATTTATATCTTGTTCGATTAACAGGTGCCGATTCATCCTTCATTGATAGTTTATCAGTTGTAGTCATAGGAGTACTTACCGATTTAGAGTTTTCCATACCAAATTTCTTTAGCAGTTCTTTCAAGTACTTTGATTGATTTATGAATATACCTTTATCAGTCTATGAAATTTGCAATCCTAAAAAGAATTTTATCTCCCCAATCATAGACATTTCAAATTCTTCCTACATCTTATTAGAAATGTCTTTAGACAATCCTTCTTCTCCTCCAAAAATGATATCATCAACAAAAAATTCAATAACCAAGATGTCATCATTAGTCACTTTGTAATATAAGTTGTTGTCAGCATTACCTTTAGTGTAACCAAGCTTCAAAAGATATTTGTCCAATCTAGCATACCAAGCTCGAGGAGCTTGCTTCAATCCATATAAAGCTTTCCTTAACCTGCAAACCATGTCTTTGTCATTTGTCAAAGAAAATCCATCAGGTTCTTCAATGTAAACTTCCTCTTCAAGATCACCATTCAGAAATGCACATTTAACATCCATTTGATATACTATATAGTTCTCGTGTGTTGCAAAAGCTAAGAATAATCTGACAGCCTCAATTCTAGCTACCAGTGCAAAGGTTTCATTATAATCAATTCCTTCTTTCTGTGAATATCCCTTACACACTAATCTTGCTTTGTTCCTGATTACCTTACCATCTTCATTAAGTTTATTTCTGAATACCCATTTAGTTCCAATTATATTTTTGTTTTTAGGCTGGGGAACCAATGTCCATGTGTTATTGTTTTCAATTTGTTCTAATTCATCTTCCATATCTTTAATCCAATGTTTATCTTCACATGCCTCATTAATAGTTGTTGGTTCAATTTGAGAAATTAGACATGCCTTTTCATTTTCCAATCTTCCTCTTGTCATAACACCTTGATACTTATTCCCAATTATTGGACTTTTAGAGTGATTCAATCTTACATACTTGGGTGTATTCACTTGCTACTATTCTTTAGTCACTGTGGAATTCTCAAATGATGCCCGTGTGACTGGATCAACATTCTATACTAGTGTACTCATTGTAGGTTTATTTGTGATTATCTCAACTACCGGTTCAAAGTCCATAGACCTTGAATTACCTCTAAATTGTTCATCAATCTTCACATTTGTACTCTCAATAATTTTCTACAATCTCTTTTCAAAACATCTATATGTCTTGCTCTTAGATGAATAACCAAGAAATATTCCTTCATCACTTCTAGGATCAAATTTTCCAATATAATCATCTCTCCTAATATAACATTTGCTTCCAAATATTCTGAAATATTTAAGAGTAGGAGTATTACCAAACCATATTTCATGAGGGGTCTTACCGGTTTCACCTTTGATGTGAACTTTGTTGAATGTGTAAACAGCTGTATTGACTGCTTCTCTCCAATACACATGAGGTAGGTTTACTTCTGATATCATGCTTCTAGCTGCATCCATAATAGTTCTGTTCTTCCTTTCCATAACTCCATTTTGCTGGGGTGTCCGAGGTGTTGATAATTGTCTTTTGATTCCATTCACTTCACAGAATGTATTAAATTCCTTAGATGTGAATTCACCTCCTTGATCTGATCTCAAACATTTGATTTTCTTACCAGTTTCATTCTCTACCATTACCTTGAATAGTTTGAATTTCCCAAAAGCTTATGATTTCTCCCAGAGAAAAGTAAGCGAACACATTCTAGAATACTCATCAATGATTAGTATAAAATATCTATCTCCTTGTAAACTTCTAGTTCTTGCTGGACCACATAAATCAATATGAATTAAGTCGAGAACATTATTGGATTTTTTTGGAATACTCTTAAAACTTGCTCTAACTTGCTTTCCAAATTGACATTCCTTACATACCAGATTGTGAGGTTTAACAATCTTAGGTAAATCCCTTACTGCCTTAGTTGTACTGATTTTCACAATGCAATAAAATTTTACATGAAAAAGTCTTTTAGGCCATAACCAACTTTCATCAATATGTGCAATCAAGCATGTCTTCTCATTGTTATTCAAATGAAAGATATTACCTCTAGTTTGATTACCAGTTGTAATTTCCAAACCAATTCTATTCATGATTTTGCATTTACCATTCTTGAATTGTAACTGAAATCCTTTTTCAACTAATTGACCAACACTCAAAAGATTATGTTTCAAACCTTCAACATAATAAACGTTGTTAGTATTGTGCTTACCATCAGAAGATATAGTGCCTTTTCCTCTAATCAAACAAGCTTTATCATCCCCAAATCTTACTAGAGCTCCATTGAACTCCTGAAAGGATAAGAATTTACTTTTATCACCAGTCATATGATGTGAACACCCGGAATCAATGATCCATTCATCCTTTTCTTCAATTTTAGCTGCCAGGGCCTGCTCTACTGGTTGAACAGTAGGTGTCAGTTGATCTTCTGTTATTGCAACAAAAGCCCATCCATTGTCTATCGGTTCCTCATCAGAATCATCAGTAACTCCTTCATTAGCATATTAACATGATTTGTCTCTATTCTTAAATTTGTATCTCTGATATTCAAGGTTAGGCTTATATGTTCTTTTAGCTTCTTCTTTCAATCTTGCATGTCTATGAGCACACCTAGATGCCATATGACCAATTTTATTGTAGTTAAAACATTTAAATGGTGCTTTACCTTCATACTTACTTCCAACTGGACCTTTAGGCATTTTCCTTGCAAATAGTGCTTCAAGCTCTTCAAGTTCTCTAGCATAGAGTGCTTTCCAATTAGTTTTTTCAGATGATGATGATGATGTTGTAGATGATGAAGCTTTGAAAGCCAAATCTGTCTTAATTATAGTAATAAGACCAAATTCCTCAAGTTCAAAAGCTGAAAGTTTTCCATCCAAAGTATCTCTAGATACTGATGTATTACGCATTATTCTTAATTCATTAATAGCAGTTACTTTCATTTTGTATGCCAGTGGCAATGCTCTTAAAACTTTAGAAACAATGTCATCTTCACTCCAAGATCCTCCACAACATTGTATACACAAAACAATTTCATTTACTCTTTCCATAAAAGCAGAAATCCTTTCATCTTCTTCCATTTTCAGATTTTCATACCTGACCCGGAAGCATTCCATTTTTGCAATTTTGACAGTGGTATCACCTTCATTCAATGTCTCCAATTTGACCCAAATAGCTTTAGTAGTAGATCGGTCTAATAATCCCATGATTTGCTGATCTGACAATGTGCTCAAAAGTGCTTCTCTTGCTTTGCATTCATTCTCCTGATCTTTAGCCAAGGTTGGTGGATTAGGTTGACTCTGTGTAGGACCAACATAGCCATTCTTTGTAACATCCCATATGTATTTTCCAATGCAATTTAGATGTGTCTCCATTCTGATCTTCCATATACCATAGTTAGTTCCATCAAGCTTCAGACTGTCCTTCCTGAAATAGTTAGTTGCCATAGAATCTCCTCAAGTTGTTAAACTTCTACAAAAAGAGGACTTAGCTCTGATACCAATTTTTAGGACCCAAAGGCAACTGAGAGGGGGAGGGGGTGAATAAGTTGTCTATTAATTTCAACCCAAATATAACTTAACCAAACTTAATGTCGGTAGACAGTTTAACAGTTAATAACAATACCAGTAAAGTTTAATGTATGAAACAGAAAGACAAATAACATCCACAACACATAACACATATATTTGTACGTGGAAACCTTGTAAGGGGAAAAACCATAGTGGGAAACCTTACCCACAATCAGATGATACTACTGTAGATAATATGTGTGTACAAATGGGCTTTGCACATGCAGAAAGGCCAACTGCCTAGAGCTCACTGCTCAATCATAAAATGGGAGTCACGGTGACTACAATTGGATGGTTAAATCCAATGATAATATACTACTCAAAATGACATCTTCATATGCTAGATTCAGTACTGGTTAAGCTCTAATTGTCTTATTCATACCTTCCTTGAATCTTCAAATGATGTCTGCGTGTATAGCTCTACTTATATTTGCATATACCTTATTATATTCCCTTTGACATCTTCTCCATAATCTCACAAATGAGATCTTACATATATACCAAAACCTAAGACCAAATGTGTAGGTCAACTCACTAAGAATATTATAATTAAATCAATTACAAATGAATCAATATGTGAAGCATCATGTTGGCTCAATGTATTTACAATAATAACCAATCAATAAAACATCTCCATAACGTGTAGTGCTGATCTAGAATAGATAATGCTTACCAGTCCACAACCTAGACCTATTTGCTGGTAACAACAAATATGCAAACTCGATTAGACCGATAACCAAGTCACCAAAACCAAGTGTCCAAACAATGTATTCGACATAACCAAGTAGTCTCTAGATGATAACAGATCATCCTCAGTGCCAGTGAACAATATAACCTGTTGGTGAACCAAATACCAGTGACTATGCATAAGTCACTGAACATGCCGGTGAACATAACCAAAGATCTTTAGTGCTGATAAGTGTTCACAAGTGTTGATAAGTGTTGACATCAATGACAAAACCAATGCAATACATCCATAATACCAACACAACGTGAGTGAATTAATCCTCATTACCAAAATGAACTCTTAGAAACGAAATAGAAAATTCTCCAAATTAAATGTAATTTGCATAACTACTTAAAATAAGTAGTAAAAGATAGAAATTTGATGTCCATGTGATAAATAAAAGAAATCAAGCCATGTTTTATTCATTTTGAAAAGGATGGGAATATAAAAAATATATGAAGTGCTATGCATAATTAGAGAAGAAAAGCATAAAGAATAATTTGCAAGTAACTTAGTGATAGCTGAAATGAGGGATTTGGAACTCGGAATTATCCTCAGTCTAAAGAACAAGCTTAATCCAGGTTATGCAAATACTTCTTCCTTGTTTTTAAAAATTGAAAGGTTTATAGTTTGGAATTAGTTGTTTAAAATTAAAAGAGTTTCCATAAGAAAGGGAATAGCTTCTTAAATCTTGGAATCCATCTTTTTCTATGAATTGTTTCAGAATAGTTATGAAATCATAATATCATGTTATCTTATTAAGCCATAAAATAGAAACGTATCTTGTAAAGTTACTGTGGAATAACAAAAAGAAAGAACTAAAAGTAATTAGAAAATTACTCTAAAGTTATAATTCAAATGTTGCAATGAATACATATGAACTCTAAAATTTCCCTTAAGAGGAAAGATTGTGCAGTTATTATATGGGAGACCCTCCCTAGCTGAGTGAGCAGTCATGGCTTATGGCAGCTTGAGAACTTAACAAGACTCACCTAGAAATAGAAACAATGCTAGAACCAAACTTTTTTATTTAATTATGTTCATTAAGAAGTAAAGATTGATATAACAGAAATCATAGACTGAATTTGAAATTCCAATGAAAGAATAAATGCAGAGAACCATGGTAGATGAAAATATGCATACAACCCTTCCTCATCTTTTGTAAGATATGGTATTTTATCTCAAGCTATGATTAAGACAGTGAAACATGGGCTAGAGATTCATTTACACAATCATTATGGGGCAATTTGTAACCCTCTCATGATCATGAGAATGAAGCCAATTGAGCTTATACAATTGGAAATCAAGACAATTGTTAAGACCAAAAGATAAAAGGTAGAAGATTGTAAAAATTACCAATACCAATTTGCACCTAAAATGGTAATTAACTTAGTGCCAAAGCGCCTCAAGGTTATGTCGGTAGGTATTTATCCTAAGAGACTTTCTTATTGGTCAATTAAACTAAAACCTCATGTTGGATCTAACCGAGTAGGGTGGTAAACAAAGACGACACATAAAATCATGTTTGCAAAATAAAAACCTTTGGCCAAGGTGACGCTTCACAAAGCAAGTGTTTGTTAGTTCACATGGTCTAGATACACCACCTAGTTAGAGGTCATGCTAGTTAGCAGGTTCATATGGTGTGTGACTGACTAGATTTGTGTAGGGTCAAAACACCAATCTCAAATGACATTAGACTGATTAACCTGCTTACACCCTTGTGAAGGATAGGAGTGTATTCAGTTGAAAGTTGAGTGGGAGATCAGTAGGTCTATGGTCAGGTGGTAAATTTCCCTGATGATACTTTCCCTCTTGTAAGACAGTTCACAAGAATGAAGAAACTTGATTATTTTCATAATTAAATATTTTATATATGCTCTTTTAATCTTGCTTGTATTGAATTGTTGTTACTACCATCTATTAGAAAAGTTAAACATTGTTATTCCAATTAGTTTTATTTTTTGAAACAAAAGTTTCATATAAAAATGTTCTAGATCATTTTTTACTTTTGTTATCTTGTTTCATTTGTTTGCTAAGTTCAGTAGTAGTTGCTTGTTACAAGATTATTCTCTCTTTTACACCCTATTTTCCTACACAATATACCTATAATGCCTGCCAAAATACCCTAGATAATTAAAGCTATCTAACATGTAATATGGGATATATTTTTTTTAAATATCACTTAATGCAACATATTCAATTAACTAATATGAATTTAACATTCATTTACATGATATACACATATCTATCATGAACATAAACATAAAATCATAACCATATGAACTCGTTACGCAAGCGGAAATAAATAGAACTCTACAATTAATCTTCCCTAGGTTATCTCAACATCATTACTTAAAGCTATTACTAACATATGCACACATACCCAACAAGATTCTATAAAAAACCAATGCATCTAACTATAATCATTTCCCAATTAACCTCTATCCTTCTTATCATGAGAATCATTACCTATGGATGCATATCCTAACATATACCTGTTAATTCCTTAGGTTCATTTTAAAACACCAAATCCAAATATTCCTAGTCCCAATCACTAATTCAGCATCACATCACCATAATTCTATTTCCAATGTTACTTACCATGTTACTAATCTATTTCCTTAAATCACAATAATCATACATACAACACTAAATGCATATCTATAGAACCAATTCCATTGTTCCATTTAATGAGCATTATCCAAGATACATAAAGAGTACAATAATGAATACAACCTATTACATGCACATTATTTATTTTACATCAAGGAGCATTTCTCTCAACTACAAATGCAATTACATCATGACCTCTACACATATATATGCCATATGAATCATATTATAATAATCTGCTACAAGATCTATCCACAAGCTGAAATGATAGAAATCCACATCCATGCATGAGAGCATCCCAATGGAAGAAGGAATCAAACTAACAAACCATGTGGAACTACCCCCCATGCTAGGAGATGACACAAGATCCCACACACACTCTAGATCTTGGTTGACACCTAGAAACCAAAGGATAACACTTCACACATCACATAGCTAAATCAAAGCTCAACAAGACATAAGACCTCCAAAGGCATCACAACAACAAAGCTTAAGGAAAGAGGATCCACATGTAGGGAAGAGTGTCATCACATGATATCACCAACAATAAAGGATATCTTATAACTTAGTCCTGACATCCATGTTACACATGCATAACTGTTTCAACCATTGAGGAAATCAAGGGAGTTCAGTTTATCCAGTTACTAGATCTACCACCTCACTCCAGATTCCATAGCCTCATATGGGGAACCACAAACACATTTCTTATCTTTCTTAAATGATTTACTAATACCCATCCCACCTATGGTTAATTTATTATGCTATCACTTGGTTATTACAATAAACCTCCACTAAGCTATCCCAATAGTCTAGACCTTGGCTCCATAACACAAGGAATCGTAGCAATCCATCCTCATGACCTCGACAGACTCATGGAAGCCCACTCTCCCTAATCATTCTCCTAGACCTTAGGGTGAAACATAAACCACAGTAACATCACAATAACACCATGAAGGCTCAACATAAAAAGATACAAAATCACAATATCACTGATACAAAACTGATGCACAAAATGAACCATGACACCAACACATGAAGCAAGAGCCTTCACTAACAAAAGCATAGCAATAAATATTAATGTAACAAGCTTTCCTCTTGCTCAAGAAAATCCAAAAACACCCTCAAAAGTGAGGCACTATCCTCTCACTGGAGCATTCAAAATCTTTCCTTCAACATCAAGGTAATCACTTGCTGGAGCAAAACAACGAATATGCACAACTCTCAAGGGTAAGGTACAAACTGTTGAGGCTAAAGTTCAACTCCAAAGAAGTATCCTAAAACTTATTAGTCCATCATAAAGTATAAAAGAAAGCTACAAGAAACTTAGCTTCAACCAATGAAGTAATATGAAATAAACAAAATAAACAAGATTATACCTTCCATGATTTACACCTCATTGTGTCCTAACTCCACTATTCTTGGTTGCAGATGATTTTCTCTCAGACAAGCACTAGTAGCTTCCAAGATGGTATATGAAGAATGGATTGATAGTTAACTAATACTATGATATGCAAATGATATTAAGCTAACATGCTATGAAAATTATTTATGCCCAAAACTCTAAAAATGATATTTGCTTCAAACTCAAACTCACGGATGCAAGATAAAGACTCCTAGAATGACTGTAAGATTAGCTATTAGACTATTAATTTGAAAAATGGATTGGGAGACCTCTATTTATAGATTTTTGAGTGCATAATATTAGGTGGCAGAGATCAACGATCATGATCAAATCTTGCAATTTTGAATGGCTATGAGAAAGAGGTTGAGATGTGAGAGAGAGGTGGAAGATGTTCCTCCTACTCCTACAGGATGGAGGAAAAGGTGGAAAGAGAAGTCAAGTGTCATTCATCTCACCTTGACTGAGGATAAAGACTAAGAGAATATAGGATAGTTGGAGAAGATTTAGGGATAAGAGGACAAGTGGACTCAACTTCCTCCAAAGATGTAGGAAGGTTGGAGAGAATATAGGTAGGTTGAGGAATGTGTGTACGTACACATTATTTAGAGAATGAAATGAATGTTGAAGATAATGATATATTAATATCAAAAATATTAATATCTTTAGCCACATGATGGATGAGTTGGAAAAGAAGAAGTGATGTGGAGATGAGGGAGAGTTGGAAAAGGGAGATTAAATAATTAAGAAATTATTTAATTAAGAAGACTATAGGATAGTGGATAGAAGAATAATCATTAAATATTAGATATTTAATTGATTAGAAGAAATGCTAAATGAATTAATTAATAAAATGTTTTAATTAATTAATAAAAGAATGAATTAAATAAATTAATCTTTTCAAATTAACTATTTAATAGAAGAATAATTATTAAATAAATATAAAATATTTATTTAATTGCTCATAGCCAATTTTATGTGTATACATTTTTCCCCTCTTTAAAATAATGTTGAGACAACATTGTTTGAAAGATTAAATCAAGTCTCGATAATGCGTCTGACAAAGATAAAAATCCTGATTGTGTGCTCCCTATTGGCATTTGCATGAAAATTGCATTAATGAAATGTTATGTTGTCATTGATGTCAATTAACTGGTAATGATATTGTTATAATTTTGTTTTGTAACTAGTAGGAAGAGCTAGTGAAGGAAACCATAAGTGGTATTGCTAAGTATTGGAGAGTTGAACCGGTAAACCCTACCTATTGAATTGATAGACCCTAACTGATTAAGTTTGGTGAATTGGTTATATTGGTTTTTGATCTGATGATGAACGGTAATGATAATGACACGTATGCATATTGTATGAAGAGAGTTTCAAAGTTTTTTTGGCGCATTGAGGTAACAATTTTTGTCTTGGGAATGAGCAAGTATATTTCATGTAATGCAAAGCACATGATGAGTTACTAAGTTTGATGAAGTGATGATCAAGGAGCAGTCGAGGCTTTCTTGAATGATGTGTAGAGATTGTTATGTAATCCAACGACCATACTTGAACCGACTTGTTTGTAATCTCTATGAGAGAATTATTTTTTGTTGTGTTACCGACCTATTGATTTGTTTATAAGGTCGATGAGTTGTTTTGTTTTAGAGTTGGCAAAGTTTTAGTTGAGTGTGTTGTTGCTGAACTGGATGATGTATTTGCAGTTTGAGTAAAGGTATATATGAGCATAAAAAGGATCTGAACAAGCAAGTGTAGTGCTATTCAAACAGATCAGCAAACCGTTGTTGTTTTCTAACAATTACAGTAGATTGAAATCCCTGAACCAGGTAAGCTCTAACAAGCTTGGTGTTATTCAAATCCTCTAGCCAGGTGGTCCATTAGCTTGGATTTCAAATCCTCTATTGAGGTTACTCCTCATAGGGCATTGCTTCTAACAAGGCATTATAGTCAATCCCTTAACTGGGTGGTCCCTAACAAGATCTGTTCTTAACAAGACTTTTTGTAAAGCTTTAACAAGCTTGGCTCCTAACAGGACAAACTTCAGAAGAGTTCAGATAGCTATCTTGTGAGTCTCATCTCACTGTGGTTTTTCCCATTTGGGTTTCCACATCAAAAATATTGTGTCAAGTGGTGAATGTTTTTGTGGTTATGTTTTCTATGGTTGATTTGCTTAACTACTTAATCCACTTTGATAAGTCATGATAAACGACAACAATATGAAATGAAGTTTTACTTATGTCAGTAAAAGTATTTGGATGTTTGTGAGTTTCAAGTTGTTTATTGTTAATCTATTGTAACAGACAATCAGTTTAACTTGACAATTTATCTTGACAGTGATATTGCATTTATAGTTCTAAGATTACTTTGAGAGGTTGATTTTGAGATTGGTGAAGTTATTATCAGTTTTTCTATCTACTGATTCACCCCCCCTCTCAGTAGTTGGCCAGATCCTTGTTCTTTCATCATACCATCACCCCCTTGGGAGATTGATAGTGAAATTGTTGAAAAATTTGGATTGAATGATTGATCTCATGATAATTGATTGAAAAGATGTGAAAATAGGCCTCTCAATTAAATTCTTTTTTGAAAAAAATATAAAATTGCCCCACTTGAGACATTAATTACCCCTTTCAAAATAAAAAAAGGTATTAGTAAAATTAACCTAAGGTAATTTTATCCTCATTTGCATTCTTGTCAACTTTTGGGAGAGAAAAGAAATTGGTGCTAAGCTAGCCAAATGGTGATCCTATTTGAGAGCCATCGATTTGAGCGCGTGCGATGTTACTAGAGACCTCTTGAGTATGGCCCAGTGGTGAGTGACCTATCCCAAGCTTGTTTGTAGCTCTCCATACCAATTTTCATGTTTTTCGCACATGTTAGGGCTAGTTTTCAAAAGTTTCCAATTTTTCCATTTAAGTTTCGCGCATTTGCATCGCAATTTAGCACATTCGTTATTTTGGTTCACGCATATATTAGTTTAGCGCAAATGTTTTGTTTGTTCTCACTTTTATTAGGAATGTTAGCACATTTACAGGTTTAACGCCTTTGTGTGATAAGTTCGCGCATTTGTTCATTGGGTTTGCACAAATAATAAATTGGGTAGCGCTTTTGTTTAGTTTAATGCCTATGGTGAATAAAATAGCACATTTGAATGATTGGATACTACAGTTAGTTAAAAATTGAATTTGTTTGATTTTGTCAATGTTAAAATTTAATGTGATGAAAATTGATGTGTAATTGGACAGTTTGATAGATGATTGATGTCTAATTGATAGAGGATTTGATAAATTTGATTGATAGGATAAATGATTGATTGATTTGATTGATTGAAAACCATAATTGATGGTTTGATTTGATTTGATAGCTCTAAGAGGCCAATTCAGTATCTAATGAAGAGCGTGATAGAGTTGATTGAACACATTGATTGATTGTGTGATTGATCATTTGATTTGATTATTTGATAGATTAGTGATCTCTTAGATTTGATAGATAGATGATTGATAGAGGTCAAATTCTCTTGTTTAAACAGGAGAAACTTGATGTTCTCTTGTGTTTGGAGAAATTCCCAGCCATGCACCATTTAGTTCTAGAGTTGACACATGATGCGATTAGACATATAGATGCATGTGGATTGCATCACCTCTTGTATATGCATGATATTATGCATAATAGGGGGTTATTGATTACATTAGCTGAGAGATGACATACCGAGCATAACAAATTTCACCTACCCACTGGTGAGATTAGTGTGATGCTCGAGGATGTCTACCGGATCTTACACATCCCCGTGACTAGTGAGTTAGTCTAGTATGATTACCAGGATCTTAGAGGGATAGAGGCTTGCAGAGCCATATTTGCAGATGGCATCATCGATGGAGGATAGATTAGATGGGAGGACATGATTATGAACTATGAGACTCTCCTAGTGATTCTTGTAGGCTTGATTGGTGGATTCATTTGTCCTGATAGGAGATCTCGAGGTTTTTCTATTGGTTGGGGCAGGATCTTGCTGAGCATGATGCAACATCGAACTTGTGCATGGGGTGTGTGTATTATTGCACACTTATATCATGATCTACATCAAGTTGTTTATGATGAGAGTGCTAGTCTGTCAACTAGATGTACACTACTACAGGTCTAGTGCTGGGAGCACATTGTTGTTACTTGACCTATTCATGATAGAGTTCATAGTGAGGGCCAACCATATGTATATTTGTACAGAGGTACCCTTACTCAGCCGAAGCTAGGTAAGATGGAGTATTGGCAATGGGTTTTAGACTCCATGGATACTATGATTTGGAGACCATATATTGATTGTGATCCTTGGATGGAGGATGCTCTGACTTTTCCATTGATTTTGCAAAGTAGGTATTTGATTGGTCGCATTCCTTATATTATTGAGCGATAGTTGTTTGGTCACATTTTGAGACAGTTTGAGATTATTCAACACATGCCTTCTGGTGTCGTCATGTATGCACAATGATATAAGGATAGGCGAGATTGGGGCCCTTCTTTATCTTTTGAGATAGTATATGCAATTTTTTGGCTGTGTCTATGGTAGCTTATGATTTAAGATTACACATTTTGGATGTCAGGGTTACAACAGATTATTCTTAGTATATGCTTGCACACCCTTTTCCTCACATCATGGATCAAACAGATCCTCCTCCTAGCTTAGGAGATGAAGAGGATGATTTAGATGATCCTGTTGTTTGATGACAAAGATGCAGATGAGAGTTGAGAGTTGCACAAGGGGTCATGGGAGATGAGGGGGATCAAGGTGGAGATGGGAGAGGAGGATTCAAAGGATCATGTGCCTCTCATTTGATGATAGATCACGAGAGATACTCAAGTGGAGACTCCAATAGGTGGAGAGGGAGGTGGGGATGAGGGCATGCAGTATGTACCCCAATAGGATGTGCCACAATAGGAGACCATAGACGACCTCAGAGCATAGATAGAGCAGCTCAAGGCACAGGTACATGCACTCATTGTTGAGAGGGATAGAGTTGTGAGTAGACAATATGATACATAGGCTTTCCTTGATCATATTCGACAGGTTGGATTTGGCACTCTCTCAGTTGATACTGTTAGAGAACTATATTGATCTGGGAAGGAGACAACATACTAGCATCAGTGATATGAAGATCTAGTTTTAGAGAGCCAGAGAGTTGGGAGATATGTGACTAGTCCTGTATCCGATAGGATGGATACCAACAGTGGAGGGGTTATGGGGCCTCTTTAGAAGAGTAGGGATCGAGGAGCAGGGCCATCTAGAGGATTGTCTTGCTGATGGCTACAGAGATAGACAGATTCGGGTGGTAGTGGTACAAGACAACCTTGATTTGAGACTTGATCATATCTTATATTTGTATCATTGAGACATTTGTACTTAGTTGATTAAGGTGATATCATTGTATATTTGGACTTTTTATTTTATTATGATGATATCTATACATGGACCCTATATGATGCTGATGATTCATGATTTATTATATAAATACTACTCTATATGATGATGACTTATATGCATTAATTACATAGATTATATATGCAGTGATTAGATGGATGATGGTATGTTGATCTTTGTTCATGGATGATATGATGATGATATTTCCTTTCCTTTATATTTCATGATGTTTTCTTGATGATATGATGATGATCTATATGATGTAATATGATTTTCTTTACCTATAAGAAAATGATTATGGAAAAATGCTTATATATGCAAATGGATGTTATTATGAATATGCATATCATGATATGATGATGAAATGAAATGCATTTGATTTGATAATCATGGATGCAAATGTTTGTAATGATAACTTAAATGATATGCTTCATGAGACTCATGTGATGGATGCCTATTATGATGTATATGAATATGTTAATGAGATGATATTGTGATTCTTATAAATGTGATGTTATGATTGCAATGAGATGCTTATAATGATATGATAGATGAAAAAGACACAATTAAATGATCTTTAATGGATATAATGAACTAACGATTACTAGATGCAAAATGATGATGAACTTAATGCATCTAATAATGACAAATGATCAATGAAATGCAGTAATGAAATGCAAATGATTTTTTGTTATGATTGAATGCAAACTAATGAAATTAATGATGATGATTAATATGCAAACCTAATGATTTTAAAGATAAACGAACCTAAAATGATCAATGCAAATTGTTTTTGTTTGTCCAAGTATACTCAATCTTTATTTATGAACGTTGATCCCTGAATGAAATGGGATGAATGATTATAATACAAATGATAATTAATCTAAATGATCTATCTAAACTAACAATTCCATTATTCACATTCTTTTTTGTAACAGTGCTTGATTTCATCATTGGGCTTTTAAATGTTGTAAGAAAATACAAGCAACTTGACATAATGATTCAAGCCGACCTGAGTGCTTCTTACATGGATTTTGATATAGCAAGTTTATACAAGAAACTTGATATAATGAATCAAGCTGACCTAAGTATTTCTTGCAAAACAGACAAGGATTATCCCCTTTCATGCATGACTCAGAACGTCCTTCGTGATCTTTTGCCAATCATATCCTTAGACAAGTACATACCTTAGTAAGAGATAAACCACAGACAAAAAACAAAGAAAATAATCATGCCCCATCATAGCTTCTCTATTCATGGACATCATCGAATTGCATAGAGTACATGATTAGTGAAAATCAAGATATAAACACTAAATCTTATGTGTCATTCATATGTTCTCATGGTCATTAACTGATATAATCATCTTGATAAATGTTCATTGATAATCCATCGTTACTTGCTAGTTTAAATCTTTGTATTTTGAATGTCACAATCTATTTGTTACAAATGCCTTGATCTTTGTTACTTGTTGTTCATCATTTGTTTCAAAACCCTAAGTGTTTTTAGTTTTTCTAAATTTTCCGAATGTTTTTGGATTTTCAAAGATTTAAAAGATCACCTTAGAAAAAGGATTTTAGGATTTTTCCCCCATGCAGAAACAAACTTTATTACAGATGTACAAAAAATGATCCAAACCATGGTGGGATGCAATGCAAATATGATTAATTCTGATAAAATCTAAGATAGTGACTATGCTAAGTATGTCAAAGATTAATAACTTGTTTGATAAGTTGCATATTTCTTGCTAATGATTTAGAGAAATGGATGCGAAAGATAGAATGAATATACGAGGATAGATGGATGTGATAGGATGGATATATGTGCAAAGCGATCTCATAGATGGAAGAACCCACTTTTAGATAGTGCCTTTTTACCAGGTTTTCACCATCTATATTTATTGCATTTTTTCCATATTTGATTTTTTTGTAACTGTTTTCGCTATTTTTAATTTATTTTATTTTATTTTTTATGTTTTTTAGGGATTTTTGATGCTTTTTTTATTTTTAGGCTTTTTCTGCTTTTTCACTATTTTTGGTACTTTTCTGCTGATACTTTTAAGCATAGAATTTCTTCAGATGCATAGTATTGATAGGCTCATCAAACCAATCACATTCTAGCATAGATAATTTGTATGCTCCTGAACCATATGTTGCTACCACGACAAAGGTACCCAACCAATTTGGCTCAAATTTACCTTTCTTTTCTCGATCTTGCTGATTTCGTGGATTTTCTCTTAAGACTAAATCTCCAATCTAGAAAATTCTTGACTTAACTATGTGGTTATAACTTCTCGTCATTCTCTGTTGATAAGCCTTCAAGTGATCTGAAGCATTTTGGTGATGCTCCTAAATCAGTTCAAGTTCTTGAAGTCTAGAGACTTGCTACTCTTCTTTTGGAATAAGACCTTTCAAGGATACTTCCAGAGAAGGTATCTCTACTTCTACTGGTAATATGGATTTTGATCCATAGACTAAGTAATACGGAGTTTCCCCTGTTGGTGTGCGTATACTGGTTCTGTATGCCCAAAGTGTAGGATTTAGCTGACTATGCCAGTCTTTACTAGCTTCATTGATTATTTTTTTGAGGAATTTTAGGATTGTCTTGTTTGATGCCTCATCTTGACCATTTCCCTGTGGACAATATGGTGTAGAAAACTATGTTGGATATGAAATTTCTCACATAGTTCCTTCACATCTTGATTCTTAAATGGTCTCCCATTATCGGTGATGATGGTCATAGGGACTCCATAGCAACAAATTATATAATTTAGGATGAATGATGATATTTGTTTTCTTGTCACCTTTGTACAAGGCACTACTTCAATCCATTTAGTGAAATACTCAGTAGCAGTTAAAATAAACTTATGTCCATTAGAAGATGGAGGATTATTTTACCCACTAGGTCAAGTCCCCATTGAGAGAATGTCCATTATCCTGCCATATGATGCAATTCTTGTGCTGGTGCATGAATGAGATTCCCATGGATTTGACATTGTTTTCATCTCTTAGCATATGTAAATGAATCTCTCTCCATAGTAGGCCAATAGTAACCCAAGCAAATAAGTTTCTCGGCCAATGTTAAACCACTTGAGTGTGTGCCACAAATACCTGCATGGAATTTGTTAAGAACTCTCTCAGACTCTTCTTGTTCAAGATACCTCAATAAAGTACTATATAAACCTCTTCTATATAAGGTATCAACAATGATAGTATAGCAGGATGACAGACGGATAAAATTTCTTTCCTAATTGTAGGATAGGTCTGGAGGAAGGATATTCTCCTTTAGGTATTGATAAGTTTGGTTGTATAAGGATTGATCGGTTCCAGATATATGGCAAATCATGTGGGTATTTTGGGATTCAATGGTAGGATTCAAGATATCTTCTACTAGGAATTTGTAATGTTGTTAATTTTCTTGATTCTACAAAAGAGATGTTATTGTAGCCATTGTATCTGCTGCTTTATTCTCATTTCTTGGGATTTGAGTGAATGATATTTCTTCAAAGTGCACCTTAAATTCTTCAACTAGCTATTTATAGGGAATCAACTTGTCATATTTAGTTTGATAATCATCATTTATTTGATTGATTCTGAGTTGTGAATCACCATAAACATACAATTCTTTGATTTTCCATTCAATAGCCATTTTGATTCCAATAACCAATGCGTCATATTCTATAGTTTTATTTGTGCAGGGGAACCTTAGTCTATATGATTTTGGAATTGTATGTCCTTGAGGTGTGATGAAAAAAATTCCAGCACCTGATCCATGTGTAGACACTTGAAAATAACTATTTTAATTATTTTTAATTTCTCACATTATTAATTTATTAATTCATTATGCAAATTCTAATTCTCCTCAATATTAATTGATTATAATTAATATTGTCACTATAGTATGTGATTGATTTATTTAATAAATCAACTCCTCTCTTTATTCTTCTAAAAATTAAATCTTCTCAAATCCCCCCTTAGCTAATTAATTTCAATTAATTAGTTAACCTACATGATTCCTACAAATCATCTTCCTAATCCATCATTAACCTAATAAATTCTTCTAGAAACTCCCTAAACTCACTTAACCTTATTCTTCTAATTTTTAATTCCCTCCACTCATTCTCTCTCCTAGTCAAATCCTCCTACAAATCCTATCCCACCTAACCTTTCCTCTAATCCCCCTCCTAATGAGTTGCTAGTGGCTAATCATCATGATTAGCCGCAAATTCAACTCCTTGTTCCTTCCATCCAACCACTATCCTTGAATGCTCTTTTCCTAGGTGAATGTGAGATTTTCAAAATCTCACATTGCTCTAGGCATCTGCTCTCCCAAGGAATTTTTAATCCTTCTTATTCCTCCAATCCCCATGATCATCCCTTTTTGAAGAATTTTAAATTACTCCTCCCCATTCTTCAAGGAATGTCTCATCCCTTGCTCTTCTCAAGGCACATTAGGAAGTCTTCCCAATGCACCTTGAGGAGTGTGGAGACAAGAAATGCCTTTAAGGCATATCTCTTGGTCTCCACACCCTCTCTTGGGCCTTGTGTGAGCTCACAAGAAATCCTAGCTCCCTTCATCTTGGATCCATCCTAGCCATCCATTCTTCCTCTCCTCTTCCTATAAATTGAGGACTCCATCCCTTCATTCATCATCTCCAAGTTTAGTAATCTTATGCTACTAGTTTGAGCCTAGAAAAGTCATCATAGTATCCTCACCATGCCAAAATCATCTCCCATCCACACTTAATCATCTCATCCATATCATCCCTCAAGATCCATCTCATTTGTGCACAACATTGGAGAGCCATCCACATCAAACAAGGAAGGAGAAAATCAACATCAAGTTGGAGGCACATTGGGCACACTTCAACTCCATCTAAGCTCCATTTGAAGGAGAAGGTAAAAGGTTTTGTGAGGTATATGCATGTCATTCATGTTTTCATGTGATTGAAGTTATGTCTTTTGATTCCATATGTTTTTATGTTTGATTTGCATTATTTGCTAACTAATCCACCTCATTCTCCTTTTCACCATCTTCATTTTGGCACGCTTGGTGGGACCCACATCCCTGAAAACTAATATTTTTGTGTTTTTGTGAGTTGTGAGACGCAGGTTCTGGAACAACGCAAGACACTACAAATCAGGGCGAGCAACTTGGATTTAGCGTGACAGAAAACCTATTTTGGCGCGAGCACAGGCACATCGGCACGAGCGCAAATGCATCAGCGCGACCGCCCTATAACATTTAAATTTTTCCCGCCCCCTGTTAAAATTTTAAAAATCTCACTCTCTGTCTATCTATTTACCATGTGCGAGGCGTTTCGGCATGAGCGATTTAAATCAGTGCGATCATTTTTATAAAATTCCCACTCTGATTTTTAAATTTGAATTTTGAAAATTTTACTTGCTAATCTGTCAGGTTTTTATTTTTAGGGTTTCAGCACAAGCACAAGTGTTTTAGTGTGAGCACAAGTGTTTCGGCAAGGGTGTAGGTGTTTCAACGCGAGTGATTCAGATCAATGTGATAGACAGGTATAAAACCCTTCTCTGTTCTGTGTTGACTGTTATCTTTTTTTTTACTGGTTTTATTTACTGCAGCGCGTACGCAAGCGCTTCAGTGTGGCTGACTGTACTTCAGCGTGTGCACTGTATGTGCATTATAGTAAGTACTAACTTCCTTTTTTTTTAGTGTTGTAATTTAAATCGACCGTCCAAGACCTTAAACAAAAAAAAAAAACTACTAATTCACTTTTTTGCAGGTTTCCTAGGAGACTCGACCAAACATTGTGCTTTTTTTTAACTAGGCACCTAGATGTTAATTAAAGGGTGAATGAATCATTGTTTTATGTGTTTTGAGAAAAGCGTAAAGGTAAGAGAGTATGCTCTTGTCTAGCTAGATGATTAGAAATCCAGACCCTCCAACCTTTTCTTGTTTAATTGCATTCTTACCCTTAGCGGGCCTACCCTCCCAACTTTCTCTTTGAGAAGGTAAGAGGGGAACGACCCAAGTGAGTACACCTAGACCTGGGGTTCCCAACTCACTATAATAAATAGGCCATTGAATATGAAAGGGTCAATGGTTGGGGCTATATGAGAGTTCACTCTAACATTGGGTGCTTAGCGGGATCCTAGAGATCTCAATCACGCTTGCGTGACTGCTAAGTTCTTGGTACTTCATTGGGCTATAGGCCTTAATTGCGCTTGTGCAATTGCGAAGGGTAGCTCCTAATGGGAAGACTTACTAAACACCTTGTTCATAGTGGCCAAAAACCTTCTAGTCATTGGTTCAGGAGGTCGGACCTCTGAAGCCGCCCATATTTTTATGACCCTTAGTAGAGACACAAAGTTCGCAATGAGGAGTTTTCATGGGAATTGATGCTTGGCTATCTCAGAGAAGTGAGTGTCATGGAGGGGAGCCAGTGGGGTCAAGCATCTAAGTGTCCACTCTGGGTAAGCATAGCTGGGAAACTAATTGGGATCCAATGACTATTGTCCTTGCTAGCCTTAAGAGTGTTGTATATGAGCATGAGTGTCTTTGAGTTAAAATATATTTGATCATTGTGATTGCTTTATTTGATACATACTTGCCAAGAGTAAACTAGAGAACACATCATTATCCTCAAACACTTTGCAAAAACACTTGTCCAAACACAAACAATTATCCAAGTCATTACCCACACAAAGTCCAAAATTGCGTCAAAACTTTGTCCGTCTCATGTTTCATAAGCCCAAGTTGTATAAACATCCTAAGAAGTCAATTCACCAACCTATCAAGAAGAAAAATCTCACACAAGCACAACTCCTTAGGCGTCAAAAATTTTGGTATACCAACCATAAACTCTTGCTCAAACATAGGACATTCTTGCATCATTACCACGATTACGTCCATGGTTATAGCAATGAGTTTGATGCTAGTGATGAACCAAGAGTCCGTGCTCTCCATCAAGGTTCAGGTTTGTCCTTTAACACCAACTATCATCAAAATTAGGGTGGTCATGTCCCTTCATACAACTTTCCATCCGGACCAATCATTTATTGAGTCATGTTCATGCCAAGAATAACCTAGTCATCAAGTTTCTTCTAGTCATCACTATCATACCTCCTCAATTAATCACCCTCAATCTCCTAAGGACTTAGCACATCAAATCAATCTCCCTCCACTATCAAATCAAATATCAAAATCCAAATCCAATCATCTTTTAATCCAATTTAACCTCACATTAAGGTTGCATGCCTTGTGAAGTTCCATTTAGACCTAATCATTAATCAATTGGCTCTTGTGCTTGAAGAAGAATCCTCTCCAAGTATCTTTTGCCTTATCCTTTTTGAGTTGATCAAGACTCTTAACTTGTGCCTTTACTTTGCTTAGGGTCATTAGTCAACACTTGGTGGAAAAATAGGATTTTTAATCATCATTCCAAGGTCTAAATTCTACCCAACTTGGTCATTACCTTGTTTGTGGTTTCATCCACCACCTAAAATCCTCATCCAAGGACTAAGGTGTCAATCCTAATCAAATCAGGGCTCTAATCCAAGAACCTCACCAATCAGCAAAATCCCTTGTCATCAAAGACAAAATCAAAAAATTCCACAAAAATCTTGCTAAGTCCTTTCATCAAAAAATTTTCCTCCAAGCTTTTCTAAGGTTATTCGTGTATGGTCACAACTTGATCTCAAAAGAAAAAGATGGTTGAACAACAATATGGCATGCCAGACATTAGTGTCCTATATGAAGTTCCCACACAAGATCCTACACAAAGTGGGCAACCTAGTAATCAAGATCAAAGCCAAAATCCTAATATGGTTAGCCAAGATGAACTCTCTCCAGAAGTACAAACTTTCCTAGAGGACTCTTATAACCAAGAGATGATTGAAAAATTCATCCAGCACAATCCTACTGCACTTCTAAAAATTCTCTTTGAAAATGGAGCTCAACTTCTGCCTGAATTTGATAGATCCACTCTCAGCCAACAACCACAAGGAGACCTCTCTCCCACACAAAATGCTGCACCTATTATTCAAACTCAATCAATTGCAGCCCTATCAATCATCCAAACTCAATCAATGCCACCCATGATACCTCCCACCATGTTCTCCATCCCACCTTCTTCCTCTTTACCATCTATACCACTATCAAATCTGATCTCATCTATTCTCCAACACGCTTCTATACCACCTCCTTCCATTCAACCACACATCTCTATTCCACAAACTTCACTTCCTATCAACAATGTCGCAAACTTTATCCAGGCCACACTCAATCCTATCACAATAGTTTTTGGATCGCAATCAACTATCATTCAAATCCCTGCGACATCGATCATCACATCTCATATTCCTGCCTCCTCTACATATCAATACATTGGTGGTGGTAGACCTTCCTTGAATCATCCAATTCTTGGGGCAAATACAATTCATCATTATCAAAGTCCACAACAAGACCTCATCAAGGAAATTCAAGACATGAAAAATATCATCAAGGACATGAAAGAAGGGACTAATAAGAGGAAACCTTACTCATTTGAGGAATTTTGTCCTTGTCCTTATGACCCATCTATATCAGTTGCACCTTACCCTCTAGGATTTGAGATCCCTAAATTCACTAAGTATGAAGGCAAAGGAGACCCCTGCGACCATGTCTGGGAATTTCACATCTTATGTCAAGAAGTCTCCTATAGTGACCTATATCTTCACATACTCTTTCCCAAGAGTTTCACAGGAGATGCCCTTGCATGGTTCTCATCTTTACTATGAGGCTCCATTGTCTCCTTTCCAGACTTGGCAGAGAAATTTGTAGCTCACTATGCCTACAACATGGCTAATAATGTTTCCATGATGGACCTATGTAACACAAAACAAAGGCCCGGAGAAACTTTTGCCAACTTCATACAAAGATGGCGACATCTTATCAAGAAATTCCAGTGGGACATGCCAGAGCAACATCAAATTGAATTATTTCAAAAGAACTTGGTACCCAAACTTTCAAGACCTTTGACGTCCCAATGTATCAAATCCTTCCAAAAATTGACTGATAAGGGCCTCACCCTCAAACGTGTCTTGTTGGAGGAAGGAACCTTGAAACATTACCAAAAATCGACACAAAGTTCTTCCTCTTATCATAATGACAAACCAAATTTCTGGTCTAAAAACAAAAACATAGTCAATGATGGTGTAACTGATGCAAAGCGGGTCCAAACAGTGGCTGCTCCCCCAAAATCCACCACCAATAATCATCAATTCAACAATCAGAACAATCAAAATCAATCCCAAAAACTTCACAATAATGTCTCAGTCCAGGGACAACCACCCCGATCAAATAACATGACTCCAAGAGATTTCACTCCTCATGCTGAGCCTATTGAAATGGTGTTTCAAAAACTTGTCCAAGTAGGTGCAGTGGTTTTTCTGATCACTTGCCCGTTTGACCCCAATCAATCCAAACCTAGATGGTATAATGAGAATGAGTATATTGAGTATCATCGTATCAAGGGACATGATACATGAAAGTGCATGAGCTCAAAATCTACATACAAGATCTCATTGATAGCGATGAGATTGAAGTAGCAAATGCAAAACCTGGTAATAACAATGACAAACTTAAAATGTACCAGGAACCCTTCCTGAAGCATGATAAAGGAAAAGGCTCATCATCTAACGTAGTGAGTTATGACTACACCAATCAAACTGGCTTTGACTCTTTAGTAGGTCATATCAAGCCCGCAAACAACCATGTTAATGTCATAACTATTCAAGGAGTTAATCCCCCCCTCCCCAAAGTAGAGAAAATCCGGCTAGGATTGTCATTCAAAGCGCCATGCCTTCCACCTCCCATCCCCAAAATGACTGCAATGTAACCCCATGATGAGGTAAATTCATTGTCCAAGGAGTCCCTCCCCCACCAAACCCCCTGCCTATGTCTTCTACTAGCCGATATGACCTCCTGGACCAACTTGGAAAAAACCCCACACAAATTTCCATTCTAGAACTTCTCAAGACTTCCCCTTTACATAAGGAAATTTTGGAACAAGCCCTCCTTGAGTCCCGCGTTCTTGATAACATTAATGCTACTCAATTCCAAGCTCTCATTGGAAACCTTACTACCCAACAACACCTTGTATTCACCTCCAATGATGCTCCCGCAAATGGAGACCACAACAAGCCTTTAGACAATGAAGCCCTTATCCAAAAGCATAAGGTCAAATGTATTTTGATAGACGATGGATCTGGACTTAATCCGTGTACATACAAATTAAACAATTGGGACTTTCTGAGGACTTGGTAGACACATCAGGAAGGATCACCATAAAAGCATATGATGATGCAGAGAGAGTTTCAAAGGGCATGATCACCTTACCTCTTCAAGTGGGCCCTATTACAATTGAAACCCCTTGCCAAGTACTAGATCTTGATCTCCCCTATAACATTCTCCTCGGTTGGCCATGGATTCACTCCTTGCAGGCCGTACCCTCCACCTATCACCAATGTATCAAATTACCCTTTAATGGAAGAGATATCACTATCAAAGGTGATCCCCAACCTTTTCAATATTGCAAACTCTTAGAGGGGAAGCATCCATATCATTTCCCACTATATAGACCCTCACCAACGTCTCCATCTGACACATCAAATGTTGCCTCCACTTCATCCCAATCAGATACTCAAATCAAAATCTTGGACAATGGCTGTGGAGAATACAAATTAAAGGACGTCTTATTAATAAGCAACCTCCCCCTCTCTCCTAAGTCATTTGGAAAATCGAAAGAGCTCAAAAAAGACCCGAAACCAGTCATGCAATGCCAAAACACTACCTTCCAGCAATGGTGCCACTTGATGAGGAGAGCCTCAAAGTAGATGTCTCTTCATGGTTGTACCGGGAAGAAGATGAAGATCCAACAAAAATATCCAAAAAGATGTACCCAAAAGCATCAACCATGGTAAAAAAAATGGGTTACAAAGGACACGACCTAGGACTAGAGGAGAAAGGAAGAAAAGCACCCATAAATCCTATCTCCTACAAATACAAAAGAGGCTTGGGGTACACCCCGATGCCCAAGATTACTATTGCTGGTGCCCCCTCAAGTCCTTCTTTGGATGTCGAAAGCACTGACGAAGAGGAGTTGCACGAAATGCCTTATGAATACAAAAATGATATTTTCTTTGACACTCACGTCAATACCATTACCCGCATAACCCCTTCCACTTCACATGAGCCACATCTTGTCCATCCTGAACTCATAGACTAGGGCCAACAAGACAAACCCACGTTAGACATCTGCGTCGATGATAATGCTCTCATTACTCTCCTGACGATGTGAAATCTGGAAGATTGTAACAGAGTAGAGGGTATTCAACTTCATGAAAAGAGATACTTTGGTAGTTAGGTCAATACCCTTAGTTGCAAAAAAGATAATCAAAGCAAAAAACATGATTCCCTAGGTGAAAACCTCTTTGAGGCACCTTTGGATGAGCAAAAAATAAAAACAAAGGGCCTACCTGAAAGTGAAAACCTGGAAAAAACACTTGACAATGAGGGACTTGACCTCCCTACCATTGGTTACCTTCCACAGGATAGATTGAATTTGCTAATAGAAGAAACATATAGCATCAACATGGGCACTAAAGCCATCCCACAAAATGTGCTCATTGCCAAGTCCCTGATAGAAAAAGAGAAACAAGATTTCATCAACTTCCTTATAGAGGTAAAAATCAATTTTGCATGGTCTTATGCCAATATGCCAAGGTTGGACCCTGCCTTGGTGGTTCACAATCTCGCTGTCCACCGAGATGCAAAATCTGTTAAACAAAAATTGTGCAAAATGCACCCGCATATTTCTCTCCTAGTCAAGGTGGAACTCCAAAAGATGTTAGATGCAGAATTCATCAAACCAATAGACTATGCTGAATGGGTCTCCAACATTGTACCTATCGGCAAACCCATTGGGGGCATCCGCATCTGCAAAGATTTTTGAGATCTAAATAGAGCTTGTCCTAAAGATGATTTCCCGCTCCCCAATATAGATATGATTGTGGACCTACAATAGGACATGAGATGTTGTCGCTTATGGATGGATTTTACGGATACAACCAAATCAGGATTGCAGATGAGGGTCAACATAAAACTGCATTCACAACACCATGGGGTACTTTCTGCTACCGAGTTATGCCTTTTGGCCTTAAAAATGTTGGAGCTACATATCAACGTGCCATGACAACAATTTTTCATGACCTCTTGCATAAAATCATGGAGGACTATGTGGATGATCTGCTAGGCAAATCCAAGACAAGACAAGAACACATCCCTATTTTAAAGTAGATCTTTGAAAGATTGGAAAAATACAAACTATGCCTGAATCCCAAAAAGTGTGTGTTTGGCGTCACATCAGGAAAACTATTAGGATTCATTGTTTCCTATAGAGGCATCAAGGTCGATCTTGCAAAGGTAAAAGCTATCATGGAAATGCCTCAACCGAAAACTCTCAGACAATTGCGTAGTCTCCAGGGGAAACTCCAATCTGTTAGACGTTTTATTTCACAACTAACAGATAAGTGCCATCCATTTGCACACCTCTTGCACAAGGACACAAAATTCAAATGGGACTGCTTATGTCAAAAGGCCTTTGAGATACTAAAAGAATATCTAGCATCACCTCCAGTGTTGATGCCTCCTACTCCTGGAAAATGCCTCATTTTGTATATATGTGCTACTGTAGTGGCATTGGGGGCATTACTGGTGCAAACAGATGATCAAGGGAAGGAACATGCCATTTACTACATCAATCAGACACTAGTAGGGTATGAACTCAATTATACCCCCATTGAAAGAGCATGTTTGGCATTAGTGTTTAGCACACAGAAACTCCGATATTATATGTTGGACAACAAAACAAAATTGATTGCTAAGATTGATCTGCTTAAATATCTCTTATCAAAAGATGCTCTCACTAGCATAACTACTAAATGGGCCATTCTCTTAAGCAAATTTGACATTGAATATATAGATAGAAAAGCAATCAAGGGACAAGTCATTGCAGATCAAGTGGTTGAAGCTCCACTCCTAGGTGACCATTCCATTCTCACAAAATTACTAGATGAGTTCATTATGACTATTACCACATCCTCCACATGGCAATTATACTTTGATGGCTATTGCACTCAAAATGGATTGGGGGTAGGAATATTATTGATCAGACCTCAAGGAGATGGCATCCCAAAGTCATACAAGATAGATTTTGCATGTACCAACAACATCGCAGAATACGAGGCACTCATCATAGGATTACGCTTGGCTATCCAAAGGAAGATAAAGGAATTACAGGTCTATGGTGATTCCCAACTTGTCATCAAACAAGTCAATGCTGAATACCAAAAAAAAGATGACAAACTCCTTCCCTACCATACCATGGTTGAAGAGCTTAAGCAACATTTCACAACAATCAAGTTTGACCAAATCCCTTGAACAAACAATAGGGTTGTAGATGCAATGGCAACCATTGGCTCCCTCCTTCAGATGCCAACACACAGTCAGAAGTGCGAGTTCTTGGTTGAGCAATTATTTATACCAGCATATGACCTACCAGAGTCTGAAATGATGTGTGTTCTCATTGGTTTCGAGTCCCCTTGGTACCAACAAAATTTTGCTTTCCTAAAATACAACACCATTCCCCCACATCTCACCAAAACCCAACAACAAACCTTCATTCATCGATGTGCTTGTTACACCATCCTTGGAGACACCCTATTTAGAAGGCATTTCGATGGTTCCCTCCTAAGGTGTTTAGATAAACAAGAGGCAGAATGGGCATTATGCAAAGTACACGAGGGCATCCATGGGCACACTCAAGTGGGCTCACATTGGCTAAAAAACTTTTGATAATAGGATAGTATTGGCCTAAAATGGAAGTAGATGCATATAACTAGGTGAAGAAATGCATCCCTTGCCAGCAACATGGCGACAAGATTCATGCACCATCACAAGAATTGCAGCCATTCATTACACCATGGCCCTTCTCATAGTGGGGGCTCGATCTATTGGGAAAATTCACCCTCCATCTTCCAACAGACATAAATTCATTTTCACCGCCACTGAGTATTTCACCAAGTGGTTAGAGGCTATCCCTCTTACTTTTACCACTGGCAAGCAAATATCCAAATTCATCCTGAACTACCTAATCTATCAATATGTCATCCCAAAAGTTATCATTACAGATAATGGTAGACAATTTAAAAACTAGGATGTCAAAGAACTCTGCCAAAAATTCAACATCCAACATCACTTTTCCACCCCATATTACCCCCAAGGCAATAGCCAAGCTAAGGCTTCTAATAGAACCCTAATCAAAATCCTCAAAAAGACAGTTAATGAAGCTGGCCGTGATTGGCATCTCCAACTCCATCCCTCTTTGTGGACCTACTGTACCTCCATCCACACCCCCACAGGTGCCACCCCTTATTCCCTGGTCTTTGGCTCCAAAGCCATCCTTCCCCTTGAGATTGAGATCCCCTCTCTAAGGGTATCGCTGCAAAATATCCTACCAGATGAAGAATACAGAATTGCCCGCTTACAAGAGCTAGAATTGTTAGATGAAAGGCACCTCAAGGCCTTGAATCATCTTTGAGTATATCAAAACTGTTTGTGCATGAGTTATCACAAAAAAGTCAGAACCCGAGAATTTTAAATTGGTGATCTTGTCCTCATGGAGAATCAAAAAAATCTACAAGAAAGAGAAAAGAAAGGCAAGTTCAAGCCTAATTGGCTTGGACCATATGTAATCACAACAAAATATGGATCAGGAGCTTGTTAGTTGGCTACTCCTGAAGGCGATCCTTTGGATGATCCAATGAATATCATGCACCTCAAAAGATTTTATGCCTAGTCCTCAAAAATTCTTAAATTGTCAAAAAATAAAAAAATAAAAAAATAAAAAAAAAATACAAAAAATGAGAAAAAGATCCTAAAAAAAATCATCACTTTGGTGAAAACCTGGCAAACAGGTGCTTTGTGGCACAAAAAAATTAAAAAAGAAAGAAAAAGAAAGAAAAAAAACAATTCGTCCATTAGTGAAAACCACTTTGTGGCGCTATGGACAAGTACCTTGGTGAAAACCTCCATGCAGGCACCATGGTAAATAATCAGATCCATTGTCTATTAGGTTGACATTGCAAAAACACCCTCCATCCAATCCAACCATTCACAACATTCCTTCCCTTTCGCCTCCCAATAAAAAATGTGTATGATGATGAGTCTTCCCCTGAGTCATGAATAAGGAATGTTTCATTAAACTGAGCTTCTGCACCTCTGTGTGAGCTTCAAGAAGTCTTGAGAATAGTCCTAAGTCCACAAGTCAATCTTCAAAACCATAGGATCACTTGCCTAGTCCAAAAGTCCACTTTGCCCTAGGGATGAATCCTTCCCTCACCTGGCAACCTAATCCTCCATCATAATCCTACTCTTGGCAAGAGGTATCAAGTTGGTCATGAGTGAGTGACTTGTTTAACTTATTGGATTTTTCATTTAGACTTGCATCTTTTTCCCTATGACTGCAACTATCTACGACTGCCTGGATTTGCCATATCCAAGTATGTTACAATAGCTGCATACTGGGGCATATTTTCATAGCATGACATGTTTTGGATCTCTCTTGTATAAATCGGCGACCTAGTACTAGTGTTTATCAACACTTACCTTCTCATGTACAAGAGGTATCAATGTGTTTGAGGGTTTCCTTGCACGTACCCACAACCTTGTATTAGTGTTTCTCAACAATTGCATAGCTGTGTGTAAGGAATTCCCATTTGTCTAAGAGTCAATCCACGCCTTGGGTTTCTCATGGCATCCTAATTTCTATAATCGGTGGTGCAAGTCACCCAAGGCAATATCAAACTAGGTTGGCTCTCAACATTTTTTGTGCACAAAATTTCACCATCATTCCATAAAATCCTAAACTCAATAATCCCATGGAGTCCTCAATTTCCTCCATTTCCTATTTATTCCATATTCTTCTATTTTTCTATCTAAGATCATTGTGTGATTATTGGCATATTCCGTCTATTATTTATTCACATCATATAGATTGCATTACTTATTTAATTTAGATAGTCATTTTCCACAAAACATTTATCACATAAGGTTACACTTAGGTTGCATCACATAAATAAAAGATACTTATTCATCCATGTAACATTACATTTAGATTCATCCCACATTTGCATATATGCACATCAAAAAGCATAAGTCACTCATCCTGCATCCAAAAACGTGTCAGCAATGCATCATAAACATACATGTATAAGCATCCACTCTGCATCACAAATAGGTCAACACAACATATCCATAATTGCATCCATATATTGCATCACAAGAAAAACAAAGAGAGCCCATCATAAGAAAAAAGTAAACATCATCCATCATCATCAAATCATGTATATATATATATATAAAGAGGTAAATGTGTCTGTTATAATACAATGATTGGCCCGAAGGGTCAAAATATGATACACAAGCAAAACAAGGAGCTAGCTCTCCCCTCCTATCTCTCCACCCCCCTCTATTGCACCTCCTCCACCTGATCCTCTTGCCTCCCCCCCTGTTGGTGGCCAAAACCCCACTGATCCCCCTATCTGCTGACTCTGAGACGACTGTTGACTAGGGGTCCTATGAGACCGCACACTCCCAGTGTATGAGGCTACTCGCTGTGCTATAGGCACTACTCCATGGTACAACCCCTATAGTACTCTACATCTTTGGCTACCCTATTCACCCTCTCCCGTTGCTGCATACTATCAGTAAATATCTATGCCAGCCCTGCAGGAACAAATGCCTGGTGGGTTGCATCCCTCTCTCCCCGTAGCCATACCACATCCGCCTTCACCCTCTGCACTCTGGCCTGTAACCCCTCTAACTCAGCATCCTGCCGATGAATGACATCCTATAGTGTTGCTATGGCTATCCCTGTGTGGGCCTCCTCCAGAATCCTCTCTGACTCCTCCCTCTCCTCCCTCAATGCATCCACCTCTGTCCTGGCAGTATGGAGACTCTTTGTCAAATCAGCTATCTCCTGTATCAACTGCTCCACCTCTACCCCCATGCTCTCCCTCTGAGCCCTCTCTACCTATAGCTCATCCTTAACTAAATGAAGCCTCACTTGATAGGTATCCTGCTCCTGTTGTACACGGTCAAAATCAGCCTGTGTGACCCCTCCCCTCTCCTCTGCCTATGCCTCAGGGATATCCATAGGAACAATCTCCCCTCCCTTGCCAACTATGGCCTCCAAAGCCTCTCCCACTAGGGCATCCTCTCCCTCCCCCTCTCCTTCCCCTGGATCCCTCCTCCACACCACTCAGACTCTCCTCTACTGTCCGCCCACACCACGCCTTGTGCCAACCACAACTCTCTCTCTTGGGCCATCATCCTCCCCACCCACCACCTGGTCAACCCTTGGCTGCAGCTCCTCATCCTCCAACACCCTAGGAATGCTAAGTCGCACTAGCAAGTGCCCCTCCCACCAGCTCCTGTATCCACCTATCATGCCTGATTCCTCCCCTGCCCCCATCCACTCATCGTAGACTAAGTGAAATGTTATTTGGAAGCTAGTCCGACCCTCCAAGGGACTTGCTATAGGGCCCCAATACCTCACCTCCCATGTAATCTGGGGATACACTAGAATATCCGCCACTATATCCTATACCTGCCCAAGCTGTCGGGCCACCCTGAATGGAGCATAGTACTCCATGATATATACAGATCTCCCAAAAATCTACATCTCGACTCCCGCCTATTGCAGCTGCCAGTCATCCCTCCACCTCTCACATCCCAAAAATGGTCTCCATGTGAAATGCGCCAACTCATCCAAAATCCTCCTCCAAAACCACATGGACGATGTTTGTGTATAGTGTAGCAGTCCCCTATATCTATCCACAAACGACTATCATGGCCACCTATCTTGTACCCCCAGTGGTCAAGTCACTGCAGTATGCTCCCACACCCAGATGTGTAGAAGTGTGACCCCTGCAGATAAACTGAGATACTCTCTGTAGACCACCAGATGCATATCATGATATAGCTGGGCTAGCATCACCACGCCCCATGCATATTACTGACCATCATGCAACATGAAGTATAAACACCTACTCCATCCCAGAGGAAATCCATGACCTCCCAAATCCGGAATGATCCACCCACTTAGGAATCCACAAATCACCAAAACTAATTGAGGAATCCACCGAGCACCCTTCGCCCGACCCAAGTGCATCCTGGTCCTATCTAACATTGGTGGCATCTCATACTCGTACACCTACTACAGATAAAAATCAGCTTCATCTAACTCATACTCAGGGATAACACCATGAACGGGGATCTTCAAGATCCTCAAAACATCTAATAGTCGCTATGGCCTCTTAAGTCGGCAAATGGAAGGTGTTATACCGACTATCCCACCTCTCCATCAGTGTGGTCATCATGACAGTATGTGCTCGTATCCATGGCCACCTACCTACATAATTTAATCCTAGCACAACTAGCACCTCTAGCTCATCATGACCTAAGTCATGATATAGGCTCATCATAGCAGGCCAATGCTCCCTCAAAGATAGCGGTCCCCTCTCCACTTGCATCCATTAGACCAAATCATTACTTTCATGCTTGAAAATTCTCTCCTGACCTCCCAAACCAACCATACTCTTCCCCCTATCCCAAAATTCTAAGCCAAAACTTCATTTCCCCCCTTCCCAGGCGCACATGCTGAACTACCCACCACTCGCACCAAAACCGTGATGCTCACACCAACAGAGGTTCCATCCCTGCTCTGACCCCCCTCCCGGGCCCATCAATGTGAGCGCCTGCATAATTGTTGGCATATGTGTAGAGTGTAATGACATGGTGATACTGTATGTTGTCATTGATGTCAATATGCTGAAGTATGAACCAGTATATTGAAGTAAGCAAATTGTCAAGATAACTGGTATATGTGAAAAAGTGAAGCGGTATGTTGGAATGTGAACTGGTATATGGAAGGTTTTGTATCGGGGTTTCATTTGGTATGACTAATAGTTGGTAGTCCCAGCTTTAGGGTTTCTGGTTAATGCATTTCAAGTCTGTGTGATTCGACCGATGACATCTTGTGATGGGTTAGCATTGAAATGAAGATCAGATCGTGTTGCCATGTCTGCCTTGTGTGCATGAAGGATTTCCTTGAGGATCTTGCATGAAGAAGATTGATCCTATCTACCTTGGGAATGTGTGAAGTCTCAGTAAATGGTGGAGAGTACGTGATGGGTTATCAGCTTCCAGAAGCGGCAAAGAACAGACGATGGAGAACATCTTGAGATTTTTCAAGATTGTTTTACGCTATGCAATGTGATTGAACAGTCAAGATTGGACCGACTGTATTGATAACCTAGATGCTTAGGGTTTTAGGTTTTGGCTACCGACCTAATTATTGTCTATAAGGTCGATGATGTTTTGCATTGTGAAGTTGTTGGCAAATGTTATGTATGTATCTAAGTGAAGAGATACTTGATTCTTGCCAGACTGGAGAAGTGTGTTGATACCTCCAGAGTGTGATTGTAGAAGCAAAGGAAATAAAGTGGATATGCATTGGCATTGAGTGCTGTTATCAGTGTTTTACCTATTGACTTCTAACCATTTCAGTAGTTGGAAAATCCCTTTACCGGGTAGCTTTAACAAGCTTTCTGTAAATCTTTTAACAGGATGACTCAAATTCATTGAGTTCTTCAAATCCTCTTTCGAGGTAACCTTTAACAAGGTTCTAATGTTTAACCAGGTATTTAGCCATCTCTTAACTGGGTGATCCCTAGCAGGATCGGTTCCTAGAAGAACCTATTGTAAAGTCCTTAATTTGACTAGGCTCCTAATAGAGTGGACTTTAGAAGAGTTCAAAGAACAACTTGTGGGTATTCATCCCCACTGTGGTTTTTCCTAGTTGGGTTTCCACGTGAAAAATCAGTGTGTTATGTGTGATGCTTTTTCATGTGATGTCTTAATGTTTTTTGTCAAGTGGTAAAGCATGTTGATCCAGTGGTCATTATATTTCTGATGATGTATTACTTGTCTAAGCATATGGGTGAAGTGGAAATGAGATATTAGGTTGTGTGAAGATCTAAGTGTTACCAGTTTATATATTTCACAGTCTTACTATGTTTTACCGGTAGTGCCCTGTTTTAGATTGGTGGTACTATTTACCAGTTAGTGCAGTCTTTGTAGTCAAAGTGGTTTAAGGAAGTTTTTGTCTATACTGATTCATCCCCCCCCTCTCTGTATCTATTGAGTACTTAGTGTTCATTATTATTCATCAATTGGTATCAAAGCATCCTCCAGGTCCTCTGTGTTGTAGGCTTAACCACTTGAGGAAAAGATCCTATTCTAATGATGAAGAGGGAAGGTCCTAAGTTCAACAAAGATAACTTTAAGATGTGGAAGGACATAATGAAAATATACATTAAAAGAATGGGTGCTCAACATTGGAGTTATGTTGAGAATACTTATGTTGTCCCTATTGGTACTCTCACTGATGATCAAAGAAGAGAAATTAAGGAGAATGGGCAAGTAATGGAAGCTCTTATCGATAGCCTATCTGATGTTGAGTTTATAGATGTTCAAGAAAAAGACAATCCCAAAGATGTATGGGATACTCTAGAGTCTATCTATGGCGGTGATGAGCATGTGAAGCAAGCTAAGGAAGAAAGCCTTAGAGGAAAGTTTGAAGACATGCAGATAGTTGAAGGAGAGACCATTTAGAAATATGGGATAAGGATTAACACTATTGTTGGAGACATCAAGAGTGCAGGAGGTACAATAGAGGATTCCACCATTGTTAGCAAAGTTTTGAGAACCTTATTACTAGTCTATGCAATAAGGGTTGCCACTATTCAGGAGTTGAGATCTATTGACAAGACAAATGTGTCCCTAGATTCTATCATTGCTAAGTTGACCGCATATGAGCTAAACAATTATGATGGCAGTGTTCAGAAGACTGAGTCAACCTTTAAAGAATCTACTGCACTATCTAGAAAGGGTAAAGAAGCCAGTACCATTTGTGAACCAAGACAAAGAAGAGCTATGGATGATGAGGAGATCCTGATGGAATTTGAAGCTCTTCTGGCCAAGAGACTTCCTAAGGGAACTGGAAAATACAGAGGTAAGCTCCCTTTGAAATTCTTTTCTTGTAATAGGATAGGACACATTGTTGTAAATTGTCCTAATGGTGATAATAAGGACAAACCATAGAGGTTCAAAAAGTTCAAAGAAGGAAATCGGAGAAATTGTCTTGTTGCAGTTGATGAAGGTGTCACTGATGATGAATCAGAAGATGAAAAAAGCGAAGACATAGTATTTGTAGTTGTTAAGGAAGATGTGTCAGACAAGAAGGCTCTTGTCTCTCACTTTGATAATTCCAATGAGTGGATTATTGACAGTGGTTCTTCTCACCACATGACTGGTGACCGGAGAAAGTTTTTGTCTCTGGAAGAGTATAATGGAGGTGTAGGCTGATTTGGTAATGATGCACCTTGTATGGTAAAAGGAAAAGGGTCCATTTTTCTAAATGGAAAAATTGGTGCTGATAATGTGTATTGGGTAGAAGGTCTCAGGCATAACCTTTTGAGTGTTGCTCAACTGAATGATAATAGACTCACTTTGGAATTCAAAGATGGAGTATGCAAAATAAAAGGAAAGAGTGGTGAACTGATGGCCACCGGTATGCAGACCAAAGGTAACTTATTTCAGTTGAATGCAAAGATCAGTCAATGTCTAATGGCTAAGTATGATGACAGTTGGATATGGCATAGGAGATTCTACCATGTAAATTTTGATAACATTGTGAAGGCCAGTAAGATCAAGGCAGTTAGGGGATTGCCATTGCTGAACAAACCGAAGAATCCTTTATGCAGAGAATGTCAACTAGGGAAAATGTCTTCCTCAACCTTCAAAGGTAAATCTTTCACAATAGATAATTTACTTGATCTTGTGCATACTGATTTGTGTGGTCCTATGAAAACTAGGAGTGTTCAAGGAGATAGCTACTTTATGATTCTTACTGATGATTGCTCAATAATGATGTGGGTCACATTCTTGAAAGACAAGTCTGAAGCTTTTGGAAAGTTCAAAGCCTTCAGAGCACTAGTTGAAAAGGAAAGTGGTAAGAGGATCAAATGCCTTAGAACCGATCAAGGAGGTGAGTTCACCTCTGGAGAATTCAATAAGTACTATGAAGAGAATGGAATCAAGAGGCAATTGTCTACCCCCCAGAACTCCACAATAGAATGGCCTAGAAGAAAGAAACAACCAGACTATATTTGAAGCAGCCAGAATAATGTTGATTCAAGGGAAGGTTGCTCACATCTTTTGGAGAGAAGCGGTGAGCACTGTAGTCTACACTATGAACCAGGTACTCATCAAGAAAGGTAAGGATAAAATACCTTATGAGTATTGGACCGGTAAGACTCCTATAGTAAGTTACTTTAGAGTGTTTGGTAGAAAATGTTATATCAAGAGGAGTGAGCACCAGAGCAAGTTTGATGAAAAATGTGAGGAGGTAATATTCCTAGGGTATTCCACCAAGAGCAAAGCTCTCAAGTATTTTAACAATAGGACTCAGAGAATTGTCGAAAGTATCAATGTTAGAGTTGATGAAACCTCTGAGAAACATGAGGAAACTGATAGTGAGCAAGTGGTAGATGAACCAGTTGCAAAACAACCTATTACCAGTAACAGTGCTCCTACATCGGTAGATGCTGATGCTGATGAAGATGAGGATGAAGAGGAAAAGAAAGAGGAAATAGTTAAGATCATTCCTAGGTGTGTAAAGCTGAATCATGATCCAAAGCAGATCATAGGAGATAAGGATGCAGGAATTCTTACAAGAAGAAAGGTCAGAGAAAATTCTTGCATGATCTCTGAATTTGAGCCTAAAACATTTAAAGAGGCACATAAAGATGAAGACTGGATCAAGACTATGGAAGAGGAACTTGACTAGATAGAAAAGAATGGTACATGGTCTTTGGTACCCAGACCCGAGCACAAAAATATTATTGGCACCAAATGGGTTTTTAGAAAAAAGCTGAAAGAAGATGGCATAGTGGTAAGAAACAAAGCCAGACTGTTATGTAAGGGATATGCTCAAGAAGAAGGAGAAGATTATGGAGAAATTTTTGCTCCAGTAGCTAGATTAGAAGGAGTTCAAATGCTTCTTGCATATGCAGCCTCCAAGGGATTCAAAGTGTATCAGATGGATGTAAAATCTGAATTCCTAAAAGGAATACTTGAAGAGGAAATGTATATAGAGCAACTAGATGGGTTTGCCCTATCAAAAGATAGTGATATGGTGTGTAGGCTACATAAAGCCTTGTATGGATTGAAGCAAGCACCTAGAGCATGGTATGAACGCTTACACTCCCATCTTGTGAAGATGGGTTTTGAAAGAACAAGTGAAGATAACAATATCTATCTGAAGTCAAAAGGAGATCAAATTCTGATCTGTGATGTATTTGTTGATGGCATAATTTTTGGTAGAGATGACAAGATGAGCCATGTATTTGCAGATGAAATGAAGAAGGAATTTGAGATGTCACTAATCGGAGAGATTAAGTTCTTCATTGGACTACAAATACAACAAATGAAAGTCGGTATCTTTATCACTCAGTCCAAGTATGTCAAAGAGGTGTTGAAGACCTTTGGCATGGAAGAAAACAAACCAGTTGGTACACCGATGGTGACTGGTTGTAAATTGTCAAAAGAAGATGATCAACGTTGGTGAATGAGAAGGAATACTGATCAATGATTGGTAAGTTGCACTATGTAGTACACATCAGACCGAACATTGCACATGCAGTGGGCATTGTTGCACATTTCCAGCTAAGTCCAAGAAAATCCCACTTGGTAGCAGTCAAGTGGATTCTTAGATATCTGAAGGGAACTATAGACTATGGATTGTGGTATCCATATAGTAATGATTTCAACCTCAAAGTGTTTACAAATGCCAATTGGGCTAGTAATGTGGATGACCAGAAGAGCACAACTGGTGGTGCATTCTTTCTCAGTGGTAGACTAGTCTCATGGATGAGTAAGAAGCAGAGTTGTGTCTCTCAGTCTACACCAGAAGTAGAATATGTAGCAGCATTTATGAACTACACTTAGACAATCTGGATGAAGCATGTACTAAGTGGTTTCAAAGTCCCCATATCTGAATCGGTGAGCATATTTTGTGATAACACAAGTGCAATTAATATTTCAAAGAATCCGGTATTGCATGCTAGAACCAAGTACTTTGAGCTCAAGTATTATTTCTTGAGGGAGAAAGTTTAGAACAAAGAGGTTGTTTTGGAACATGTTTCTAGTAAGGAGCAGTTAGCAGACATATTCACCAAGCCTCTACCAAAGGCTACATTTATCTACTTAAGAGGTGAATTAGGGGTGTTTCCCCTTCAAGAGGTGAACTAAGGGTATGTGCTTCACATCAGTCAGGTATTGCATTGTCAAATATTTTCACGATTGGTGTGTTGAAGGATGCTACTCCTCTGGGGGAGTAGAATAGTGGAACATGGATGTCTGTGCCTCCACTTTGGTATTGTTGTCAAAAGGGGAGAAGGTGTGAAGTGGAGAAGATATCTGCAGTATTGGGGAGAAGATGTGAAGCAGAGAGATATCTACAGTATATTGCTATCAATGCCAAAGGGGGAGATTGTTGGCATATGTGCAGAGTTTGATGACATGATGATATTGTATGTTGTCATTGATGTCAATATGCTGAAGTATGAACCGGTATATTGAAGTAAGCAAACTGGCAAGAGAACCGGTATGATGATGTGAACCAATATATGTTAAAAAGTGAAGCGGTGTGTTGGAATGTGAACCGGTATATGGAAAGTTTTGTATCGGGGTTTCATTTGGTATGACTATCGGTTGGTAGCCTCAGCTTCAGGGTTTCCGATTGATTTATTTCAAGTCTGTGTGATTTGACCGATGACATCCTGTGATGGGTTAGCATTGAAATGAAGATCAGACCATGTTGCCACGTCAACCTTGTGTGCGTGAAGGATTTCCTTGAGCATCTTGCATGAAGAAGATTGATCTTATCTATCTCGGGAATGTGCGAAGTCTCAGTAAATGGTGGAGAGTGTGTGATGGGTTATCAGCTTCTAGAAACAACAAAGAATGGAAGATGGAGAACATCTTGAGATTTGTTTAAGATTGTTTTACACTATGCAATGTGATTGAATGATCAAGACTGGACTGACTGTATTGATAACCTAGATGCTTAGGGTTTTAGGTTCTGGCTACCGACCTAATTGTTGTCTATAAGGTTGATGATGTTTTGCATTGTGAAGTTGTTAGCAAATGTTATGTGTGTATCCAAGTGAAGAGATACTTGATTCTTGCCAGACTAGAGAAGTGTGTTGATACCTACAAAGTGTGATTGCAGAAGCAAAGGAATTAAAGTGGATCTGCATTGGCATTGAGTGTTGTTATCAAATCAGTGTTTTACTTGTTGACTTCTAACCATTTCAGTAGTTGGAAAATCCCTTTACCGAGTAGCTTTAATAGGCTTTCTGTAAATCCTTTAACAAGATGACTCAAATTCATTGAGTTCTTCAAATCCTCTTGCGGGGTAACCTTTAACATGGTTCTAACCTTTAACTGAGTATTTAGCCATCCCTTAACTGGGTGATCCCTAGCAGGATCGGTTCCTAGCAAAACCTATTGTAAAGTCCTTAACCGGACTAGGCTCCTAATAGAGTGGACTTTAGAAGAGTTCAAAGAACAACTTGTGGGTATTCATCCCAACCGTGGTTTTTCCCAATTGGGTTTTCACGTGAAAAATCAGTGTGTTGTGTGTGATGCTTTTCATGTGATGTCTTAGTGTTTTCTGTCAAGTGGTAAAGCATGTTGATCCATTGGTCATTATATTTCTGATTATGTATTACTTATCTAAGCATATGGGTGAAGTGGAAATGAGATATTAGGTTGTGTGAAGATCTAAGTGTTACCGGTTTATGTCTTTCACAGTCTTACTGTGATTTACCGGTAATGCCCTCTTTTAGATCGGTGATATTGTTTACTAGTTAGTGCAGTCTTTGCAGTCAAAGTGGTTTAAGGAAACTTTTGTCTATACTGATTCATCCCCCCCTCTCAGTATCTATTGAGTACTTACTGTTCATCATTATTCATCAGTAATCCCTTGGGCGCTCGTGTTGAAATGCGAGCGCCCGGGTCAAAGCGCAAACACTCACGCTTATGCGCGAGCACCCATGTTGAAGCCCCCCATTCCCCCTAAATTCCCTATTTTACCCAACCCTTTAGCGAGTGCCCATGCTAGTCACGAATGCTCGTGCTGATCTAGGGGCGCGTGCACTGAAACAACAATCAGCATGTGCGCCTCGCCTAACCTAGCCCCCATTTATAGCCCTAATTTTTACCCAAAATTAAAAATTCTAAAAGAGGGACAGTCCTACTCACCGGTGGTCCATAGCTAGTCGGTCAGTCGAATCGTCGGATCCTCTCAGTGCGATGATCACGAACTAGAATGCGGTCCACCTCTCCTTCTCTTCTTCTTTGCTTTGAGTGGCTCCAAGGCTTGTGTGTAACAATGACTCCTCATTGGGTCTCGCATCTTCATTTCTTCCTTCCAAATTTTCCACGACTGCTTCATATTTCTTCCTCACTTATCCCTTCCACCCAAATTCTTCTTCCTTTATTTTCGAGATTTTTTTGTCTTTTTTCTGAAAAAATTCTCAAGGGGGCATACACCTCCCACACTTTACGCTGGGGCATCTTATTCTTCTTCTTCTATCTTCTACCCATCGCCAAATTTGTCACTGCATAAAAGAGGGACAAAATGTAGACACTTGAAAATAATTATTTTAATTATTTTTAATTTCTCACATAATTAATTTATTAATTAATTATGCAAATTCTAATTCTCCTTAATATTAATTAATTATAATTAATATTGTCACTATAGTATGTGATTGATTTATTTAATAAATCAACTCCTCTTTTTATTCTTCTAAAAATTAAATCTTCTCAAATCCTCCCCTTAGCTAATTAATTTCAATTAATTAGTTAACCTACATAATTCCTACAAATCATCTTCCTAATCCATCATTAACCTAATAAATTCTTCTAGAAACTCCCTAAACCCACTTAACCTTATTCTTCTAATTTTTAATTCCCTCCACTCATTCTCTCTCCTAGTCAAATCCTCCTACAAATCCTATCCCACCTAAACTTTCCTCTAATCCCCCTCCTAATGAGTTGCTAGTGGATAATCATCATGATTAGCCACAAAGTCAACTCCTTGTCCCTTCCATCCAACTACTATCCTTAAATACTCTTTTTCTAGGTGAATGTGAGATTTTCAAAATCTCACATTCCTTTAGGCATCTCCTCTCCCAAGGAATTTTTAATTCCTTCTTATTCCTCCAATCCCCATGATCATCCCTTTTTTAAGAATTTTAAATTCCTCCTCCCCATTCTTCAAGGAATGTCTCATCCCTTGCTCTTCTCAAGGCACATTGGGAAGTCTTCCCAATGCACCTTGAGGAGTGTGGAGACAAGAAATTCCTTTAAGGCATATCTCTTGGTCTCCACACCCTCTCTTGGGCCTTGTGTGAGCTCACAAGAAATCCTAGCCCTTCATCTTGGGTCCATCCTAGCCATCCCTTCTTCCTCTCCTCTTCATATTAATTGAAGACTCCATCTCTTCATTCATCATCTCCAAGTTTAGTAATCTTATGCTACCAGTTTGAGCCTAGAAAAGTCGTCATAGTATCCTCACCATGCCAAAATCATCTCCCTTCCATAGTTAATCATCTCATCCATATCATCCCTCAAGATCCATCTCATTTGTGCACAACATTGGAGAGCCATCCACATCAAGCAAGCAAGCAAGGAGCAAATCAACATCAAGTTGGAGGCACATTGGGCACACTTCAACTCCATCTAAGCTCCATCCGGAAGAGAAGGTAGAATGTTTTGTGAGATATATGCATATCATTCATGTTTTCATGTGATTGAAGTTATGTTTTTTGATTCCATATGTTTTTATGTTTGATTTGGATGATTTGCTAATTAATCCACCTCATTCTCCTTTTCACCATCTTCACCATGTTGTGTATAGGAGCCATCAAAATACAACTCCCAAAAATTTGTGCTAACTGTCAGAATGTCTGCATCAGTAAATTCGATGTGCAATGGTGTGTCATCTTACAGGGGTACTTCAGCCAATTGATCAACAATGACTTGTCCTTTGATAGCTTTTTGATCAATATATTCTATATCAAACTCACTTAGTATCATGACCCATTTAGACAAACATCTTGTAATAGTTGACTTTCTCAGCAAATACTTCAGTGGATCTATTTTTGCTATTAATTTGACAGAATGAGTCAGCATATAGTGTCTCAATTTTTGAGTTGCTAATACAACTGCTAGGCATGTTTTCTCAACTGATGTATAGTTCAATTCATAGCCTACAAGTGTTCTGCTAATGTAATACACTACTCTTTCTTTTCCTTTTTCATCATGTTGTGCTAAGAGAGATCCTAGTGATACATTTGTTACTGAGATATAAAGCAATGATGGTTTTCCTTTGATTGGTGATACTAGTACTGGAGAATTCACCAGATATTCTTTGATTTGCAAAAAAGCTTCCTCACACTTCTGATCCCATTTGAATGGAACATTCTTATGTAATAGATTAGTGAAGGGATGACATCTATATGCTAGCTGGGGAAAAAATCTTTTGATTGATTGCAATATCCCTTGTAGAGGAAACTGTTATCACTGATTAAAATTGGGTTTTTCTTTTCCCATAATTGGCTATAGTTTGTTGGAATTTTCGAATAGGGTGTAGTTCCAAGTGCTTCAGCTTCGTTCTAGCCTTTAAAGGTTTAAGGGTTTTTGATTTTAAGATCCTATCTTTTTGTTTTAAACCCTCTGGTTTCTAATCTGTCATTGCTTTATTCACTTAAGTGATGGGTCGTGGGGTCGTAAGATGTGTTCCCCCTTGTTGTTTACCTAGGCGGGTTATGTTGGTTAATTGAAAATTTTTGCCTTGTGTATTTTTCTTCTAAAGTCAGCGGGCCCACCATTCCTAAGAGCCTTCTCGGAGGATTAAATGTCGATCAACTCCAGAGATGATCCAACGGCTGGCGCTATATCCAACGGCTGGTGCTATTTCGTAAGGGTTAAGTGCTCACTCCTTATGCCCGCGAAATAGCGAGAATGAACAAGAACCGTCCACGTGTCATGATGATGACCTGGACTATAGGGCTGTTGAGATGAAAGTGGGGCCCCGTGGTTTCTTTTTGGTGAATGACAGAGTGACAAGTCAGCTCCGCAGGTGACTGGATGCCAGGTGTTCATGACAAGTCAGTGGGCCCACCATTCCTGAGAACCTTCTCGGAGGATTAAATGCCGATCAACTCCAGAGATGATCCAACGGCTGGCGCTATTTCGCAAGGGTTAAGTGCTCACTCCTTATGCCCGTGAAATAGCGAGAATGAACAAGAACCATCCATGTGTCATGATGATGACCTGGACTATAGGGCTATTGAGACGAAAGTGGGGTCCTCGTGGTTTCTTTCTGGTGAATGACAGAGTGACTGGGTGCCAGGTGTTTGTGACAAGTTAGTGGGCCCACCATTCCTGAGAGCCTTCTCAGAGGATTAAATGTCGATCAACTCCAGAGATGATCCAACGACTGGCACTATTTCGCAAGGGTTAAGTGCTCACTCTTTATGCCCGCGAAATAGCGAGAATGAACAAGAACCGTCCACGTGTCATGATGACACGTGGTCAAAGAAGAAAGTGTGGGCCCGCCAAGGTGGAAACATCGGTGTAAAAAAAAAAGACACGCGGCCAGTATCAAATAGAATGCGAAGGGAATTTTAAGGCCAATGATTCAATGCTACGTGGTATTATGCAGCCAATAAAAAAGTGGGACCTAGAAAAAGGCTAAAGCCATCAGTTAATCTAATGTTCGATCAAGTTTCTTTTGATCGAATGGTTGGCGCTATTTCGTAGGACTAAGCTGCCCGATGGTTATGCTTCGCAAAGTTGCGAAAGAGCAAAATGGAACACTTGCAGGAATGTTGTGACCCGTTGGAGCGAAAAATACGAATTCTCGTATGAATTCAATTTTGAAGGGACGGCCGGAGCATGCGGAATCAATGTTACAGTTAAGGCCCTGAGTACAAATATTTGATTTCCTAACTACCAAGTGAAGATATCTTTTAAAAGATTTTGCAGAAGAGAAGACACAAAGTTATTTCCTTCATATTCAGAGCAAGACGGTTCAGTTGCAGAAAAAGAAATTCCTTCAAGCAAAGATCAGGTTCTCTCATATTTTGTAGCAATTCTTGTGTGGTGTTTCTAAGTAAGATAATTCTTTTGTTGCAAGACTGTTTAAGAGTGATATTCATTTTGTTGCATTTTCAAAATGGCTCCTAAAAGGGAATTTTTGGGCAAGGTTAACTATTTAGAAAGAAGCATATGTGATGATTTTTTATAACAGTTGACATTATCAACCAATCAGGCATCAAAGGCCAAGGAGTTAGTGCCCAGGGCTTCCCGTCTGAAAATAGGAGAAGGATTGTATGACAAAGGTAATTGGCTGAGAGACCCATAGGTTGGGCTGTCCGGGTTGGGGTTGTTTAAAGTCGGATTTGGAATGAGAAATTCTCCTGCTCCTCAAAACAGTATCTGGGAACTAGATGTTGGGAAGTTAGTAGTCCCAGGGGTATTCATGGATATAGACCTGCTAACCCAAATGGCATTAAATTATGATCCAGTAACAAGATGCATCCGGGATGTAAATGGGAAAACCCTTGTGGAAATTAATGCTGAGGAATTTAGGATAGCATTTGGACTTAATGAGTTCACAAATTTCCTGGAACCCATAAATTTCATAGCATTAGCCCAAGTTTATAGTGCACAGAGGAGTCATCTTAGGAATGGACCTCTCAAGGAACTTTTTCTGAAAATAGGAGGGTTAGCAGTTGTAGGACCCAACACGCAAGAGCCTTTCTCATTAAGTATGTTTACCCTGAGGGCTAAAGGGATGTATTGGGCACTTTGTCAAGTTTTAGGAGAGGATGCTGAAGCAGATATGCCCAATCATTACTTGCTAATGATTGTTCAGATTTTGAATCCTTCTCTTACTATCACATTTGATTATGCTTCTTTCATTGCCGATGCTATCCATGGAGGGTTGATAGGAATAAAGAATGGAAAGGTGGATAGACCTTTCAGATGGTATTCACTCTTAATGCACCTTTTTCTCTTCAAAGGTGGTGATTATTTCGCCAGTGGACTAGACCTTGTTAAAGAGAAGGAAGGAGAGAAAATGCCAGTACAATTATGGAGTACTATGTTGTCATGGGACAGAGAGGATGCTAGTTTCCTAAAGTTTGATAAATATTTTGCATCTAAAATAAGGACTCTCCTTTGCTCTGATAACCCAAGGGTCCCCAAGGTTCTTCTAGAATTCCTAAGGCCAAAAGAATTCGCAGAGAGCATCAAAATTGTTCATAACTGGGGCGACATGTATTTATATCTAGTCTCTACAGTTTTCAGAGTTTTTGGTTTCAGGGGTACTCCATTTTTGTTACCTTACCAGGTCCCTCTCAAAGTGGGAATAGCGGAGATCCTTAGACAAATTGGTGGCTTACAAGAGGCAGAGTTAATAGGCAGAGGTAAAGGGACTATTTTCCCTGTAGCTACCATAGCCCACCAATTCGTAATAACAAAAAGAGGCTAGAATTGTTTTGAGGATTTCCTCAAACCTTACCATTTATCTACTACAGTGTCCAGGTGTGTTGATCCAGAGGACTTTTTCAATGGTGTGTTCAGGAAGAAGGTAGCATGCAGAGGTAGGCCTCATCAATTCCAATTTCCCGAAGACCTCATCAGAAATGAATTTGATTTAGATGAGCAAGAATTATGGAAAGAAAAGTGGGTGGCTTACAAGAAAGCCTTGGATTTTGTGCATCAATTTGATGCTAGCTATGACCCATTGTCTAGCTTCTTCCCATTGGAAGAAAAAATAAAGTTTTTGATTGTTTACTTCGAAGATGTAATGCAAACACTAAAGGAGAAGAGGGAAGCTATGATTAAATGCAACCCTAAAAAGGCCAGAGTGATCCTAAGCAGGTCAACTTCCAGCAAGGCAATTCCTCCTGGTGATTACACATTGCATAAGAAATCAGGTTACAGTGTGTTGGTGCCTACAACAGGGGAGCCTTCTACACCCAAAGGAAAGAGGAAGATACAAGATGTCATTGACATACAAGACAACCCAAAGAGACAAAGGGTGGGGAAGGAAGTGCAATCAGATACACCCTTGTATTCCCCATCCCAATCCCCTATCCATATAGGAGATGAACAAGCAGCGGCTGAACACCTCTTGCAATTGGGAAGCTTAGGGGAAATTGCATACACCTATAATGAAGTGGAGGAAGGGATGCCAGAAGAGCCCATTGATGCTGAAATGGATATTACCTCCACTGAACTCAAAGGCCAAGAGTGGGATCCAGAGATAAAAAAGGCAAGTAGTGCCTTTTTAGCTGATGACAACTTTGTCACATCGGAAGCATTTATGCAATTCATTTGGAAACAACATATAGATAGATATAATGCTAGATGTGAGACAAGAAAGGTTGAGCAACCTAATAAAGATCCAGCCTCAGTGGAGGAAGAAATAAAATAGGAGATGATGGAAGAATTCAAAACCATCACTCCTGAGCAGGGAAGAGATCTAGTAGCACAAGCTGGAGTGCTTATCTTGCCAGAGTGGGATATTGCTGATGCCCTGGTGTTAGATGCAGTAAGGAAAGAGACCAAACCCATGGAAGGGGTTACCTTCAATAAGGATAATGCTGCACTAGTCATGTGGTCTCTTAAGAGAAATGAGAGCAAGAAAGGCAAAGAAACCCCAGGGTCAAGTTACCTTGGTAGAATGATGGTAAAAAGAGTGCAGAGTACAGGAGTAGTAGAGGCTACAAGTACTGTGTTAGAAACTGCAAAATTTAGTGTTGCAGTGGCGGAGAAGGAAGCCAAAGAGAAGGAGGCCCTCCAAATTAAGTTGGAAACAGTTTTAAAGGCCTATAATAGTGCCAAGGAGGAGGTAAGAGGCAAAGATAGCATCATTGCCAAATTGCAGAGCCAACTGATGGGACAACACCAACAAAGTGAGTCTTCAACACTGATGATTTCCTCTTCTCCTGCAAGACATCTGCCTACTAGCCCTATCATCGAATTTCCACCATCTCCAGCACCCTCCAGCTCTCAAATGATTGAGATTACTCCTCAAGAACTAGAAAACCTGAAACAAGCTCAGGCCTTATATGCAGGGAAATATGAGGAAAAGGTAAGAGCCACAATATCCAGTTTTGCAGATACAATAAATGCCTCATTGCTTTACAACAATGTGGGAAAAATTATGGAGATATGGAATGAGCTGAGGAGAGATAAGGCCATCTTGACACCCATCTTTGACAGATGGAGGCCTAGGGAGCAAGATCTAGAATTCATGTGTGTATCCTGTGATGAAGCAAGAGCCAATCCTATTATCAAATCCACTTCTGATGTCGCTAAAGCTTTATTAAAATTGGCAGCAGAAGTGGATAATGTGGATAGAAAGGTTAATTTGTGTAAGAAGGAATACACTGATCAAGTTTTTGAGTTGCTCCCAGGAATTTTTGCTAATCCGGATCAGTTAAAAGACAAGCGAATATGGCTTAAGGAGATAGAAGTTAAATTGTCAGCAAGGGTTAAAGGAATCATTGATCTTGATGATACTTCTTTCTTTGTTGTGACAATACAGGAAATAGAGAAAATTAAATCACATTATGGTTTTCTTAATTCAGAAGTCAACAAACTGAGAAATTCTTGGAAACGGTTGACTAAGATTAAAGATGATGTGATTAATTTTTCATGGCCGACAGAAGAGATATATAGTGAGTGGGAAATTAAGTATGCCACCCATGATCCAGAATAGTTGGAGAGCACCCCTGAAAAGACAGAAGAGGTTGCAACCGAACAGCCTATTGAACAAATTGTAGAGGCTAAAAAGAGCTCGTAACTGTTTTTTGCGGAAAATTTGTAACCTCTTAGTTTTTGAAAAGAAATAATTGTAACAAACTCTCCTCGAAAGGTCCAAAGCTTTGTGAATCCATGTTGTTATAAATGGATACCAGGACTAGAGGAAGAGAGATCACAAAAATTTTGTAAGAAAGCGCTGCAGAAATTTATCTGAGCTTTTCTAAGTTTAATGGAGAATCATAATTTATTGTAATTTTTCTTGAACTGAATATCAATATACAGGCCATCAGTTTTGAGTAAATCTTTGTGTTGTCTTCAAGTTTATTCATGACTTTATTTACTATTTTCATTCTGAATAATCAAGGGTTGTTCTGTTTGAATGGAATTGAAAGGCAATTTTAGTATAAGTGCTTGTTAGCTTTTCTCTTTAGGAGGGAAATTAAATACGCAAGATCACTCATACTAGTAATTTCTTTGGGAGGAACTTTGAATTCTGAGGACTATAGCTTAGTTTGGAATGCTTGAATTCTCGTATGTGTCAGGCATATATAAGGATTAATAGAAACCAAACCGATGGGTAATATAAAGATGTGTTGTTTAAGGAGTTTTATCTAAGTTTAGATGAATCTGTGACCTTGGATAAGGCACTGGTATTAACTGAAGTTGTTTATTGAATGCTTTGTTGATCGAAATGCTGAGATTAAGTACAATTTCTATCCTTTGTTTTCAGTTGATTTCAAGGTGAATAAATCCACTGGTTTTCTAGACTGGTTTGCTGTGGGTTTATGTTCGAAAGTGTGAATTTAATTCACAAAGGTATACCCACCTGGGCTCCGAGGAAGCCCGAAGTGTAGAAGGTCTATCCAAACCTTGTCATATGTTGCCTTGAAAATTTCCTTATCTTTGATATCTCTTCTGTACCAAGCTTTAAACCATATTAATTTGAGGATGTTAAAGGGAATCAGATTTTGAAGACAACAAAAGTGGCGACTCTATTGGGGATTGAATAATGAAGATATTAATACTGATCTGTGCCTAGATTTGTAAAGAAATTTGTTGTGTTTGGGGGTAAGATTGCTTGTTTTCATTTTTCCCATAGTTTGTGGGTGGCGACTTTGTTACTATTGAACCAGTCCTTGTGAGATACAAATTTTTCTAAAAAGAAGACAAGCGAGATGCAAGGAAACAAGAACACAAGATCATTCATGAAGAAACATCCTCGTGAAACCTTGCAAGAAGGTCTACCAGAATAGTCACGAAGAGGCCAGAAGAGATCTGTGATGCATGAGCCATCAAATGCTGCGTGGGTGCAGAAAAACAATAATACTGGTAAGATGCCTGATCGACCTGTTTATGCAAAGTCAAATTCATCTTCTAGAGATTCAGAGCATGATATTTTAGGTTTCCATTCAGGATTGTTTGGAAATATTGATGATGCCCCTATTTTAAATCGAGATCTATCTCATGCTAGTATTTCTGCAAAAGATAGAACCAGCTCAAATGCAATTAGGCACTCAGTGCCTAGGACAATAGATGGGAACATCAGTCTAATTGACATAGATCAAATTAATGCATCAGACTTTGAAGAAAACTACCCTAATGAAGATAAGATGTCTCTAGAGATTGAAGATTTAAACAAAAGAGTCCATCATTTAATCTCCCTAAGAGCCCAAAAGGAGGCCAATAAGGAAAAGGAAGTTAAAGCCAAATTAATGGAAAGAGATAGGCTCCTTAGACAGATAGCTGATCTTGAAGTGCTTGCTAAGGAAAAAGAAAAAAGTGACGAGGAAGGCCCAATGATTAGGGAGATCCTAATCCCTAAGACTAGACCAACTTCTAAGTTAGTAGCCCAGCCAATTAGGGAAGTATCTAGTGACTCCCAGCTTCCTAAAGCCAATTTAGACAAAGGAAAATAGAAATGGGTAGATGATGAAGTAGAATCTAAAACTGCAGAAGGGATTTCTCATAGGATTCTAGCGCATGAGAGAGAGATGGAAAGGATGAGGAAGGAAAAAGAAGACCTCCAAATGGAACTGGAAAAGGCTGAGTTAGAAGCAGTGAATCAGGAAGTTAAAAGAAAGATTAATTACTTAAAGACTCCCCCTATTACATTCCCATCGGAAGATCTCAGCAAGTCTAATCCCCAACACATTTCTTTTCCTCAGGTCAATACTCAACCTCCAGTACATGCTAATATTGCCTCAGTAAGTCAAATACCCTCGAATAAACAATATACCCAAGTGCCTCAATCTCCAATTCCAAAAGCTAAAATGACCATGGGAAATAATAGTGCTATAGCCCCTTTTCAAAGAAGGCCAATCAATCTAGAACAATATAGGCAATTGTTTTTTGATGGGATCCCAGGATATCCAAATCATGTTCCTACTGAGCTAAGAGACAAGCTCCATAAGTTTGCCGGGAACAATGCAATTAGTGCTAAGTAACATCTGAAGTCTTTTGGGGATTTAATAAATGATTATGAGATAGCAGATGAAGATGTTATTATGAAGCTGTTTGTTCAATCTCTGGTTGATGATGCAAGAGATTGGTACAGAGGTCTTCCAGTAAATAGCATAGGTTCATGGGATGATTTTAAAAATTGTTTTCAAGAACAGTATGGTGACAAGACTAATGTGAGTTTCATGCTGAATGAGTTCAATAATATTAGAAAATCTGAAAATGAAATAGTCACTGATTTCAATGCCAGATTCCAGAAAGCTATGCACAGGTTGTATCAAGTGATGAGGCTAGATGATAACATGTGTCTTAATACATACTACAATGCATTTGACTCCAAAATGGCCTATATTTTGAGAGATAAAAATCCTCATAACTTGAGGGATGCTTTTAGAAATGCTATAAATGTAGAAAGCAATAGAAAAGCATCTGGAAAATTAGGAAGAAGGACAGATGGTAGATTATGGCATGAAACCAAATAGCAACCTAACAAAGTTGCTAAAGAGGATGATAAAATGGAGAAACTGGTTACTGCTATGAAATATTTGACTGCCAAGGTTAGCAAAAATGATAAGCCCCATTATAATTGGCAAGATAGACCTCCTAGGTTACATGATATGCCATACAATACAAATTGGAAAGTTGGTAAACCCCAAATTGAGAAGCCCAAAATTGCCCAAAGTCAAGACACACCGGATCCTTTGAAAGGGAAAGCTACTAATAATATAGAAAATACTCCTTGGTGTATTGCTTGTGATGGACCACATTCTCCTCATCAGTGTGCAGTGGCTCAAGCTTTGGAAGAATCTATGAGACCAGAAACAGAGCCTGACATTAATATGTTTGAAATTATTGTAGAAAGTGATGAGGAATCTATGCAAAGTGAATACAGTGATGTGTTGGACAGTGAAAGGTTAGTGCAAGGACATTTAGCCTTAGGTTGGCATCCCACATTGAATGTGGTAACAATTGAAGATGAAGAAGTTCATCTTAGGAGGCCTAGTGAAGAAGAAGTAAGAAATCTCACTAAGGCTACAATTGCCAAAGCAAAACACAACTATAATTTGAGAAGCACTAAGAGAGATACCGATCAGGGTGAGCCAGGGTCTATGTTTGTAAAAGAAGTCACTAAAAAGGGGGCATCAAGCAGTGCTTCTACTATTCCCAAGGTCAGTCAAGAAAAAGATGAACCAGTTAAAGATTTACCTAAAGGCATAGATGACCAAAATGTTGGTGATGTACCAAGAGCAGAGACAGTGAAGAAGGTAAGCCAATTCAAAACAGAAAAGGTTAAGGTTAATACTAAAAAATGTAATAATTCTACATTTGATATGGCTCAAGCTTTAATAGTGTTGCAGTGGCGGAGAAGGAAGCCAAAGAGAAGGAGGCCCTCCAAATTAAGTTGGAAATAGTTTTAAAGGCCTATAACAGTGCCAAGGAGGAGGTAAGAGGCAAAGATAGCATCATTGCCAAATTGCAGAGCCAACTGATGGGACAACACCAACAAGGTGAGTCTTCAACACTGATGATTTCCTCTTCTCCCGCAAGACCTCCGCCTACTAGCCCTATCATCGAATTTCCACCATCTCCAGCACCCTCCAGCTCTCAAATGATTGAGATTACTCCTCAAGAACTAGAAAACCTGAAACAAGCTCAGGCCTTATATGCAGGGAAATATGAGGAAAAGGTAAGAGCCACAATATCCAGTTTTGCAGATACAATAAATGCCTCATTGCTTTACAACAATGTGGGAAAAATTATGGAGATATGGAATGAGTTGAGGAGAGATAAGGCCATCTTGACACCCATCTTTGATAGATGGAGGCCTAGGGAGCAAGATCTAGAATTCATGTGTGTATCCTGTGATGAAGCGAGAGCCAATCCTATTATCAAATCCACTTCTAATGTCGCTAAAGCTTTATTAAAATTGGCAGCAGAAGTGGATAATGTGGATAGAAAGGTTAATTTGTGTAAGAAGGAATACACTGATCAAGTTTTTGAGTTGCTCCCAGGAATTTTTGCTAATCCGGATCAGTTAAAAGACAAGCGAATATGGCTTAAGGAGATAGAAGTTAAATTGTCAGCAAGGGTTAAAGGAATCATTGATCTTGATGATACTTCTTTCTTTGTTGTGACAATACAGGAAATAGAGAAAATTAAATCACATTATGGTTTTCTTAATTTAGAAGTCAACAAACTGAGAAATTCTTGGAAACGGTTGACTAAGATTAAAGATGATGTGATTAATTTTTCATGGCCGACAGAAGAGATATATGGTGAGTGGGAAATTAAGTATGCCACCCATGATCCAGAACAGTTGGAGAGCACCCTTGAAAAGACAGAAGAGGTTGCAACCGAATAGCCCATTGAACAAATTGTAGAGGCTGAAAAGAGCTCGTAATTGTTTTTTGTGGAAAATTTGTAACCTCTTAGTTTTTAAAAAGAAATAATTGGAACAAACTCTCCTCGAAAGGTCCGAAGCTTTGTGAATCCATGTTGCTATAAATGGATACCAGGACTAGAGGAAGAGAGATCACAAAAATTTTGTAAGAAAGCACTGCAGAAATTTATCTAAGCTTTTCTAAGTTTAATGGAGAATCATAATTTATTGTAATTTTTCTTGAACTGAATATTAATATACAGGCCATCGGTTTTGAGTAAAGCTTTGTGTTGTCTTCATTTTTATTCATGACTTTATTTACTATTTTCATTTTCTGAATAATCAAGGGTTGTTCCATTTGAATGGAATTGCAAGGCAATTTTAGTATAAGTGCTTGTTAGCTTTTCTCTTTATGAGGGAAATTAAATACGCAAGATCACTCATACCAGTAATTTCTTTGGGAGGAACTTTGAATTCTGAGGACCATAGCTTAGTTTGGAATGCTTGAATTCTCATATGTGTCAGGCATATATAAGGATTAATAGAAACCAAACCGATGGGTAATATAAAGATGTGTTGTTTATGGAGTTTTATCTAAGTTTAGATGACTCTGTGACCTTGGATAAGGCACTGGTATTAACTAAAGTTGTTTATTGCATGCTTTGTTGATCGAAATGCTGAGATTAAGTACAATTTCTATCCTTTGTTTTCAGTTGATTTCAAGGTGAATAAATCCACTGGTTTTCTGGACTGGTTTGCTGTGAGTTTATGTTCGAAAGTGTGAATTTAATTCACAAAGGTATACCCACCCGGGCTCCGAGGAAGCCCGAAGTGTAGAAGGTCTATCCAAACCTTGTCATATGTTGCCTTGAAAATTTCCTTATCTTTGATATCTCTTCTGTACCAAGCTTTAAACCATATTAATTTGAGGATGTTAAAGGGAATCAGATTTTGAAGACAACAGAAACAATTGACTTATGTTCTTAGGTGAGTCCATTGCCATGATAGCTTTGACTTTTTTAGGATCTACTTCAATTCCAAGAGCTGATATAATGTACCCAACAAGTTTTCCAGAGGTTACTCCAAATGCACATTTCTTTGGATTCAATCTTGACGGATACTATACAATCTTGTCAAAGATCTTGCCCAAGATGTTCAAATGTTCTTTCCTTGTATGAGATTTTGCAAGTATGTCATCTACATAATCTTCCATTATTGTATGCATCATGTCATGGAAAATTGTTGTCATGGTTCTTTGATAAGTTTCTCCTGCATTCTTAAGCCCGAATGACATGACATTACAATAGTAAGTACCCCATGCACCACTGAATGTTGTCTTTTCTTGATCTTCGGGAGTGATTCTTATTTGATTGTATCCTGAGAATCCATCCATTAATAAAAACATCTAATGACCTATTGATAAATCTAAAATTATATCAATGTTCGGCAGTGGGAAATCATATTTTGGACATGCTTTATTCAAATCTCTAAAATCGATGTAGACCCTTATGCTTTTATCTGGATTTGACACTGACACAATGGTTGGGACCCATTCTGGATAGGCGATAGGTCTTATGAAACCCACATCCAATAGTTTCTTTATCTTTGCTTTGACAAGGAGAGCGATGTGTGGATGCATCTTCCGTAGCTTTTGTTTTACTGGTTTTTCTCTTGGATCTACATTGAGATGATGCATGATAAGATCCGGATCAAGTCTTGGTATGTCTGCATAGGACCAATCAAAATTTATCTATCTTTTTTTGAAGAATTCTATGTAGTCTTTCCTCTCTTCATCTAATAATGATGCAATAGGATGAAGGACCTTAGGGTCCTTTGATGTACCAATGTTTATTGCTTCTATTGGCTCTATTAATATAGAAGATCTCTCTTGAAATATGCAAGGAGGGTGTCAAAATTTCCATCTTTTGGTGCCTCAGGGAGGTTTTCACCATTAGATACGTCCTTTATTTTTCCTCTTGATTGATCTAGTGTTGCCATAAAATGGTTTTCAGCACTAAGTCTTTTTCCTTGTTTTATTTCAATTTTGTGATTGGAAAGTTTGGCACTCTCCTGACTGTAAGAAGTGTTACTCGATTCACCGGTCAAAGATATCTTAGGTGTTAATGGTTCAATAGTATTAAGATATACGACTAAATCATGATCATTGGAAAAGACATCCAATTCAGGGTTTTCTAGGTTATCCCAATCGATCAACTCTAAATCAATCAGGGTTAGGTCATAGTAATCGTCATTGTTGGGTGTTTCAAGGTTCATGACGTAATAGTCATAGTTTAGCGTAGAGTAGGTAATGTCATAGATAGAACTCTCTTGAGGATAGTCTCTCCAAGTTCTCTCTAATTAGCTCTAACAAAATCAAGAATGGTATTTTGTGATTCTCTCTCAAGTGACTCATCATCTAACGTTTGTCCCTCAAATGAATGAAATTATATTAATGCATAGATCTTTGATACCATAGGTTCCTTCTTGGTTAACTTCAATACATTCATTTGTGGCTTGAAGTTGGCATACTTTTGTACTTGACATAGAGGATTGTTTTGCTATCTTTTGTCTTCTCTTAGACTCAGCTTCTTCTAGAATAATAGTCATTCCTTCTTGACTTTCTATTAGTTCTTCTATGGTTATTCCATACCTTAGTATTTCTTTCTCAATATTTGATAGAGATCTGATATTCTATTGATACTTTGATGATTGATTAATGACTATTTGTGTTTCTTATGGTGTCACTTTTGGATCTTTCTCATCTTCTTGTCTTTGTCATCTTTCATATGCCTCTTTCCTTTGAATTTTGATTTCTTCTTGTCTTCTTTCCAACTCTATTCTTGGTTTTGTGAAAGCTGAGTTCATTTGTAACAACTACTTGTTCTTCCTCCTTTTCTATGTTGTCTTAATGATGATTGTAATGTATTCATCACTTGTTGTCATTGATGAAACACTCTCACACACATATATGATAACATTGACTACCGGTGTAACTTCAATTGGTTTACACTACCAACCGGTATGTTTAAGGTTTATCTCTAAACCGATACTTTGTGTCAACCGGTATGTACCTATGAGATAACCTGTGATAACACCAGATTGGCATCAGAATCAGGATGAAGATGAAGAAGAAGATCTAGTGGAAGATTCCATATTAACTAGTTTTACTTCAACTAGTATTATACTTCTCTAACCGGTATCTAATTTTGTGATGAGTTACCAACACTATTTGTTTGGCGGTCATTTTTGTGACGAGTTGTGATTATATGTCTAGATTCACTGCATCTAGGAAATTGTGTTCCTATGGCCGATATAAGGTTTGTATGTCTATTTAAAGACATCATAGAGAATCATTTTTTATGATGATGATAACATATAGAGAGTTATCATGTGAAAAGAGTGAAAATGCTTTTGTTGAGAAGTGATAAATGTTAAGATACAGAGCAGTATTGAATGTACTTAGAAGGATCTGATCAAGCAAGTCTTGTGCACTCAGAACATATCAAGCTACTCTTGTTGTTTTCTAATCATTACAATCGGTGCAAATCCCTTAACCGGGTAAGCTCTAACAAGTTTCATTGTACAAATCCTCTAACAAGGTGATCCATTAGTTTGGATTCTCAAATTCTCTAGTGAGGTTACTCCTAATAGGGTAGTACTCTAAACAAAGTATAAGCTTCTAATCAAGCTTCAAATCTCTAACAAGATTCGCTCCTAACAGAGCTCTTTGTAAGGCCTTAACTGGTCAGTTTTCTATTATTGCATATAGTTAACTTGTGAGTTCCATCTCATCGTGGGTTTTACCTATTTGGTTTTCCACATATAAACACTTGTGTTATGGTGGATGTTCTACTTTATGTGGATGTTGTTATTTCATTCTGGATAGCATGTATTTTGTTTAACTTCTTTGTTAAATTCATCTACAAATTAGTATTTAAATTAGTGTGTGTTTTGGAGTCACTGATTCACACCCCCCCCCCTCTCAATGCTTTTCAAGTCCATCAATTGGTATCAAAGCCCAACTTATTTCAAGCCTAACTGCTTAGAAGGGAATATTGAAACCACCATTGGGGACAAAAGCTACTTTGAGATGGTTAGAGAACTAGAAGCCGGTAGAAATGAATTTGAAACTCTTAGGGGTAAACTGAAAGCTTCTCAAGTCAAGAGCAGAGAGCTATCTGAAAAACTGTTATAAATATTTGACAATAGTTCTTCAGATGAAGCAAATATTGATGCCTTATCAAAAGAAGTTGAAAAGTTGCAAGGAGAGAAACTGAATCTAAGAAGAGAACTGGAAGGTCTCACTATTCCCATGAGTCAGGAGCTGGAATCTAGAAGAGCTGCTGAAGATCTTATCAAAGCAAAAGATCAAGAGATCCTAAAAATCAAATGGGAAAGAGACACTATGCATGATGATTTAATAGCTGAAAGAGAAGAAAATGAGAACTTAAAGTTAGACCTCAAGTTGGCATCATCTCTGAAAGAGAATCTGTCTAAACATAATGAAGATCTTGTCACTAAGCTTGCTGAAGCCAATGAGAAGATGGAAAAGTTTGTCAAAAGTTCTACCATGCTGGAAGAACAAATTCAATCACAGAGAATGAAGGGTGATATCTCTGGACTTGGCTTTCATAGAACTGAGAAAGGTGAATCCTTCAGTACCAAGAGCAACTATTCAAAGAATAAAAATGTGTCTAAAGTCAATAAGACTGCCAACAAGAAAGATTTCAAACCTATCTATTTTGTTTGTCATAAGCCTGGTCATACTGTAAATGTTTGTAGGAACAAACCTATCAGAAATGCAAGTTATAATACCAATGCTAGGTATGTATCTAGAAAGTTTGAAGGACATTGCTACACTTGTGGAATGTATGGACATAAACATATTGAGTGAAGATATGGTGCAAACAATCTTGTACCACACATGCATCCTAGACCATATGGTGACCGAACAAGAAATTATGATAACCGGGTGAACACGAACTGGCAAAGATCCTATGACAATAGGTTTAGTCCATTCAAGATGGAAAAGTTAGCAAATGTTGTGTGTACATTTTGTAATAAAATTGGTCATGTGGCTATGAACTATAGAAAAAGAATAGGAAGAGGAAATGCAGGACCCTGGAGATCATCTGGTATGGACTGTTATCATTGCAACAAACCAGGACACCTAGCTAAGTTTTGCAGAACAAGAAATAGCAAACCGGTCAACTCCTCTAAGGATCAAAAAGGCAAGCAGAAGGTTGATGTTGAGGAAACAAGAGAAGACATGAATCAGACATGGAAAAAGAAGAGCGAAGAAGTGCTTGTAGAAGAAATCACTCCTTCACCTAATGAAGAGAGTCCGGCACCAGTGACTTAAGCCTATCTAAAACAGCTAAGGGAAGTGTAACAGTAAAACATATTTCAGACCCCTTTGTAGAATAAGCGAGAAAGAATCTTTTTTAATTTTTAATTTTGGTGACCTTTTTTGTGCTGACGTGTCAATCAACTAGTATGTCACTTAAGTGGTGAAATTAGGGTTTTTAACCTAGAAGTATGAGCATTTATTACGATCGGTAAAAAGGATAAAAGCAAGTTTTACCTTATCATTTTTACCCTAATCCTTTCAAAAAGAATTGAAGCGATTGCAGAGCAGAGTGAGATAGTCTTGGTGTGAATTATCAAATTTCTTTGAGATTAAGAGAAATTAAGCTAAAATGGTAGCTGCAGAGAAGCAAACGGGAGTGCATTTGAACAATTCAACTAGGAAACAGAGCGATGTGCAAGACAGTAGGTATTTCTTTGATTTCCGTCTTGAATCTTGTTTATCTACAAATGGTATCTACATCTAAATCTGTAGAGAGATTATTAATCACTGTTGAGCCTGAAGAAGCTGTAAAGGCAGAGAAAATTATGTCTTATAATGTGTTGTCGCAAGTCCCAAATGGAGTCGTTATACAAGGTGATTTGTCTAGCTATATAGACTGCAAAATTAAAGATATGGGAACTCTTCACATCTATACTCAGTTGAAATCACTCTGTGATGAGGAAGGAAGGATTGAAGCTAAATATTCTAGGGTTTTTAAGAAAGGATTTCATAATGCCACCTACCCTCTTGAATATTTTGAAGAAGAACACATAAGAATAATTCTGAGTCGGGTACATGGAGAAAATATGTATCTAGAAAGGACTCACACAATTACCAAGGAAGCCATTAGGGTTGTAACAAGTTATTGCTCAACCGGTAAAATTCCTGAGTTAAGGAAGATCACAAAAGACACAGTCTTCAAGCTAACTGGTTCCACCTCTAATAAGCATGCTTTTTTTGTTAACAATATCAAAGGTCCTGCAGTGAAGCTTGCAGCAATGGTGATAGGCTATAGAGTATTTTACTCTAGTAGACTTAATAGTGTTCCATCTGCAGCAATTCATACATCATATAGTATGATTGTTGAAGATGAAAACTATGATATCTGTGAAGCTATCAGAGTCCAGCTTTTTCTAAATTTGAAGTCCATCAAAAGGGACAATACTCATAAATTTAAGTTTGGTTAGCTGCTAGCTGGGTTATTTTTCTATTTCCAGAACTTTCTACCTGTTATAGGTGACATTGAATGATCCAAAGAATAATCGGTCAATGCTCAGATAAGAAATAGCATTAAAGCTATGAAAATACCTTTTCGGCTGCCACCAACAAATACTTTAATGAATTTCATAAGAAAATGAGCATGTGAATGAGGCTACTAGAAGATGTAGTAAGACATTTTGAAAAAGACATAATCTTCATGGTTACAACTGATTTTTGCTTAATGCAAGCAAGAGAACCTAGAGAGGTAGAGATGGAAGAAATGAGCTACAAAGTCAATGATGACTTACTGGTTGGCTATGCTAATACTCTATTAGCATCACCTGTAGACAAAAAGAAGGCAAAATTGGATATTCTAGCAATCCAAGCTACACCTACTAAAACCAGTACTGAATTTGTAGCTAAAGCTAAAGGAAGACAAAAGAAAAATGAAGAAAAATCTCCTGAGAAGAAGACTACAAGGGTGACTCAAAGTGTCCTAAGAAATAAGGAACAAGCACCCAAAATAATTGAGAAAAAGGAGAGTGAACCAAAGAAGAGAAGGAACAGGAAATTAATTTTGCAACCAGAGTCTGAGGGAATAGAATCTGATGAAGAACCTAAGAAGGAGAAGGCAACTGGAAGAACGCCTAACAAGGCAAAGGTATTACCAAAGGTAATTACACCTTTAGAAATTGCCTCCTACAAACCTGAAACCATATTTGAAAGAACAATGAAAATGTTGGGAAGGAACAGGTTTGAAAATGTTAAAGAACATTATAATTCTTTTACTGTAGATGAGCAGAAGCAAATACACCAATAGGTAATAACCTTGTTGAGTCATTACTGTAGATATCTGAATGAATTAGAAAAAGATATTTCAGTATCCTTGTATAATACTTTGTTAGAAAAATGGGAAGAAGCCACTCAGTTAGATAAGGAAATTATTGATGAAATATTTGTATAGTATTTTCCCACATTGTCATCAGATGGAATTAGTGCTTTGACTGAGGAATACAAAGTATATTTTGATTTTAAAGTAAGAAGATTGAAGCTTCTTAATGGAAAAAGGGCAGTTATTGAGACAAAAACTCACCAACTAGCCTGTCAAATTAAACAAAGGATAGATACCCTCCAATCTATCGATAAGGATGAAACCGTAGATGATGTTTCTCTACCAGAAATGGACATAGAGGAAATTGTCCTAGCTGATATAGTCTTCTCAACCGAGAAGAAGGATGACTCAGTTATCATGTTGATGAGGACATTGAGGATTTAGTAGACCTATCTGAAGAAATTACTGCACCTGATATGGATTTTCCTTCAATCATAGAAGTACAAAATACAATAGGTGATCAACCAGCTACTCAACCAGAGGAGGTCAGTATACCGACAACTGAACAACAAGAGAAACCTCAACCGGCAACTAAACAACTGGAGAAACCCCAATCTCCACCGGTCATTGAGATCACTCAAAAAGAGACCACTAAGGAAGCTGTTACATAGAAAGGAGAAGATAAAACATAATCAAATACGAAAACAACCATCATTAAGTGTATATCCTCTAAAAAGGGAAAGCAAAAACTACTTGATGATGATGATGATGAAGACTCTTTAAGTATTTCAAGACATATTGATATGAATACCCTGAGTGCTTCTGAAGTGATGAAGTTTGCGTATGATGGAAACTTGTGCACATAAGAAGAGGATGAAAGAACAAAGAATTGAGGTAGAGACAATTCAAAATGTTGTTCTAATCTTGTCTGGATTACTACCAGAAACCTCTATTGCACATCTTCCTACTCCTATCAACAAACTCGACCAATTAATTGTAGAGGCATCTGATCAAATCAAAACACTTGAAGATGCTACTCAAATGTCTGTTGAGAAGAGCCATTAAAAGGCATATGGAGATAAGCTAGCAAAGCACATTGAGAATAGAAAAATGGCTTTATCTCATAATGGTAGTCTGTTGAAGAAAGCTATTGAATCTAGAGGAAAGTATCTTTCCTCTACCTCCAATGTTACTTTCTTTTATTCTGATATTTCTAAAAATCAAGTTGAAACTGAGCAGGAAATAGAAAGGTTATGTAAGGCATATGTCCCACTATAGGACTCTATTCATGTAATTAATCAGTCTATAGATGAACTGTATGACTAATTGATTAGGAATGATAATGAGAGAGCTAAGAGATTCCAATCTCTAAGAGAGCTCAAGAGTCAGCTCACCTCACAACTTGACCTTCTTTAGAGAGCCTACTCTCGTGCTGAAGCTATTCTTGCTACTCTGGAAACGTGCTCACTTGATTTAATGGATGAATTATATTCTCAGCTGTTGTCTACATTAGAGTATACGAATCACATATTGGAATCATGGAAGAATCCTCTATCTCAGATGAAACAAAACTTCAACAATATTTTCATGAGAATTCCTAATACATGACTTTGTTTTCAAAAGTCATATATACTGAACTTTTTGATACAGATTTTCTATGTATATATATTTTGCTTTATCATTTTGGCATTATTGTCAAAGGTGGAGTACTAATATGTATGTATGTGTGTTTGTTTTTGAAAATTTTGTATTTATGCATGCATTAAGGGGGAGTATTACAGTGTTACATTCAAAAGGGAGCTTGAGTATATATATGTAGATATGTTTTGTATGCACACTTAGTAGTATTGTAAATTACTCAAATTTTTTGAAGTGTTGCCATCAATGCCAAAGGGGGAGATTGTTGGCTTAATGATGATTGTAATGTATTCATCACTTGTTGTCATTTATAAAACACTCTCACGCACATATATGATAGCATTGACTACCGGTGTAACTTCAATTGGTTTACACTACCAACCGGTATGTTTAAGGTTTATCTCTAAGCTGGTACTTTGTGTCAACTAGTATGTACCTATGAGATAACCTGTGATAACACCATATCGACATTAGAATTAGGATGAAGATGAAGAAGAAGATCTAGTTGAAGATTCCATAACAATGGTTAACTAGTTTTACTTCAACCGATATTAAACTGCTCTAATCGGTATCTAATTCTATGATGAGTTACCAACACCGTTTGTTTGGCGGTCATTTTTGTGATGAGTTATGATTATATGTCTAGATTCACTGCACCTAGGAATTTGTGTTTCTATGGCCGACATAAGGTTTGTATGTCTATTTAAAGACATCATAGAGAAACATTTTTAATGATGATGATAACATATAGAGAGTTATTATGTGAAAAGAGTGAAAAAGCTTTTTTTGAGAAGTGATAAATGTTAAGATGCAGAGCAGTATTGAATGTACTTAGAAGGATCTGATCAAGCAAGTCTTGTGCTACTCAGAACAGATCAAGCTACTCTTATTGTTTTCTAATCATTACAACAGGTGCAAATCCCTTAACCACATAAGCTCTAACAAGCTTCATTGTACAAATCCTCTAACAAGGTGATCCATTAGTTTGGATTCTCAAATCCTCCAGCGAGGTTACTCCTAATAGGGTAGTACTCTTAATAGGGTATAAACTTCTAATCAATCTTGGAATCTCTAACAAGATTCACTCCTAGCAGAGCTCTTTGTAAGGCCTTAACTAGTCAGTTTTCTATTACTGCAGATAGTTAACTTGTGAGTTCCATCTCACCGTGGTTTTTGCCTATTTGGGTTTTCCACGTATAAACACTTGTGTTATGGTGGATGTTGATATTTCATTCTGGATAGCACGTATTTTGTTTAACTTCTTGGTTAAATTCATCTACAAATTAGTATTTAAAGTAGTGTGTGTTTTGGAGTCACTGATTCACCCCCCCCCCCCCCCTCAGTGCTTTTCAAGTCCATCATTCTTCACTTGATACATCAGATGATGGTTTTGGACCCCATTCATATTCATTTGAATCTGTTTCTGAATTATTTTCTAGAATCACACCACTATACTTGACAGGAATGTTATATGGTGAGAAGAGTTCTTTGATTTTGGCCATCTGTTCTTTCACTGCATTTGGAATATCTTGATTTGGTTCCGCACTTGCTTGTATTCCTTGAACTTGTTTGCAAGATTCTTCTTCTCTTTTGATAGAAAGTTATTCCTCTTGTTTCTCATATTCTTCTTGTTTTTGTTTGTCAGATATTGTCTCTAATGCTTAATGTAGCCTTTCTTTCCATGGTTCTTCTTTAGGGATTTCTTTCATTCGCCACTTTAAATGTTGATAATTTTGTTTCCTTTGGTTTGATTTGGGATACCCAATTCCTTATTTATCTTCTTTAGATTGTGTGTGAGGACAAATAGGTTCTGAAATACCTTCTTGTCACTTGCCAATTGGTCCTTTTCCTTCATATCCCATATTTTGCATGATCTTGTAACCATTGCCATATTGTCCTATGGGAATATCAATTCGTACAACTATTGCTATGGTTTCATTTTCATCTCTGTACAACCAACTAAGAATGTCTTTTTCTTCAATTTCTTCTGCAAGTGTTTTAGCTCTAACAAATTTTCCATCAAACATTTCAACTGATTTATGTGTGATTCTTGGTTGAGCCTTTGTAGGTTTTACATATGATTTAGGTGAAAGTGGTAAGTTATGCAAATAATACTTTCCCATTCCTTCATCATTTAAGTTGAACTTTTTCTCAAAGTGTTCCCATAATTTTTCTTGAGTTTCTTTAGTGGGATAGACTGCTTCTCTGTTATATGGAACTCTTGCATCTTGTGTTGGTTTTAGATTATTATAATATTGACTGGAATCTATTGCTATAGTGATTTCTTGTCCATTATGAGGAAATTTAATACTCTGACAATAGGTTGAAGGAACTGCTTGCATTTCATGAATCCATGGTCTTCCCAGAAGAATGTTATAAGATAAATTCAAGTCCAAAACCTAGCATAATGTATCTCTTTCCACAGGTCCTATTTTGATTGGCAACACCATAGTCCCTTTAGAAGAAAACTCTTCCTCATCATAAGCCTTGATAGTTATTTTCTTCTCCAGATCTAATGCATTTTCTGAATATCCCTAAGCCTTTATTAAACTTAATGCACAAATGTTTAAGCCAGCTCCATCGTCTATGAGTATGCGTTTGACATGGGTTGTATGAATGGTGACTTCAACATGTAAGGGAGAATTGTGAGGGTGTTTCAAGGATGCGTAATCATTTTCAGAAAGAGGATAAGCAATGTGGGGTTATGAGGTGTCCCACTATGTTTTGGAATTGATCCACATCTAGGTCTTTTGAAACTGTTGTTTCCATTAGAGCTTTTTCCAATATTTCCTTATGCATAGGTGAAACTTTTAGGAGCTCCAAAATTGATATTTGAGCAGGTATCTATTGCAATTGTTCCACTAAGTTGTATTGTCTTGAAGTGGATGTTGATTTATTTTTTGTACCTGGAAATGTAATCTTCGCTTTGCTTCTTGTAATAATGTTGATTGGTTCTGAAGGTACTTTGTCTTTGATAATGATGACATTTACCACGTCATCATATGTGTAAGTGTAGTTTACTTTAGCTTTGCCTTTGTTATCTTTTGGTTTGGATTGTTCACCTTTTTCATAGTTTGGAAGTGGAGTTTTGAATGCTAGATGTGATTCATTCTTCTTATGACCATCCACTGTGATAGTTCTATTATCGATTAAATCTTGAATAAGGTGCTTCAATATTTGACAATAATTGGTTTGGTGTCCTTTGTTTCGATGATAATTGCAAAAATGATTGTCATTCCACCAATTAGGTTTGACTTGAGGTTCATAATTTCTTTCTTTTGGTAAGGTAATCAATTTATTTACAAGAAGAGTTTTCAAAGCTTATTCCAAAGGTTCCCCAATGTTTGTGAATTTTCTACGAGGATTGGAGAAGAAAGACTTAGATCTACTATTCTCTTGATTGTTATTGTTTTATATTTGATTTGATAAGTTGAAGATTGGTTGCTGTTTGGTAGCATTGTTGTCATCATTTCCTCCATTGGTAAAATTCCTATTATTTGACCAAAATTTAGGTTTGCCATTGTTATTGTTACCATTGTTGTTGTGATTGTTGTTGTTGTAGGAACTGTTGTAAAGTTTTAACTCTCCTTTGTTTACCATTGCATCTTCTATCTTTAGACCATTTTCAATCATTTTAGCAAAAGGAGGACAATGCATTTTAAGATGGTAACTCATTTCACTGATAAGGCTATCAATGAATATGTCCATTTTCTCTTGATGGAGTACATCTCTTGGATATCTATTGAACAGTCATTTCCATCATTGTAAAAAGACTATGAAAAGTTCACCATTCTTTTGCTTGATGTTTCATAGATCTAGCATTGTTATCTCATTTCTTATGTTGTAGGAGTATTGTGAGATAAATCTATTCACAAGTTCTTCAAAAGATTTAATTCCAGATGGTAGTATTGAGAACCATTCTATTGATTGTCCAGTTAAGCTTCTAGGGAATAGACACATCAGGTAAGTTTCATCATGTGCAAATTCCATACTCATGTTGCCAAATTTCCCAATGTGATCTTGAGGATCAAATTTTCCATCATATTTATCATATTTAGGGCTTTCACAATGTTGTGGGAATGGTATCATGTTTAAACTCTTGTCAAAAGGATATGGGCAGATGTCCTCTAATGAATATTTCTTGGAACTCGTTCCATTCTGCATATCCTATATTTGTTGCTGTAAGGTTTGCATTTGTTGAGCGAGAGGTAACAAATGATTATCAATATGGGTTCTCCTTGCATCCTCATAAGTTCTTCTATCACCACACTCTCTTCTTGTATCATCATGGTCTTTTCTTCTTTTATCTCCTGTTGTTTCCTTGTGATTTACTTGATTTACATCCCCGTTATTGGGATCATCAGTGTTTTGATGGTTACTTGTCTCTGCATCTTATTTCAAACTTTCTACGTTAAAGTCTTGTGGAAATTTAGCTCCTGATTTTGCCAACATTAGGATGTATTTCTCCTTTTATTTTTCCAATAACTTTTCTATTAGTTTGTCAAATTTATAATCTTGATCAAGGTCTCTAATGGTGTTATTGATTGCCTCTTCATCAACATCTATGTATCCAAAAGCTTGAAACATTGAATCTTCTTCTTCCATTTGTTTTTGCCTTCTTCTAAATTGCTTGTATTGAGCTCTAGTCCAAACTGGCATGTGATTGATTTGGACTTCTCAAGTTTTGATCTTCTAAAATGCCACTCAATAAGTGATCACTGGTTTAGGAAGATAAGCTTTGTTGATTTTACCACCGTTATTAGTGTGTTACGATAAAGTGTCTTGCTGTTGAAAGGCATGGGATTACACAATTTCTCCATCAAACTCCATTCTGTAACCATATAAATAGTGACAAAAATGGTGTAGGAATGTCCTATTTTTTAACAAGATTTTGCGATTGATATACAAGAATCTTGCCTTCTTCAAAGTAGCCTTATAACTAGGTTTTATTTTCTTAAGGAGATATTTAAAAGTATAAGCATATGATGGTTTACAAGTTTGTTTGATTCCAATGTGAGTGCAATCTTTTCTTTGATATAGCCTAGGTCCAAATAGGAATGATATATCAAGCATAATGAACAAAGGTTGATATGATCTAGTTTCATGATAAAGGATTTGATGTATCCTGATGAGAAACAGATAATGATGTTGATTTTTGCACTTGAGATGGTTGAATCACTAACTTGTTGGATGTTTTATGCTTATGAAAATCTTTGGAAATAGCCTGTTTGATTGATAACCTAATTATCTGATAGTTTGAAGACCTGTGATGGTTGAAGACAAATATAATTGAAAAAAGGGTATCTGGAAATGATATTGAATTTTTGGTTTGATATGCGAAAATTCTCACTGTTACATATGTGAGAAAATGTTTGTACTAACCTATTGATTAAAAGCACTAACCTGTGTGACAAATGCGTGCACTATGGGATTAAAGTGCTGCTCTGTATCATAAATGCATTAAACTATGGTGCAAAAGTGTTGTTTCAGGTGTAAAAGTGCTATTTTAATGAGCAAATGCACGATTCTAGAGCTTAAAAGTGTCGTACTATTGATCAAAAGTGTTGTTCTATGCAAAAAATGTGTTGTTCCTGTGTAACAAATGCGTGATTTTGTCCGTGTTAAAAAGATTTTTCAATTTTTCAGCAAGTTGTCAGGTTTTTGACTCATTTCAGAATGATGATTTTTCAAGTTTTTGACCATTTTGAGAACATTTTGCAGAAACAAAAGACACAATGTTTGGAAAGAAAAGTGTACAAGCAAGCACAAAACTTATGGTAGGCTGAGACAATAACTATTGAATCTCACATGGGGTTTCCCCCAAGGCTACGCTATTCAAATCAGATATTTAGGTGCTTGACCCCACTAGCTCCACCCTCAGCACTCACTTCCCAAGCACTAAATTCCATGAAAACTTCCCATGGAAAACTTCATATCTCTACTAAGAACCATATGTGTGTGAGCCACTTCGGTGGATCGACCTCCTGTGCCAACAATTAGAAGGATTTTGGCAGCTAATACGAATGGTTTTTAGTAAGGGCTTCCGGTCATGTGGCCATACATGCAAAACTTTACACACTATAAATACAGAAGGTTCCCAGCCTATGGAGGTTACGCTCCATAGGGTTTATGGGGAATCATAGTGTCGATATGAACTAATCAACACATGTTGTTCATGACTTTCATTAGAGACACGATTTATTTAGATTGGATCAGAAGGACTCGATATTAGCCCGTTTCTAGTTGGGTCGTTCCCCTCTCACTGGCCCCCTCAAGGTACCTCGGGAAGGCAGGCCCTCTAAAGGTTACACATAAAGGAACTAGGTATGGTTTTTTCATCACCACATGACGGTGAGAGAATACTCGCCTACTACTTCAACAAGCACATAAGACAAATATTTATTTTAAGCCTTCTACAATCTATGTGCAACTACTTTAAAGAAGACACTCAAATGAAAGTTGCATGTTGTTGATTATCCTCCTGGTTTAGCTATATGAGCAAAAAGTATGATGTTTTACTTCCCAAAATACTCCTAATTAAACTAGGGGAGGAAATACATGGAAAATTGCTCAAAATATACTCTACACACACAAATGTCAGTAGTTTTCAAATTTTTATGTCTTGCACATTCAGACCTGTAAAATTTGTTAGCTCTCAGATTATGAAAATTTTTATTTTGCAGACTAATAGAACAAAAGCACTAAAATTGCAAAAGCGCTATTCTAAAGAAAAAAAGCATTAGATATCCTAAAAAGCTAAAGAACTATTCTAAAGAAAAAAAGTGCTACTTTGCATTACGAATGCGCTAACCAATTGCTTAAATGCATGAATTCATCATCAAAAGCAATATTCTATTTAATACATGCGTTAACCAAAGTGATAAAGCGCTAACCAATTTAGTAATTGCAGTGTCAAATTTCATAGATGCATGAAACTGACTTACAAATGCATTAAAATGATTCTACGAGAATAAGATAGGTTAGAAGGGTAGGTGCAAGGCTTGAGCCCCACAGTGGGCGCCAGAAATGTCGAGGCTAAAGTTGAACTCCAAAGAAGTATTCTGAAACTTAATAGCCCATCATAAAGTATAAAAGAAAGCTACAGGAAACTTAGCTTCAACCAACGAAGTAACATGAAATAAACAAAATAAACAAAATTATACCTTCCATGATTTACACCTCATTGTGTCCTAACTACACTATTCTTGGTTGCAGATGATTTTTCTCTCAGACAAGCACTGGTAGCTTCCAAGATGGCATATGAAGAATGGACTGATAGTTAACTGATACTATGATATGCAAATGATATTAAGCTAACATGCCATAAAAATGATTTATGCTCGAAATTCTAAAAATGCTATTTGCTTCAAACTCAAACTCACGGATGCAAGATAAAGACTCCTAGAATGTCTGGAAGATTAGCTATTAGAATATTAGTTTCAAAAATGGCCTAGGAGACCTCTATTTATAGTTTTTTGAGTGCATAAGCTTAGGTGACAGAGATCAAGGTTCATGATCAAATCTTGCAATTTTGAATGGCTATGAGCAAGAGGTTGAGATGTGAGAGAGAAAGGTGGAAGATGTTACTCCTACTCCTACAAAATGGAGGAAAAGGCGGAAAGAGAAGTCAAGTGTCATTCATCTCACCTTGATCGAGGATGAAGACTGAGAGAATATAGGATATTTGGAGATTTAGGGATAAAAGGACAAGTGGACTCTGTTGATATGTGGCGACTGATCAACAAAGTACTGTACACTCAGCAAGTTTGTATGAAAACTGACATTGTAATAAAACCCTAAAAAGGCCGACTTTGTTTGTTGCCCTAAAAATGCATGTTATAAGTGGTTGGGATGCTTAAGGCATTGTAAGGTTGATGTACTATTTTTGCTAGATAATAAGAAAGATTGGACGACTGTGTATGGTGGACGTAACCCATTCTAGGTGAACCACGTTAAATCTCTATGTTATCTGTGTCCTATTTTATTTCTTTGTCTTTTGTATTTAAATCTGCATATAATTGTTAGTTCATATTTGCTTTAGATCTTCTTGAAACCCTAACAATTGGTATCAGAGCGAGGTTTTCTATAAATTGGCAGGACTCTCAGATTTGAGTGGGAGCAATGGAGGATTCCAAATTCAAGGTCGAAAAGTTTAACAGTCAGAACTATCAGTTATGGAAAATGCAGATGGAGGATTACCTATATCAAAAGGATTTGTGGCGGCCATTGGAAGGAAAGGCAAAGAAAGCAACCACAATGTCAGATGAAGAGTGGAAAATTTTAGATAGAAAGGCACTAGGATCCATTCGATTGTGCCTTGCACTGTCTGTAGCATTCAATATAACAGAAGCAAAAATGACTGTAGATTTGATGGAGACATTGGCTAAGTTGTATGAGAAACCCTCGGCTTCAAATAAGGTATTTCTTATGAAGCGTTTGTTTAATTTGAAAATGAGTGAGGGAGGATTTGTAGCAGAGCACTTAAATGAATTTAATACAATTACCAGTCAATTATCTTTGGTAAAAATTACCTTTGCAGAAGAGGTTAGGGCTCTCTTGATTTTATGTTCTTTACCAGAAAGCTAGAATAGCTTGGTTATGGTTGTAAGTAATTCTGTCTCTGGCAAAAATACTTTGGTATTTGATGATATTGTTGGTGTTATCCTAAGCAAGGAAATGCGAAGGAAAAGCACAGGTGAGACTCCAACATCATCGGGTAGTGTTTTGAATGTGGAGAACAGAGGAAGATCAAAGGAAAGAGGAAAAGGCCCTGGGAATGAGAAGTCATGAGGGAAGTCAAAGAAACGACGCTCTCAATCTAGAGGAAAGAAAGATTACTAGTACTGCAGAAAGCCTGGTCATCTAAAGAAAGACTATTGGTTTCAGAAAAACAAAGAAGGAGACAAAAATGAAAATGACAATAAGGAAGCTAATATTGCAAGTAATACTTTACAAAATGCTTTAATCTTATGTTTGGATAATGTTAATGATTCCTGGGTAATAGATTCTGGGGCTTCATTTCATGCTACACTCCATAGAAAATATTTTCTAGATTATGTTCAAGGTGATTTTGGATAGGTATATTTGGGTGATGATGAGCCCTATCAAATTGTTGGAAAAGGAAATATAAAGATCAAGTAGCAGAATGGAAATGACTGGTTTCTGAAGGAGGTAAGACATGTTCCTAATTTAAGAAGAAATTTAATTTCTGCAGGGCAACTAGGTAGCGAAGGTTGCATAGTTAACTTCTCAGATAGTATGTGGAAGGTCACTAAAGGATCATTAGTAGTAGCTAAAGGTGCGAAGGTAGGCACATTATATCTGTGTACTGGTAACACTTACTCTACCCTAGTTGCTACAGATAAAGTTACTGCAGGGACAACAACAATAGATGTTGCAAGAACAGATTCGATAATGTGGCACCATAGGCTTGGGCACATGAGTGAGAAAGGGATGAAAACCCTTCACTCCAAAAATCTGTTGCCAGGACTAAAGAAGATTGATTTAGATTTTTGTGAAAGTTGTGTTTATGGTAAACATAAAAGAGTCAGGTTTCTCAAGGTTGGGAAAGAGAAGAAGAGTGAGAAGCTAGAGCTTGTGCATTTAGATGTATGGGGACCGGCTCAGGTATCATCTCTTGGTGGCTCTTGCTATTATGTTATTTTATTGATGACTCAACCAGAAAAACATGGGTATATTTCCTAAAACAAAAATTAGATGTTTTTGAAAGTTTTAAGAAATGGAAAGCTTTGGTTGAGAATGAGACATGGAAAAAGTTGAAGTGTCTCAGATTAGATAATGGAGGTGAGTATTGCAGAAAAGCATTTGAATATTACTGCTCCTTAAATGGGATTCAAAAGTAGAAGACAGTTCCAAGAACTCCACAAGAAAATGGTGTGTCAGAGAGAATGAATAGGACTATCATGGAATGCGCGAGGAGCATGAGATTGCATGCTGGATTACCCTTACATTTTTGGGCAGATGTTGTACATACTGCCATCTATTTGATAAATAGAGGACCTTCAACCCCTTTGGATGGTGGTATTCCAGAGGAGGTATGGACTGGTAAAAAGGTAAATTATTCTTTTTTTGAAAACCTTTGGTTGTGAAGTTTTTGTCCATGTTGATAAAGAAAAAAGAACCAAGCTTGATGCTAAATCTCAGAAATGTACCTTCATTGGATATGGGATAGATGAATACGGCTATCAGTTATGGGATTTTAAAAATAAGAAAATAATTAGAAGTAGAGATGTTATATTTAATGAGAAGGTTATGTATATAGAATAGATGTAGGAAAAGAAGCATGAACAGGACAAGCAAGAACTGTTCAAGCAAGAATATGTGGTGTTGGATGAGATTCATGAAAATGAAATGCCACAGGTACTTGATGCTCAGCAACAACAGAATGTCCCACAAACTCCTGCAAGTGTTAGACGTTCTATGAGGTCAAGTAGACCCCCTGAAATATTTTCTCCTTCCTTGTATTCTATTTTATTAACTGATTCTGGTGAACCAGAGGAATATGAAGAAGCAATGCAGGTGGATGCCAAACAACAGTGGGAGCTAGGCATAAAAGAGGAGATGGACTCCTTGATGAAAAATAAGACTTGGGACTTAGTCCCTTTACCTCCAGAAAAAAGAGCCTTGCCTAACAAATGGGTTTATCGGCTGAAGGAGGAGGAAGGAGGTCATAAAAGATATAAGGCCAGACTTGTGGTAAAAGGTTTTGCATAGAAAAAGGGTATATATTATGATGAAATATTTTTTCCAGTTGTAAAAATGACTTCAATTAGAGTGGTACTTAGTCTTGTGGCTACAGATGATTTACATCTTGAACAATTAGATGTCAAAATATCTTTTCTCCATGGAGATTTGGAGGAGAAAATTTACATGTTGCAACCACAGGGATATGAGGTCAAAGGTAAGGAGAACTTGGTGTGCAGGTTGAAGAAAAGTTTGTATGGCCTAAAGCAAGCACCCCAGCAATGGTATTTAAAATTTGATAGTTTCATGGCTGAACATGGTTATCATAGATGTCATTCTGATCATTGTGTATATTTTAAGAGATTGGATAATGGCAGTTATATTATCCTATTTCTTTATGTTGATGACATGCTTGTTGCTGGGTCTAATATGCAACACATAAATGATCTTAAATAGAAATTAGCCAGGTCATTTGCTATGAAGGATTTGGGTGCAGCTAAGCAAATTCTCGGTATGAGGATTACATGGGACAGGAAAAATAGAACCTTGAATTTGTCCCAAAGTGAGTATATAAAGAAGGTGTTGAAAAGATTTAACATGCAGGATGCAAAAGCAGTTAGTACACCTTTGGCTAGTCATTTCAAATTGACTAAGGAGATGTGCCCAAAGGCACAAGAAGAGGTAAATAAAATGTCTAACATCCCATATTCATCAGCTGTTGGTAGTCTGATGTGTGCAATGGTATGCACAAGGCCAGATATTGCACATGCAGTGGGAGTTGTGAGTAGGTTTATGAGTAATCTGGGTATGGAACATTGGAATGCTATGAAATGGATTCTTCAGTATTTGAAAGGAACTACTAAGAAGGTATTATGTTTCAAAGGATCTAATGTTGCTCTAAGTGGATTTATTGACTCTGATCTGGCAGGTGATATTGAGTCACGGAGGACTACTACAGGGTATGTTTTTACTATAGGGGGAACTGTAGTCAATTGGATTTCTAGGCTGCAAAAGGTTGTTGCACTTTCAACCACTGAAGCTGAGTATGTTGTTGCTACAGAAGCCAACAAGGAGATGATCTGGTTAGAATGTTTTCTAGAGGAATTGGGTCAGACACAGGAGGATTTCCCATTGTATATTGATAGCCAGAGTGTCATTCATCTTGCGAAAAACTCTTCTTTTCATTCAAGGACAAAGCACATTCAGCTCATGTACCACTTCATCCAGACTGTTTTGGAGGAGGGTCAGTTACGGCTTGAGAAGATTCACACAAGTGAGAATCCTGCCGATATGTTCATGAAGGTAGTTCCACAGGAGAAGCTAATTTCTTCATCAATTTCTATTGGTCTTCTTGATTGATAATTGTGGAATTTATACCAGTCGAGTCCGAGTGTTTTATCCAACGGGTGCTGCAAGTACAATGGTTTCGTCTAGTATCAGTCTCCAAGTGGGAGATTGTTGATATGTGGTGACTGATCAACAAAGTATTGTACACTTAGCAAGTTTGTATGAAAACCGACATTGTAATAAAACCCTAAAAAGGCCAACTTTGTTTGTTGCCCTAAAAATGCATGTTATAAGCAGCTGGGATGCTTAAGGCATTGTAAGGTTGATGTACTATTTTTATTGGATAATAAGAAAGATTGGACGGTTGTGTACGATGGACATAACCCATTCTGGGTGAACCACATTAAATCTCTGTGTTATTTGTGTCCTATTTTATTTCTTTATCTTTTGTATTTAAATCTGCATATAATTGTTAGTTCATATTTGCTTCAGATCTACTTGAAACCCTAACAGACTCAACTTCCTCCAAAGATGTAGGAAGGTTGGAGAGAATATAGGGAGGTTGAGGAATCTATGTACGTACACATTATTTGGAGAATGAAATGAATGTTGAAGATAATGATATATTAATATCTTTAGCCGCATGATGGATGAGTTGGAAAAGAAGAAGTGATGTGGAGATGAAGGAGATTAAATAATTAAGAAATTATTTAATTAAGAACACTATAGGATAGTGGATAGAAGAATAATCATTAAATATTAGATATTTAATTGATTAGAAGAAAGGCTAAATGAATTAATTAATAAAATAATGAATTAAATAGATCATTCTTTTTAAATTAACTATTTAATAGAAGAATAATTATTAAATAAATATAAAATATTTATTTAATTGCTCATAGCCAATTTTATGTGTATACACAAACCATCCCACCAAAGCTCAACACAATCATGAAAGGATAAAAATAAAATCAAAGAAACCTTTGAGAACATCAAAACAATCACAAGAAGCCTTTGGTAAAGTCTCAAAATTCAGAAAAGTGACTTCACAAGACCTAACTAACAAATCTGGCAACTCAGAGCAAATCTGCACATCAAAAACCCATTTTAGCGTATTTGGGAGATAGTTTAGCACATCCATGTCATATTTTGGCATTTTGGGGTCTTCTATTGGCATTTTGGTGCCATCTTTTAGTGTTTTGGGTTCAAAGAGAAAAAAAGACATAAAATGGAAGAAATAAGTGACGAAAATGCACAATCTTGTACATAAGCTCACAAAATGATCACATAGAGCTCCCAGAAGGTGCGAGAGGACATAAAAAGGATAAAAAAGTACACAAACATGAGAATAAGATCATTTATAGAGGATTTGAAAATAATCCCCTACACCCTATTTAACAAAAACACTCCTAGATTTGCCCAAAAATGTGCCAAACTCACATAACAATATATGGGAATGTCATAGAGCACAAGGAGATACAAAATAGCAATAAAAAAGAACTTGAAAGCCCATCAAAAATTCAAGGAAGGGAATTCACAATCCATAAAGGAAAATGTAGAATAAACATTCTCGACTGCACCCAAAATTCCTAGTTTGTTAACCACATACATATAAACATATATAAATAAGTCTTTCCCCAATTCAATATTAAATAACATAATTTCAAATAGATATCCCCATTAATCCCTGAAGACAATCTTTGAGAAGACACATAGAAGATAAATCTTTTCTGGAAATCAAAATCTTAAAAATAAAGGTTTAGCTCCAACTTGGAGAAATCGAAGTGATGGCCAAGGTAATCGAAGAAGCGCAATAATCCAATCCAAAACTCCAACAATCCAAATCCAAGGTCAACAATCAAGAATCCAAATTTTTTCAAGAAACAATTGTAGAGCTTCCAACCCCAACAACACATAGCCAAAGCCAATAAATAGAAAAATTAATCCGAAACTATAGAATTGCTTCCACCAATCAAAAAATTCCCAAAAACTATATAATATACCTACCTTGCATGATTTTGAGGTAAATAATATTAAATAGAATTATTTACTTACCCTTCTCAAAATTCCCCAATAGAGTTATATATATATATATATATATATATATATATATATATATATTCAAAGGATAAATTAAAACCAACTCCACAATAATTAAATAGAATCAAATAAATAATAAATCATAGTTAAACAATAAATCATTAAACCAATTAAATTAAATAAAAAAAATAAACATTAGATCCAAATAAATAAATAATACCAAATTAATAAAAAAATATTAAATAAATATTAAATCATCAATAATATTAATACCTTAATCTAATTACTTAATAAACTATACAATAAGGTCAATTATTATAATAATCAATAACCACCCACAAGACCACACGACAAGGGTCCCACCAACCACATGGGCCACAAGAAAACTCTAACCAAGACTCTAACTGACAAGGGTGACAAATTAAGCCCAGAGTATGTGAGGGAAACTCATGCCATCTCTGATCAACTTGCCATTGGGATAAGACATGTTGAGACCTGTGAAACTAGGTGGAGTCGATGTCTAGAAACTGCACTCCCACAACCACCACTACAAGTAGAACAACATATACCATAACATATATCATAAAATAGGCAGACAATTGAAAGAGAATCACAATGTCATATCATGTTTGTGAATGAGTGGTATGACATCATCCCTTTCACGAATGCAGCAGAAGACATTCACAGTCAAACAAGCACTTTCATAGTCATCATCACATCCAATATAATCATGAAATAGGGTTAGTAAATAATATGATACCATCAAATCATCATAGAGTGGACTAAGCTATATCAATATTATCCATTAATGTACAAAAAGGCAAGATGAATCAGGGAGGGGCACTACAATACCACACAAATGTAATTAGGCCACAAAGATAACTCATCAATCATTAATACTTAGTTTTACTGATGAACTATTTATTCCACAATTTGAGTATAACATGCCTACCTTATAATTCAAGTCATGTCCATTAATTCATTTATGTGCATACCCCTTTATAACTAAACAATGATAAAAGAATCATAAAAATCAATTAAATTTTCTCATAATTTTAAATTGGATTCTTTTTTCTAAACGGGGTCTTAGTAACACAGATTGAACAAATATGTCAAAGAAATAGTATACTACATGATAATTTCATGATAATTTAATAGACATATGCACAAAATTGGATTCAACTCACCAACTAAGAGAAAAATATTCACCACTCACACCATGCACATGAAATGCAAACAATAAACCACAAAAGCAATAATCTACTTATAACCAATGTACAATTTTCAATATGCTTAGAACCCACAATAGTGGGTTACACTTTTTTGCCAACTTTGACACTACAATATTCATTTTCAAATTCGGACACCTATTACTGCTAAACCATAAGGAATTTGTAGATGATGTGAACTAGTGATTTGTGTCATTTTGTATGTAGATTCTAAAAATATTTTTTTGATAATTTATGGAATCAATTTTCTTCCATTTTTCTATCTCCCTCAAAAACTAGTTTTTTTCAAAAAACAACATTTTTAAAGAGTGATACTCACTCTATTTAGCATAACTTTTTTTCTATAATAGATATGAACGTGTTTCTTTTGAATTTAATTTTGTAAATTCATATCTAGTGTTTGCAATTGGTTTTGTAACATTATATTCAATATTTCATATTTTATTAAGATTTGAAGTCTAGTTAACTGTAATTTTGACATATGTCCATTTGATATTACATAACTTGTTGAATATGTAACGAATTTTATTTTTTTTGTTGGAAAGAGGACTTCAATACCTAGTGCGTAAATATTTTTCAGAATTTTTTGGGTGACATTTACTATTTTTTCATAAGCATTGAACTGAGAGGTTGATGTTCGGTGTGAAACCTATGTTTAGTTAATCTAAAAAAAAAATATTAATAAACTCAATACATAATAAAATAGTAATCATCAGAATGCTCTCTTCGAGTACTTCTTGTATCCATTTGGATTTGTCAAAATTCATCCATTTGAGCACCCAAATTGACCTTCAAAGACCAGATTTTTGTAGAAACTAGGAGGGTTTTTTAGAGACATCTAATAGGCATTTTTGATAGAACATATGTTTGATAGAAAGGGGGTTCGATCGAACCCCCTTTCTATCGAACCCTATGTCATAAATATAGGTTGTAACTGCCACTTTCTATCAAACATGACATTTTTTAACTGCTGACATTCAATAGAAACCCCAGCGGCCGTATTTTTTTTTCCTGGCTATGAATGACTCCATATAAATGTAGATGTTTTTATTTTTATTTTCTACATCTCAAATTTGAAAATTAATTTGCATATTTTTACAAAGAAGGCATTTTTAAGTGATTTTTTTTGTTGTGGATTTTTCAAAAGACGTATTTTTAAAGGAAGGAGATGGGAAATAAAAGGACAAGGGGGTTGAAGGATTGTCACAACGGTTCAAATTTATAGACAGAGCTTGACGAAAGGAGCACTCTGCAACTGGTATGATTCCAACAAGGTTGTCTATTAACCTTCCTTGGTGTCCATATCCTCTTTTGTGTGGATTGATATTATCCCCATGTCTTTTCTTGGTTTATGATTGCTTTATCTGGTTGCTTTGCTTGTGTTTTTTTTCTTTCTTTCTTCTTCCCTCTATGTTTATTCATGTTACCCTATTTTTTGCCAAGTTGCTCTTGCGCTTGGTCAGTCGTGACCCATCTTTGAAGCCGCTTGTGTGAAGGTGAATGGGTAATGTTAATGATGGCGAACCCAGTTGCAAAAATGATAAGGTGCATATCATTGATAATGGTGAGAGTTTGGAGAATGAGAATATTAATTCACAAAGGGATCAACATGAAAAACCCTCCTACAAAATAGTGGTTTCAGATCACTCAGCCCCGGTTTGCCCTCCTTCTGCTAGCTTTGATGGAAGATTTTTCAGGAAGGAACACATGGATATAGAGAACGATCTGATAGGGTCCTCAGTCGATGGAGATAGATTTAGAAATAGTGGTGGCAACGTAGCCGATGACCCCATAGGGGGAGGAAATGGTAAGTCTCTTCCTCTTGGGTTGAAGACCCTCTCCTTGTCTCCTAATGAAGACATGATTAAAGCCATTATATTAGAGTAGTCACATTTAAAAAATATTGCAATTTTCTTTTTCTGTATGGATAGAGAGTCTTTGCCCTCACGGGAATTTTTTGATGAATGGATTGCTAATGTGTGGGGTAAGAAGTTAGGTATTCATGTTAACTTTTGCAGAATGATTCAAAAGGGATTATTTGTGGTTCTTTTGAAATCCCATAATATGCAAGATAGGGTTTTGAAGAATTTTTTTTGGAATGTGGGACACTCTTTGTTTAGGGAATTTTCATGGTCCCCTAAAGGGAATGTTGAGCAGTTTATTGCCTGTTCCTCCCCTAATTGGGTAAAAATTAAAAACTTATAGCCCAAATTTTGGCCATTCATTTCTCAGATTTTGAAACCTCTAGATTTAGTTCTGCAAGTTGAGGAATCAAGAACCACTCTCCCTCACCTAAATGTCGGGGCTCTTGTAGCGCTTGCTCCAGAGGTTGTTTTTCCTGACATTATTTATTTAGACTTTGAAGATGAGAGCTTTTCACAGGAATTGTCCATGTTGGGCAATTTGGGGGCTTGTTTTTAGTACAAAATTAATGGGCATATGAGAAAAGATTGCCCATCTCTTAAAAAATCTCACAATGCTAACTTTAGCATTTCTTCGAAAGGAAATATGAGAAGTGATCCTAGTAAGGTGCAAATCTCTATTAATAATTCTAAACAAGGTAATAATCTACCAGTGGATGACACCTCTGACATTGGCATTGAGAAGGTCAAATCAGGTGTTGATTGCCCGACTGATGTAAGTAATGGTAATAAATTTGTTAGCCTCTCTAATCCCCTATTTGAGGATGAGTATGATGTTGTTCATGCCTCTACCATGGATGCCCCTCCCAACACCCTAGTTGGGGTACTCAGTATAGGCTAATCCTTCTAATCATGGTCAAGACAAGGTTGATAATTTAACCACCCCCCCCCCTGAGATTGAGTGCTCAACAATTTTCTCTTGTAATTATTAAAGAGAAAGATAATTTAATAAGGAATGCTTACCAAACCCCCTCTGAGTTGAATATGAGTAACTCCTTACCTGGTATCATGGATTCCATGGTGGATGCATCTTTTGATAAATAGATTGTGCCTTTTGGAGAAAATGGTATGGCCAACAATAACTCTAAACAATTTATGGACGTTGTTCATAAAAAGGTTAGGAAGAAAAGGAAAACATTAGACAAACAGTCTCTCTCCAACGATAACAGTAAAAAAGGTAATGAATTGCCAGCATGTTTTAATAGGTTGTATAAGAACCAAAAACCCTCCACTAAATATATTTTTGATGATGTGTATTCATAGCTGGAATGTTAGGGGCTTAGAGATGCCTGACAGAAAATATGTGATTAGGAAATGGTGTAACAATATCAAGGAGAAAGATATTATTTGCCTCCAAGAAATTAAAGTGGTAGAGTTTCATGCCTATACTATGTTGAAATTTTTGTGGGGTCAAGCCATTGGGTTTCACTCTAATCATGATAGGGGTAAAGGTGGTACTACCATTTTGGTTGGTCCTAAGTGGGAAGATAGGATTATTGCTAATGGTGTCTCCCCTTGCCAAAGGGATTTGTGGATCACTTTAAAAGAGAAGGACTATGTTTTTGGTATATGTAATATATGTGTTGCTAATGACTATAGAGATAGAGCTAGTTTTTGGGATTGGTTAACAACCGACCTCCCGAATGCTCATTGGATCTTTGTGGGAGACTTAACATGATTGAGCATGGTGAAGATAAAAGTGGTGGCAATAAGAATTGTTGGAAGGGTAATGAACATTTCTTTTGGGCCAAGTTCAAGAGAAGATTTAATCTAGAAGACCCTTTGGAGAGGAAGAAGGGCTCCTTTTCTGATATTTGGTTCACATGGTGCAATAATAAAAGTGGTAGGCAAAGAATTTACTATAGATTTGATAGATGCTATGCATATGCTTCTCTTTTCTTCTTTTCCTCATAGGGGGGTCATGCCCCTATTTGTGTTTCTCCTACTAGTATTTTGGATCATTCCCCTATCTTTGTCATTGTAAATCTAGATCTTGATCCCTCCTCTATTATATGGCCTAAGAGGGAGAGTGGATTCAATCTTAATGTTTCTTTACTTAAGGATGAGGATTTTGGGGATGTCATTAAGATAGTTTCCCATTTGGCCAAGCTTTGTAATCCTGATCTCAGACCTAGGGAGCAATGGGATGCTCTCATTGTTACTTGGAGGAAAATGTTTCAGATCATTGGTAATAAGTATGCTATTGATAGGTCTAGGGAGGAGTCCTACTTATAGAATAGGCTCAATGGTATTGAGAAGGAGCTTCAAAGGATGGGTCATGCCATGGTTTTAGAGGAGGAGCTTTCTTGGGTCAAAAATCACTTATGGAAGTTACAACAATTCAAGATCCAAGGTCTGAAGGTAAGAGATAAAATGAAATGTCTTACAGGTGGTGACAAGGGAACCAAATACTTCTTCAATCTAATTAGAGCCAAGAATTAAAGGGAACTTATTGAAGATATTCAAGTCAATAACACTCTCACCAATGATCTGATGTCCATTAAGGAGGCCATCTTCAATTTCTACAGTGGTTTATTTTCTTCTAAACATGGTCATGTTATGAACCAGGAGGCTCTTGAGAAATTATTAATGTTAATCCCTAAGAAATTTTCTTGTGTGGAGGCCAATTCTCTGGGCCAAAATATCTCACTTGAGGAGATTAAAGCTACTATCAGTTCATTGGCCAATGTTAAGTCCCTAGAGATGGATGGGTTACCTGTCGAATTCTATAAGTTGCAGTCAGACTGTATATGCTTGAAATTGCTTGCCCTGTATAAAGATGTGTTTGAATAAGGATCACTTGGACAAAACATCAATAGAGGTGTCATTAAACTAATACCTAAGGGTGGGGATAAGACTCTAGTAAAAAACTGGAGGCCTATTACCTTATTGAATATCTCTTACAAGATTTTTGCAAAAGTTTTAGGAAGGAGGATTGTTGGGCTATTAAACAACTTCATTTTTGTCACTCAGACTGGGTTCATTAAAGGTATATATATCTTGGAAAATTTTGTTACTAGTTGGGAGGCCATGCAATGGGCTAAAGTTGACAAGTAGAATGTTGCAATGATTCTTCTAGACTTTGAGAAAGAATATGATAGAATTGAGTGGCCCTTCATTAGAGGGATGTTGCAAGCTTTTGGATTTCCCTCATATTTTTGTAGATGGATTGATATTCTCTTTAAGTAATCTTCTAGAGTCATTGAGTATAATGATGAACTCTCTAAACCTATTCCCTTTAAGAGGTCTATCAAGCAAGGTTGTCCCATTGCCCCGACCTTGTTTGTCATTGCTGCTGATGCACTTTTTTACATTCTGAGAGCTCTTGCCCTCGGTCCTCCTATTAGAGGTCTAACCTTACCTGATTCTGAGGATCTGATCAATGACCCATTCGATGATGATACTGCTTTATTTTTTGTTTTGAATGAGGAAAAATTTGACAATGCTATGAATAGGTTGCAATTTTTTTTTGTTTGGCTTCTGGTGCAAAGGTAGCTCCTCACAAATCTATAGTTCTTGGCTAGTTTGATTCTCCTCCAAG